>NW_024100771.1:338845-677690 GCF_016161935.1 Mauremys reevesii | reverse complement strand
CCCAGCCAGTTTGGTTCTGGTGAACAGGGCAGGGATTTTGCCGGAGGCCTCCACACACCCTGCCGTGACGGTGGATGGCAATTCCGCGGAGACTCAGCCTCACTTTCCCTTTGATAATTTCTCCCCATCCCCCCTGATGCTTTTGCCCCTAAATTCTTTATGTTCAAAACAGAACCAGAAACAATAGAACCCCCCAGATGGTGGCCTGTGGCGGGGCAACCCCGCCCCGCACTAGCCCCAGCAGCATCAGACTAGTAGCTCTGACGGAGGAAGTCCCACCCCGTTCATACTGGGTATGCTCCAAGTGCTCTGGGACTATAAAAGGAGGGAATTCAGCTCACTCTGGGCTGGCGGCTGCAGGGGGAGGACCTACCTGGAAAGCTCCTGTGGCGGATCAGCCACCACCCTTGAACTCGCTAGGATCTGAAGCTTCCCCTGGCCAGCTTGAAGCCCTGCTACAGGAGGATCCTGAGGAGGTGACAGACCCAGAGAACCTGGAGAATCGAGGAAGCTACTCGGTGGGGGGGGGTGACAGACTGGTACCTTGCCCCTGTAAGCTTCAGCATGTTTTGGTAGGATCTTCCCCACTGAGCCAGTGTCAGGGCCCTGTGGCACGGTAACCAGGGGCAATCCTATGGACTACGGCCACTGGGCCGTGCTGCCCTGAGACATGGGGCAATTCTATGGACTCTGGCCACTAGGCCGTACTACCTTGCAACAAGGGGCGTTAACCCTCACATGGCCACAGAAAATACTGACCCTAGGACCAGTTCTCCCATCCACATCTCAGACTGCCCATGAGACCTCCTGTTCTCAGACATACCGCTGACCACAGTCCTGCATGTCTGGATGGGTCCCTCCACAGCTGGGATGGGCAAATCCCCTCATGCAGCCTCTCCCCTTCCCTCCTGCCCAGCTAGGATGGGGGACTCTGGAAAGTCTGGAGGATGCAGCCATATTAGCATTGGCCTCCCCCATCCTCAGACGCAGTTGGTGGGGGCCAAAATGAGGACACCCCAGGAGGGGGGAGTCAAGAGGGACCTGTGATTGTTTTGGGAGTCGCCAAAATAAAGGCCCACCAGGGCTGATGGGAAGTTTGCCCCAGGGAGGGTGTTGTAGGGCCCTGAATGGCAGCAGGGGCCTCGTTTCTCTGGGTCTCTGTCTCTGGTTTGTTTGTTTCTCCAGCTGCCACCACCAGAGGGCTCTGGCTATTACTCAGGGAGGGAGGCTGTGCTGGCTCCTTTCCCGGGGCAGATGCTGCTGCAGCTGCCATTGTGAACCAGGAGCCCAGGCCAAGCTGCTGTTGCTCCGTCAGAATTGAGTTTTCCCCTTTAATTATTGAATATTCATATTAAATCTCCTGAATTATGATGCTTTTTTCCATAGTCAAATAGTGATACTAGAATTCCCTCAGATTTCCCTCCTGTCCCTGTAATTCTCAGTAAGGCCATGATTGGGCCATGGGAATTTTTAGTAAATTTCACTGCAGAAGTGTGGGCAAAACACAAGGAGTCACGGAAAGGTCACTTGGTGTGTGACTGGATCCTTCCTCCCCGCAGGCAGTGCCCAGAGTGGTCACAAATCTAAACTTAATTCCCCTCCCCACCCCACTCACACACCCAGCCCTGCCACTGACACAGGCAGCAGGGAGCCCTGGGTGATGCTGCATTAACGGGCAGGGTGGGGGATGGAGCCGGCAGATCCCATGGCACTTGGGGTGAGGGGCAGCAGCAGAGGAGGGGCAGGTGATTGACTGTTGGTGGTTGGGGGCTGGGTTTGGTTAATTATAAGTAATGCGGGGGAACAGGGCAAAGTCTGCAGAGGATATTACATCAATATTTAATGAGTAGCTGGGAGTTTAAGGGGTGCAGCCCACTGGCCTGTTAGCAGCCGGGTGATGCTGCTCCCCCATGTTCTGTTCTGTTCTGTTCAGTTCTCACGGCCCCTCATCCCCCAGGGTCCCAGCACTGTCTAGCCGGGCACCAGCCATACGACTCGCATTCATCCCTTGGGATTCTCTGCTGCTCCCTTCTCTCCCCAGGGACAGGAACTTTCAATCTGTTCATCCGTTGATGGATGTGGTGCCTGCCATGCTCTGTGCGCTGGTGACTGGAGGCAAGTCTGACACGTCCCCTGGCACTGGGAACCCAGAATGGGGATGTTTGGGTTGTTCTCATCTCCTGCGGGAGTTTGTCCCACAGTCTGGGAGCGGCTCCTCGGCAGCCTGGCAGATCCTGATCAGCAGCTTTGTCAGTGCAGGGAGTGGAACCCCGCTCCCTCTTCATGGCTATGACTCCATCCTGGGCTTCCCCTCAACAGCACCTTCCCAGCACATGTCCCTGCTCTGCACTGACCTCTCTGCTGCTGGCTTTCCCCCGGGGCCATGGGAAATGGTAGTGGAGGGGTCAGCACAATCAGCTCTGCCCCTGCATGGTCCTGATTCCCAATTCTGCTCATTGTCAGGCAGCCAGGCCAGAAACTAAAGCCGTGAAAACAAGAATAAAGTACCATGGATCCCAGTGACATCTCTATTGGGTCTGTGAAATGACAGGGGTTAATATCACACCCAGCATCAGCATCTCAGCGCACAAGGGAGCTGTGCTGGTGCGTGGCTGTGTTATAGCAGCGGGGATACAGAGAGAGAAACACAAAGGAAAGTGAATGTCTGTGAGGATTTCCTGACTCCCATAGTGTGTGTGGGCTGCTAAGTCAGCCACGTCATTAGGCGTGTACAATGAACCCTTTTAACACTGCAAAGAAAACCTGCTTCCAGCCTTCCCTGTCTGACCTCAGCACAACACTCACCCAGCTCAGGCTCACCAGTTCCCTTGCCACAAACGGCACCGAGGGAGGGGGCTGCTGGAGACAGAGCAGAGCAAGGAGGGGTTAGGGGGGTGTGGTTGTACAGGAAGGTGCCCAGGTGAAGGATGTGGAGTTGAGAAGGAGTCGTGTGGTCGGGTGAACTTGTGGTGAGAATGGGAGACAAACTGCCTGGGCTCCTGCCTGTGAGCGGGTCCCATTTACCCAGCCTGGGCCCATCACTCACACAGTCCTGGGGCTGGGGTCTCACTCCCCTTCCCTTGGCCCAGCCACCAAATCCCCTTCCCCAGCTCACCCCACCCCCCCATCGCACTGGGACCAGCTTCCCCACACAGCTGAGTCTGTAGTGCAGAGCGGCCTGTACAGCAGGGCCCAGCGCTCTCACTCCTGCATCTGGGCTGGCCCCTGGGGCTGTTTCACACCCCTCTGTTGTGTATTTGGTTGTCATGGTTTTTGTTCCTATGGCAACTGAGTTAGATTATTAGGGGATAGCCCAGCCAGCTTCAGCCGGATGGGTGAGCTCTGTGTCTGTAAATAAAATGGTAGTTTTGTTAGCTGTCTGCTGTCTGGCCTCAAGTGATTTCTTCCTAAACCGGCTGCTCCCAAGGATATAACAAGTGGCGACGATGGATGGGATTCCGGTGCTGCTCCAGTAACAGAAGGAAGTAGAAGTCAAGGTAAAGAACAAACAAACAAACAAAACTGCTTGTTTGCACTGACTGTGAAATTGAAACTAAAAATCATGGCTACTCTGACCAGGCCACTGGAACCTTTTGATGAGAATATAGAGCAGTGGCATTTGTATACTGAGCGTTTTGAGCTTTTTGTTATTGCAAATGACATTACAGAAGCGAAGAAGGTGCCAATATTCTTAAGTGTTGTAGGGGCTAAAACCTACTCCCTGCTACGCATCTTACTACACCCTGTTAAGCCAGCGACTAAATCTTACAGTGACATTGTGGAAATCCTGGGGTCCCATTTTTCCCCCAAACCACTGGTAATTGCTGAAAGATATAGTTCCACAAAAGAGACCAAAAGGAAGATAAAAGAGTTGTACAATTTGTAGCAATTTAAAAAAAGCTAGCAGAACACTGTGAATTTAAAGAGATGTTAAATGATGCCCTGCGTGACAGATTAGTGTGTGGCCTCTACAGTGAAGCTATATGGAAGCAACTACTAACAGAGGCTCAGCTTACATTACAGAAGGCTGTTGATATTGCTGTCTCCATGGAACTGGCTACAAGGGAGGCGCAATACATCGGTGCATCCCCTAGGGTGCAGACAGTCTCACAAGAACCGACCCACAAAACTGTGCAGAGTCAAGAATGTTACCGCAGTGGTAAGCTGGGTCACCAGGCATCAGAACGCTGGTGTAAGGACCTGGTGTGTCGACACTGTGGCAAAAAAGGGACACATTGAGTGTGCCTGTAAACAAAAGAAAAAGAGGCCTGTGGTCTGGCCGACAAAAAGAGGAACCTAGAGCACACCCAGGATGATCAAGGTGACACCTCATCGCAAGAGGAAGTGCCACTGCATGTTTTGTCTTTGGCAGTGGGCTCACATGAATACTGGGTAACCCCGTTGTTGGATGGCAAACCTATACGCATGGAACTGGACACCGGTGCAACCGTCTCGCTGGTCTCCGAGACTGTGTATAAAGAAAAGCTACAGCATCTTCCGCTTAAGGCAACAAAAACTATTCTGAAGACGTATACGGGAGAAGCTGTGCCCATGTTGGGCACTATTGATGTTCAGGTGGAGCTCAATGGACAGGCTGCTAAATTGCCACTGTTTGTGGTGAGAGGTAACTACCCAGCCTTAATGGTTAGGTCTTGCCTTGGGAACATTCAACAGAACTGGGCAGAAGTGCACTGGATGACTAAAGAAGAAACCAGTCTAACCCCTATTCTAAGGAAACATGCTGCTGTTTTTGGAGATGATTTGGGAAGTATGAAGGGAATCACTGTGACATTGAACATTAAACCTGACAGTCCACCAAAATATCTGAAAGCCCGAACTGTGCCATATGCCATCAGGCCAAAAGTTGAAGCAGACCTGGAGCGCCTGGTCACCAATGGAGTCCTAATACCAGTTACCCATAGCTCATGGGCCACTCCTATCGTTCCAATAGTGAAGAAAGATGGCTCTGTCTGGATTTGCGGTGATTTTAAAGTCACTGTCAACCCAGTGTTGTGTGCAAAGCAATACCCGCTTCCCCACATCAATGACCTCTTCGCAGGCCTGGCTGGGGGACAAAAGTTCAGTAAGATTGATCTGAGTCAAGCATATTTACAGATGCACATTGATGAAAAGTCCCAAGAGCTGTTGACTATTGTGACTCATAAGGGGCTTTATCGATACTGTCGCCTACCCTTCGGAATAACGTCTGCTCCTGCCCTGTTCCAGAGGGCTATGGACCAGATCTTGTGTGGCTTGTCAGGAGTTCAGTGCTATCTGGATGATATCCTGGTCACTGGAAGAAATGAAGAGGATCACTTAAAGAATTTAGAGGCTACCCTACAAAGACTGAAAGAGTATGGCCTACGAGTTCGCAAAGACAAGTGTGAATTCTTCAAGCCCTCTGTTGAATATTTGGGACACATCATTGATTCTGCAGGTCTTCATAGGGCCCCTGCAAAAGTTAAAGCTATTGTGGAGGCTCCCCCACCTCAAAATGTAAGCCAGCTGCGCTCGTTTCTAGGACTACTGAACTATTATGGAAAGTTCATCTCACAGTTAGCCACACTGCTAAAAGCACTTCATGAGCTCCTTGGGCAGAACAAGGCCTGGAAGTGGACTGAAGCCTGTGATTCGTCTCTCAGGAGTTTCAAAATTTTATGAAGGCAAATGAGATACACCACATCACGTCAGCACATATCATCCATCCACCAATGGATTAACTGAAAGATTTGTGCAGACTATGAAACACGCTTTGAAATCAGCAAGGGGACAACACTCCATTCAAAAGCATCTGGATACCTTCTTACTTTCCTACAAAAACATACCTCATGCTACGACCCAGGCATCCCCGGTCTTTCTAATGATGGGACGACAGCTGCACACTTGCTTTGATCTGCTGAAACCTTCTGAACCCCGACAAATTGTGCAACATCAGCAGCAATATCAAGTCATCAGACGGGCACCCAGAGCGAAAGACCGAACCTTTAGCCCGGGCCAGCCAGTTTTGGCTCGGAATTATACTTCCAGAGCTAAATGGGTCCCTGCCACAATCATCACTCAAACAGGACCTGTTTCCTACACAGTCCGGACTGCAGAAAATCTTACCTGGCGGCGACATGTAGATTAGCTGTTGCCAGGTCATGCCAGTCCTCAGGACACATCTGCAGTTGAGTGGTCTGACTTCACCTCTTCTGGTGAGACACCGAATCACGAATCACCTGTTCCTGACTGTTCTCCTCCATTACTGCCGGTGGCTCAGATACCCCTTTGCCCAGCACGAGCTGATACCACCTCCTCACCTGTTCGTGCTGCGGACCCTGAGCCCATGGTACTTTCGGGTGTAACAACACCAGAAGTTCGCCGTAATCCACCTAGAGACAGAAGGCCTCCCCATCGGCTGGATCTTTAGCTAGGGCAAACCCACGGTTATGGGGCAAAATAATCCCCAGGGTTTAGCTGGGAATGGAGGCAGTCTACCCTCCTTCTCTAGTCTAGTGTGTGTTTTATTTAGGGGATGTTCTTATTGGGGGGGGAGGAATATGTTGTGTATTTGGTTGTCATGGTTTTTGTTCCTATGGCAACTGAGTTAGATTATTAGGGGCAGGGGCGGCTCTAGAGCCCTGCGGGGCAAGCACCCGCCTGGGGCGGCCCTTTCCCAGGGGGGCGGCAGGCTGCGCCGGTGGACCTGCCGCAGTCATGCCTGCGGGAGGTCCACCGGAGCCCGGGGACGATCGGACCTGCCGCAGGCATGACTGCGGACGGTTCGCTGGTCCCGCGGCTCGGCTGGACCTCCCGCAGGCATGACTGCGGACGGTTCGCTGGTCCCGCGGCTCGGCTGGACCTCCCGCAGGCATGACTGCGGCAACTCAACCGGAGCCGCCGGACCAGCGAACCGTCCGCAGCTGCGGGAGGTCCAGCTGAGCCGCGCGACCAGCGGACCCTCCGCAGTCATGCCCGCAGCAGTTCCGCTGCTCCCGCGGCTCGGGGGCGCCTCCCGGGCATGATTGCTTGGGGCGGCCAAATTTGTAGAGCCGCCCCTGATTAGGGGATAGCCCAGCCAGCTTTGGCTGATTGGGTGAGCTCTGTATCTGTAAATAAAATGGCAGTTTTGTTAGCTGTCTGCTGTCTGGCCTCAAGTGATTTATTCCTAAACCGGCTGCCCCCAAGGATATAACACCCTCCATGGGCCGAGACTCCCCCAGAGCAGGAAATGCTGGGATATTCCCATCTCTGAGTCAGATAACACAGTTAATGGCCCTGAGGGGACCTGGGAATGACCCAAACCCCCTCCCCAAGTTACCCCTCCCCCTATTGCACAGACACAGCCCCGCCAGATAACACTGAGTGGGGCCCTATCAGCACAGATAAAGGTCTCTTGCGCTGGTCACTGTGTGTAACAGGGATGTAAATTCCTTTATCACGCCCTGGTCAGCATCCCAGTCATGACCCCTCACGGACACCAGCTTAGCAATGTCCAGAGTCAGATCTCTAGTGCAGTGACTGGCTACAGGAGCTTCCTGAACCAAAGCTTCTTCCCCAGTGTCACTGAGATCCAGGTCTAAGCTCGCCTCCCAGAGGCTGCTCAAGGTGTGTCGTAGGGCTCCTGGGGTAATATTGCAGCAACAGTGACACACTAGAACCCAGGAGCACATGGGAAAAATTTGTCCCCACCCCAAGTTTTAAACAGGGGATGGGTCATCCTGGGAACTGGACACCAGAGGGCACACAGGTAAACAGGTCAGTAACAGTTGCCTGCAAAGCAGTGTGGGATAGCTATTGGAGGACTGCCAAAGTGGTGTGTAGCAGGATTGTGTGCACACAATCAATAGATGGCCAGAACTCTATTCACAGCATGGGTATCCACTTTGCAAGGGGACTCCAGAGTTCACCATATGTAAAGGGACTGTTGCCCCCTTACTAACATTCAGTGGGGGTGTTTGGTTGCTAGCTCCCAGCACTAAAAAGGGAGCGGTCGATGGGAAATCAGGAGCTTGAGATTGACAGTCTCCAGGAACAATGAGGAGAGGCCAAAGCTCCAGATCAGCCTGATTGGCAGGCTAATCAGGGAGTCAGGAGGCCGGGGGGGTCCCGTCCTCCGTGTGAGCTGGAATTGTCTGAGTCAGATGGAGTGGGGCCGAGCTAAGGAGAGAGCAGGGGCCCAAGCTAAGCTGATGGGAGCAGAGCTGCAGCCCAAAAAGCCAGAGCACAGCCCAGAGAGAGTAGACCTGCCCTGGGAGAAGAGCTGCAGCAACCAGAGCCAGAGGGGCCAGACAAGCAGCCCAGGAAGCAGATGAGAGCTCAGAGCAGAGTTACAGCCTGAGCTGTAGCTCAGGCTGTAACTGAAGCAGCCTGCAGAGCAGACCTGCCCTGGGAGCAGAGCTGTAGCAACTGGAGCCAGAGAAGCAGCCCAGGGAGCTGAAGGCAGAGCAGCAGCAGCAGTAGCAGCCATAGCCATAAGCAGAGTGGAGCTGGAGAGGGGGCTGGAGCAGTCTGGAGATGGGTGCGATGAGCAGCTGGGGAGAGCGAGGGGGACCCCAGACAGTGGGCCCAGTGCAGGGAGATACCTCAGTCAAGAGGCCCTGCAGGCCAGACTTGGAGGGGGATCGTAACCCTGACAGGGCGGGGGTGACGCTGGGGAGAAGGGTCCTGCCACCCAGAGCCTGAGAGCGTGTGGCCACCGCCAGAGCAAGTGTCCAACCCTCAGCGTCCCTGCAGCACAGCCAGGGCCTGAGAAGGAGGCCTGGGACCTAAAAGGAACAGACTGTGACATTCCAGAGACACTGTTTGTGATGTTCCCTGCCATGGAGCAGCGTAATGTGTTTTCCTTTAACCTTTCCCATTTTTCCTTATTCTTTTTTAAAATTAATTGTTAATTAAATAACTTGTATTTGCTTTAAATTGTATGATGTGATCAGTGGGTAAGGGAGGTGCCCAGTGCAGAGAGAGTATCTCGGAGTGGGGACACCCTAGCCCCTGTCCTGGGTGACCACAGCAGGGTTGGGGTTTGAGCACCCTGGGAAATCCTGGGCCCAGCCTTGTTGGGGTTACGAGGACTCTGCCAGACAGGAGAGTGGAAGCGGAGTCCTCTAGGGCAGGGAGGCCTCTGGGTAAAGGAAGTGGGAGCGAGGACTCAGATCCTTTTGTTAGCCCACTTCACCAGGGTAGTGCAGAAACCAGGAAAGTTCCCCACAATAGCGGGACCATTCCCCCACTTACACATAAATGCAGAATCAGTGTGCTGGGAAGGATTGTGGTATGTGTGCACATATATGTTTTAAAATCAAATTAACTCATCTTAATCCAGTTTCCCCCCCCCCCCCCGTGTAGACAAGTAGGGTGGCCACTGACACATCCCCAGAGTACTGGACATTCCAGAACTAATGGAGCAGGATGGGCCTACCCTCGCTGGCTTGACCCTGCCCTTGCCATCATGACTTCACAGGCACCATGTGTGGAAAGTCAGTGTACAGAGCAAACCATTTTGCAGAGTATGCCGCCCTGCACCTGTTATGCTTATAAAAACTCACAGAATCTTTTTCAGGGGACAAGGCAATACGCCACATTTATTTAAAATGCTAAACAAGTATTAAAATCAGTATATGCACACAAACAAACATAAATACACCCACCAGAAAGGTTCTGCAGCTGGTGTTATAGTTATCAGTCCTTATAGTTGCTCGAGTCAGCCTAGTGGCCAGCTAGACTGAACATGAGTGGGAGCGGGACCTCCATCGGATGTGTCCGATGCTCTGTTGTTGGTGCAGAACAAACCCAAAGTTGCCTGGTTCCCGCCCATCTTTATAGCAGTTGTCTCTCATGTAAGTCTATGGATTTTGCTGTCAGCTGGGATTCGTTAATTACAAATTTGCCATTCTCACAGTCACCTTCCATCAGTAGTGTTTGGATCCTTAGTCACAAACTGGGTACTGGATGTTTACACCGCTGCTCCTTATTTTATACTTTGTTCTTAGTTTGGGGCGGATGCCTTTGGGCTTCAGGGCCGTCACTTTGCTCTCTTTGGATCATCAAGGCAAGGGTGATACTGGCGTTTCCGTTTCCTTCACTCTTTCTCCTGTAATTAGGCCCATCTGCTACTAACATCCTATCTCTTATTTGCTACACACACACCTCATTCACACATGGAACAACTATACATGATTTTGGTTTGAACAAAGCTTATTTCGGTTCATTTCAAGTCAATTAGGAATCAGGTTAATCTAAACTGCACTAAGCTGTTTTTAAAATGCAATAAGGGGAGCATGCACACAGGGATTTGCTCTGGTTTAATTAAATTGGTTTAAAACACAATTTCAGTGAAATTGGTGCAACTGTGTGATGTAGACAAGACCTGAGGCCTTGCCTAGATTCAAAGTTGCACTAGTTCAGTTAAACCAGTGTAAAACCCAATATGGACACACTTATCTTGCTCCAGAGTGGCCTATTTTGGTTTAGCTTAAACCAGTGAAAAATCTACTTAAGCTAAATCAATGTGAGCCCCTCTTAGGCCTGTGTTTGTCCCAGTATAACTATTTTGGTCAGAAGTGTGACTTTCTACCTAAATAGTCCTAGCACTACAAACCATAGCGCGGCTGCATTTAGATCAGTATAAAAGTGACTCCTCTTGGTAGAGCTTATTCACCTCCCCATAAGGGAACAGCTACACTGATATAAACACCTTTGTACAGGTATAACTCTGTCTGCACTAAGGCCTGGTCTACACTAAGGGGGGGGGGGTCGAACTAAGGTACGTGACTTCAACTACGTGAATAGCATAGCTGAAGTCGAAGTACCTTAGTTCGGGCTACTCACCCGTCCAGATGCCGCGGGATCGAAGTCCGCGGCTCCAAGGTCGACTCCAAGGTCGACCTACCCTAAGGGGAGCAGTTAATCACATTGGCTTAAAAATACACTATTAGTTAAATAGGTGTGAATGCATATGCACCAAATGCCCAGCATTGACAGTTGTGGTGATTAACATGTTGATTAACGTGTTAATGAGCTTGAGTAAAAACAGGCCCCAACACTCCTCTGGAGAAACTAAATGGGGAGACACTTCCTGTCTTTCCATCCAGGGGACTCCAGGTGCAGACTCTGCCCTGCTGGCACAAGGGAAAGTGCTACTGGGTTTCTGAAGACAACATGGAGAAGACTTGGAGCCATGCGATGGTTTGGCAAAGGAGTCTCAAGCCCTAGGAATCCAGGACTTGGATGAAATGGGGATGTGAAATGTGGGGGGTGGGAACTTCAGCTGCAGAGAGACCTGGTCTGTCCTGGAAGGCAGAGCAGAGGAGTAGCCGGGACTGGGGAACCTCAAAACCTTCCCTGACTGCAGGAAGCCGCCATTCCTGCTGGGGAGCGGGGAGACAGCCACCAGGCAGCTTCAGAGCAGTTATTTGTCTGCACATGTCCTCTCCACTTCCCATGCAATGATCCTGTGGCCTTCAGCTATGAATGCAACGCATGCAGGGAGTCAGCCACCTGCGTGCCTAGGGGTGTAGCAATGGCAGTGATGGCCTCTTTGCCCAAGAACACTGTCACATATGATAAGTATGTGGAGACATGAAGACAGGAGATAGTGGTGTGGAAAGGGTGATGGTCCCAGGGGCATGGAGGGATATGGTGACAGTATCAGAGACATGGAAGACATGGTGGAGGGTGTAAAGAAACCATGTTCCAGGGGAGTCAGAATGGTCTAATGATTATGGCACTGGACTAAGAATCAGGAGACCTGGGTCCTATTTCTGCCTTGCTGGGTAAGTCAGAAATTCTCAGTGCACAGACTGTAGATTAAAATAGGTTTGACTTCTTCAGGGACAAGAAACTGTCCAGAGTTGTAGCACTTGAGGCCCTTTCAATGATCCTGTGCTGGTTCCATCAGGCACTTTGTTTCCCCTGCTTGGTTTGGGTCTCTCTTAGATCTCCAAGGAGACCTTTGAGTGCTCTGGGTAACGTTCTCTGGTTTCACTGGAAAGACAGCAGAGAACCCAGGGAGGTACAGAAGGTTCTGGTCACCCTGCTGTCTCTGTCATATGCTTTGCAGGAGTTCCTACAGGATCTCGTGCCAGGCAAATGTCCTGCTTGGATTGCACTTAACTTTACAACCCCTGCAATGAAGTGGACCTGAGCAGGTGGCTCCCCGTTAAATCAAACACTTTGCATCTTTCCCCATGTTAAATACATCTGGAGTGTTTTTTAAAAATAGCCAATCTAATTGTTTATCATTATCTGTATTGATTATTGCTTCACAATAAAGCCTCTAATCAGCCCTCCTGTGAACTACTCATAGAATATCAGGGTTGGAAGGGACCTCAGGGCAGTGAAGGGTATGCTTATGTTCATTTAGGATAAAATGTGGTTTGCAGGGTGCTTATGCATAGGGAAGCATGCTGTGGCTCACCACCCTAGGAACATTCTAGAGAAGGCCAAGGGGAGGGGGTTGAGCTCAGCATGTGGAATGGAGAACTATGAGCATGTGATAAACAAACCCATATATGGAAAGGTTAGCTCTGATTGGTTAGAAGTTCATGTTATGTAACTTGTTATGTAACTTGTTATGTAAGTGCCATGTGCTATAAACTAGCAAGGGGAGGGGCTCCTTGCTGGAGGGACTCTGGCTGATTTTTTTGTACCAGGGGCTCTCCCTTTGCACATTGAATAAAGCCTTGTTGAATTGAATTGTATCGAATCGCATCGAATAGAAGTCCCTTGATTCTACCCAGCATCAGACTCATTGGGAACCACAAAATTCCAACAGCAGCAATGACCTCTATTGCTCACACCATGCTGGCAAAGCATATTTATGCAAGTTTTCAGTTGCAAAAGTTTGGCTTGTATTTATTTACTTCTTAAAAACACCAAAAGTTAGACTCTGACTGTGTGGAGACATCTACTATTATAGAAACCACATTATAATGTTTACTTTGCTTACTGTATATGGGATTATAATAAAAATATCATAGGGAAGATCCAAATGATAACTCTAGCCTGTGTTCTTGCACATAGGTTGTTAAACCCTGGAAACTGCTGGGAGCAGATTTAATCGGGCTCTATCCAGTACCACAGAAGTGATACCAGTATGTACAGATAGCTACAGATGATTTTTCAAAACATGTAGAAGAATTTCCACTAGAACGACAGCACATGAGGTGGAGAAGACGACATGTAAAATTATGTATCAACATGGCTGTCCAGAGCAGATACTGGCAGATCTAGGTTCTGTATTGAATAATGAGGTAACAGTTTACATCTGGTGTTATTTTCACTCTATGGTCAATTACACAATCATGTGACAGGGGACTGTTAGCTACAAACGGAGCCCTTTGGAAGCCAGCACCCTGGTCACTGAGCACACCCAGGGCACCGGGTGCAGTTAGAGGAGGAGGGACTGATTAGTTTCGGTTTGGAAGGGCAGAGGGGATCACTTGCACCTGTAGGGAGCCCGATGAGGTCAGTAGCTCAGCGCTGAGAAGAAAGCAGCAGTATAAAAGTCTGATTCAGGGAGCAGGAAGGGGGCAGCCACATAACTGCTGCTATATTGTGATGCACCATAAAAAGTCATAAAGACACTCGGTGGAGGTTCCCTGGCAGACTGCATGCTGCCTAATTCACAAAGACATCTGCCAGGCAGCGGTTGCAGGAACTGATGGGGGAGCCATCAATTGTGAGTGACAACACATTTTTATGTCTTGTCAGATAGGTTAATATACAACATGGTTTTTACTATTTGCCCATATATTTTCCCATGTAATAACACAATAATATTGGATAAGGGAACACAGTAATTACACATAATTCAGTGAGAAATAGAGAAAGGAACGCAGATATGTCAGAAGGAAATTTTAGGGGAAAATTATCTATTTTTAGATTAATATTTCCCTGTGTTAAAAACTAGGGAAAACACAAAGCTTCAGCAGCCCATGCCACCTAGACACCAGCAGACAGGATAAAAACACGAATCCATCACAACAATTTTAGGGTATTTATTGTTAAATAATCACAGTAAATTTATGGCACACTGCCATGAATGGCATATTGTGAATAAATCTTCAAAACTGAATTATTACATTGAAAATGGTCATAACACAGCATGTTTAAAACAAAAAGGAGTCCTAACAATGCCATGTGATGTGCCTCCCCTCACACTCTGCTCAGTAGCTCTTCAAGAAATTAGGTTCAATCACTAATTTCAAGGAAGTAGATCAATCGGTCACTATTTTTACAGAGCATTCCAGAAGATGGGGGACAGAGAACTCAGAGGAATTGTGGTGCATTTCCTGGAGCATCTTTCTTTTCTTTGTACTCTAAACCTCACATGACAACAAAAATATCACCTTTTTGACTGATTTATGACCGAGAAGAAAGGTTTCCCAATAAAGCTTCACCAAATTTCATGTTATGTGTCATTAAGTGCCAGTGTCTTTAATACAATTAAGTTAATTTGTGATGATTCAGTAAAAGAATACAACCCTTCTCTATTTCTTTATCAAACTACATTTGTTGTTTCCTTACAAACAAGAACACAAAGAGCCCAGCGGTACACTGAAATCAACAATGGACACTTGACAGTCCATTGCCTTCAAATAATATGTCTAAAGAAAAATAAACTACAAAATGGAGATTGTAGAAGAGATTTCTATCTATAGGAAGATAGCATTTGAGGTTGGGGACCCTGTTTTGTTACTTGATATGAGAAAAAGAAAGGAAGGTTCATATCTTGAATACCAATTATATGTAGCTAGAAAATTAAAAATCACATGAATTAATGCTGACAGAAGTTCAAAGAATATGATATAATCCTGTGTGAGTTAACTTAAATATATTGCTTAATTAATTCTATCATTTTTTCACCTATTAATTTTCAAAGATGTAGTGCAGGAGGTGGGTGTATGTGCTCTGACTTCCAGAGAGAACCAGTCAAGACAATAAAGAGAGTGTGGGGAGGGGGGAGAGAGAGCAGCTGAACGTGTGTAGTTGTGATGTTTATGACACATGTACATTGTAACTAAGCAACCCAGTCTGACAATTTAATACTTTGTTTTGTTACGATAAATATTTTGGATTTCTTGAAATTCCACAGTTGAAATACAAATGATGTTATTTAGAGAAGTTATACGTCAAATAAAAAAATAAATGTAAATAATTCCATTTCTAAAAATCATAGAATATCAGGGTTGGAAGGGACCTCAGGAGGTCATCTAGTCCAACCCCCTGCTCAAAGCAGGACCAATTCCCAACTAAATCATCCCAGCCAGGTCTTTGTCAAGCTTGACCTTAAAAACCTCTAAGGAAGGAGATTCCACCACCTCCCTAGGTAACCCATTCCAGTGCTTCACCACCAGCATGATTAGATGCTTGTTTTTGAAATACTGTTGAAATGTAAATTAAAATATTCCTGTATTTACACCTTGTTACAATAATATTTTCTAAATTAGAATAACCCTTTTTCTCTCATATTTACATTGAGATTTCACAGGGGTAGAAAATTCTGACAGGAGTGAATGACCCCATCCACCCCCATCTGCTACCCCTGGGGCAGGGGATGGGAAAGGTGGGGGCTGGAGGTTCCCAGGTTTTCGGTTTCCGACTGGAACCTCCAGTTGAAAAGGGAAACGGGCAGCGTCTGGTCAGCACAAAAAGTCCAGTTGCTGCAGTAAGTGGCCCCCACCAGTGACTGGGGAGAGCAACAAGGCTGGGAGGGGTCAGTCTGTGCCGCGGGGTCACTGTCAGGGACCAAGATTCCCTCCGCCCTGAGCTGGGACCGGGCAGATTATCAGGGGAGCTGCATTTTTACCCCCAGCATTGAGACCAGGACAGAAGAAAGGGCGGAGCATCCCGGAGAAGGTGCCAGTGAAAGTGAAGAGATGGGACCTGTCAGTCACATTGTAAAACGAGACCTCGCCTGCCTCATAGTCCAGGAAAATCCCCACCCGGCTGGGCCTGACGCTCATGGGGAGGAGGGTCGGGGGGGAGGTGAGGGCCTTGTATTCCCCATTCCACAGCCCCACGACCCAGAATGTGGCTGTGACTTGCCCCTTCCTGCTCAGAGATTCCCTATAAACCCCCAGGTCCCAGCATGTCTTGTCTCCCACCTCCACCTCCCAGTAACGCCTCCCGCCCGCGAACCCCTCAGTGCCCAGAACACAGGCACAAGGATCAGATCTCTCAGGGTTGTTGGGCAGATTCTGGCGTTTGTCTCCGTGTCTCACACGTTTCCGATCCTCAGACAGGATGACTTGGGGATGAGCCATGTCTGGATCCAGAGTCACGTCCACTGGGGAGAGAGTCACAGAGTCAGTGCCTGGGGCAGGGGCTGGTCACTGGGATCAAAGGGAAATTAACCTGCGTCCTGCAGGGTGTGTGTGTGTGGGTGAGTGGTTGTTGCGTGAGGGGAATCAGGGCCCCTCTACCTGTGAGGAGACAATGAGGGGAAATGAGAAGGAGTGTGGGGGGGAGAGGAGGGGACAGGCTGATGCTGGGAGAGAAAATGGGTGGGGCAGGTGACAGGAGCAGAGGGGGGAGGGGCAGAGGAGAGCGGCAGACCCAAGGGCAATGGGGGGAAAAGAGGAGCAGGAACCAGCAGGACAGAGGGGTGTGAAGGGAAGGACCGGTTCACGGGGATTCAGGGTGTGAGGGGAGGGGTGGGCACCAGGGCAGAAGAAGGGGACGGATCCCAGGGGGCACAGAGAAGCAAGGGAAGGGGTGGGCATCAGGAGGCAGAAGGAATAGGGGCTCCAATGGGGCAGAGGGAGGCAAACAGGGGGACTGGTGCCAGGGATCCAAAGGGTGGGCTGGAGAAGGGATGGGTGGCACTGAGGGATGGGGGAAGGGAAGGGGCTTGCACCAGGGGACACAAGGGGTGAACAGAGAGGCAGGCACTAGGGAGGCAGAGGGGGAGTAGAAGGAGGGGCTGGCACCAGGGGAAAAGGAGGGGGTGGGAGAAGGCACAGGTGACAGACAGACAAAGAGGGCTGAGGATTAGGACAGGTGTCAGAGGGACATGGGGGACAAGGGGTGGGGCAGACCCCAAGGGCAACAGTGCAGTGAGGGAAAGGGTAGTCATAAAGGGGGAGAAGGACATGAGGGATGGGCAGGGCTGCCCGGGGGGGGGCAAATGGGTCAATTTGCCCCAGGCCCCGGGTCCTGCAGGGCCCCCCACAAGAATATAATATTCTATAGTATTGTAACTTTTTTTTTATGGAAGGGGCCCCCGAAATTGCTTTGCCCCAGGCCCCCTGAATCCTCTGGGCATCCCTGGGGGTGGGTGCCAGGAAGACAGAGGTGGGCCGAAGGAAGGGGTAGTCACCAGGCGGGATCGGTGGGGGGGGGGGATGAGCAGAGGGATAGATGCAAGGAAGGGAACGAGGAGGGCACACGGGGGGCAGAGAGTGGGGTGTGGAGAAGGGCAGTCCCTAGGAGGCAGAGGGGTGGGACCCTGAGATTAGGAGAGGGTGAAGGGAGGGGCAGACAACAGGTGGCCCAAATGGCAGCAAGGGAAGGAGTTTGCACCGGGCAGGCAGAGGGGGCAAAGGAAGGTGCAGGCACCATGGAGGCAGATGGGGGCAATATCAGATGTGGGCCTCAGGGGGGCAGAGGAGTGAACAGAGGGGCTGGTATCAGGGCACTAGAGGGAGGTGAGGGGTGCAGGTGTCAGGGAGGCAGCGGGGATGGGGGAGAACTAAGGGGAAGGTGGTGGGGCGGGGTGCAAGGGAAGGGGCAGGCATCAGGGGGTGGGGGCATGCGAAGGGGCTTGTGCCGAGGGGAGAGGTGGGGCCAAGGCGGAAGAAGGGGCAGGAACCAGGGGCAGAGTGGGGGAGAGACAAATACCAGGGGGATAGTGGTGGGACATGGGATGGGGAAGACACAAGAGGCAAATGAGCAGGGGGTGAGGGAAGATGTGGTCACCAATGAGTGGGAGGGCAAGGGAAGGGTGGGTTCCAGGGGCTAGTGGGGTAGGCGGGGCGGGGTGAAAGCCGGGGCTCACAAGAGGGTGAGCAGTTGGGCAGGCAGCAATGGGGCAGGAGGAGCGGCAAGTGCCAGGGGGACAGTGGTGGGACATTGAATGGGGCAGGCACCAGGGACAATAAGGGGAAGAGGAAGTATTGGGGGCAGAGGGGGGCAAGGAAAATGTGGGTACCAGAGGGGCAGGGGGAGGGGCAGGAGCAGGGGGACAAAAGGAGAAAAAGGAAGGGGCAGACAAAAGGATGGGGATGGGGAGGAGTGTGTGCCAGGAGAGGGGGGATAAAAGGAAGGGTGGTCACGAGAAAGGGAGGGAACGGGTCAAGTCATGGGTGATGGGGGCAGAGTGTGTGAGGGGGTGGGCACCCGGGAGGAAGGAGGCAAGAGGAAGGGCAGGTGCCAGGGGGACAGGGGGAGTGAGGGAAGGTGCAGGGGAAAGGGCAGGTGCCAGGGGGTTGAGCAAAAGGGCAGACACAGGGAGAGCAGAGGAGGCTGGGACAGGCACCAGGCAATGGGAGGTGGGCAATTGGAGAGGTGGGAACCAGGAGGCAGAGAGGGGCAAGGAAAGAGGCAGGGCAGGTGGGTAGAGAGAGATGTTAGGAGGGGAGATTGAGGAGGGGCAGTAGCCAGAAGGTTATAGTGGGGCTAGAGGAGGGGTGGGCCCAGGGAAGGGGCAGGTGCCAGGGGCAGAGTGGGTGGGGAGAGGGACGGTACCAGGCAGGGCTCAGAGCAGGAGCCAAGACAGCAGAGGAGGATGAGGAGTGGGGGGCATGAAGGGGTAGAGGGGGTGAGGGCAGTGGCAGGCACCAGGGGGACAGGTGGAGGGTGAGGGGAGGAGTGGGAGACATGGCAGCAGAGGGGGAAAGGGGAGAGATTCATGCCAAGAGGTAGCAGGAGGGTGAAGTGATGGCTGGGCTCCAGGGTACAAAAGATGTTTGGGGGAGAGGGGCAGGTGCCAGGATGGCAGGGGGAGGAGGGGTAAGTTCCAGGGGGCAGAGATGGGTGGAGGGCAGGGGCACATGCCAGGGCGGCAAAGTGGGGGCAGAGGGGCAGGGGCCCAGGGGAGCAGAAAAGGGGTGGGAAGAAGGGGAGGAGTGAGGATAGAGGCAGGGGCCAGCTGGGCACAGGGGTAAGGGAGGAGATTGGAAGGTGCCGGGGGGCAGAGGTGGGTGGAGGGCAGGGGCACATACCAGGGAGACAAAGTGAGGGGGAGAGGGGCAGGGGAGCAGCAGCAGTTTGGGGTGAGGTGACAGGATAGAGGCAGGGGTCAGGTAGGCACAGGAGTGAGGGAAGGGTAACGGAGGGGCAGGTGCCAGGGGGATAGAGGGAGGTGAAGAGGGGCAGGAGGGAAGGTGAAGGGAGCAGGCCCCAGGGAATCTCTGTTGCTCTGGGGCCGCGTGTGGCTGGTTTGTTGCTAAGAGCAGGTTGGTGCCGTCTCCACACACACTGGGTGGCAGCCCTGACCCATGGGGCACAGCTGGGACTCTCCATGCTAGGGCATGGGCAGGGTGTCTGGGCTTGCTGGAAGGGGGCAAGGTAGTGGGGAGAAGGGGAGGTTAAGGGGTGCTGGGTGGAACAGGGCCCATTGATAATGCAGTGGGGAAGGGAGGGGGCACTTCCCCTCCATCTGGGAGAAGCTGTAGCAAGGGCCAGCTACCACATCACACCCGCACAGCGCATCTGAACTCGGGGTTTGCAGTGGGGCACTGACATGGCTGAGACACTGCTGTGCCAGGGGCTGTAACCTCTCCCCTCCTTGGGGTTATGGATCAATAATTACAGGGTCATTGGAGCAGAGGAGCTGGACGCTGGGGTCCCAGGTAGGGCCCAACCTATTGGTCTGCACAGTCAGTCTCACTCCCACGCTGTGGCACAGTGCCTATGGCAGTGTTTAGACACAGGGGGCGTCTTCAGCAGGAGTTCGAGGCAGCCCCACATCAGACACCCACAGCCCAGCAGTTCCAGCCCTTACCTGGGGCGGGGCAGGCCCACATTCCAATTCCTGGCCCACATCACATGGGGGGATTGAACCTGGGGCTCCCAGCTGAGGGCCCAGCCACTGGCCTAAAGGCTGGAAGGGAAGGGGTGGCACCTTTTTCTGTTCATTGAAACTATTCAGCAAACTTGACATGGATTCAGGAATAGCTTCAGTTGACCCAAAATATAATTTTTCAGCAAATAAACTATTTGCCCCCAAATTACACCCAGCTCTATTTCAAAGGTGTCCCAGCAACTTAGAAGCCCAAATCCCAGTGACTTGCAGTGAGTGACTGTCAACATCCCCAGAAACGCACAGGTATGGGCAGGCCAGGCTCAGGACATCAGCTATGAAACGCTCCAGAGCTGCTGTTAAATTTGCCCTTGGTTGAAAAATTCCTCCTTGGGCTCCTGTAGCACTTTTACTGAAGTCTGCAGGGAAAGGGATATGGCCAATAGCAATTACTGACACTAACAAGGAGCTGGTCTGAATGAAAGAGACCTTGGAAGAGACTAGCTGCAGATTTATGTGAATTCAGGGGACATCTTAATGTGGATGTAAAATCTTAACTACAGTTTCTGTTAAGAACTTTTCATATAGGCCCGGATGAGGGCTGGGGGAAGGAACCCCAGGCTGGCAGGGGGCTGAGACCCCAGCTGACAGGAGCCCACGGTGGAAACCCCAGAGCGGCTCCAGGCTGAGCGGCTCAGCCCACCACCACTCTGGGGTTTCCGCCGTGGGCTCCTGCCAGCTGGGGCCCCCCTGCTGCGGCCCCACTCAGTACCCACTGCCGGCCTGGGGGAAGGAACCCCAGGCTGGCAGGGAGCTGAGACCCCAGCTGGCAGAAACCAGCAGCTGAAACCCTAGTGCAACGGTGGGCTGAGCCGCTCAGCCTGCAGCCACTCTGGGGTTCCCGCTGCTGGCTCTTTGACAGCTGGTGTCTCCCCCTGCGGCAGCCCCGCTTACCTTGCGCAGGCGCCCTTCCAGACAGGGTCCAGGCCCGAGGCCCTGCTCAGCCCTACCGGGGCCGGCTCACTCACCTCAGCTGCCAATCTGGGGTTCCAGTTGCTGACCTCCTGTCAGCCCCAGTCTAGATCTCCAGCCTTGCTCAGCCTGCTTTCTGGCCTGGAGTCCCTGCAGGCCACCCTGGGCTCTTCTCCTGACCTTGGATCACTCCTCTGCAGCCTCCCCGCTGTGGCCCACTGTTCCCAGCCTGGGACAGTGAGGGTTGCACACAAGGCAAGAGGGGATGCAGCTCAGCACCTCCATCTTAAAATTGCTTATCTCAGACTGCACTGCATTTGACCTTGTGCCTGCCTTCTATCGCCATTTTTTTCCCCACTGAGAGTTGAAGGGAACATTTGACAAAATGGCAGCTCCTAAGAAAGTGAAGCTAGATGTCCGATTATTTCAGCCTGCTTGGACAGACGCATTTGGGTTTATTGAAAAGAAGGACCGTGCTATTTGTGCTTTCTGTTATGAAAGTATTGTTTGTTGCACGTCAAGTGTTTGACTTTTTGAAACGAAGCAGGAGAAAACCTTTCTTGACGAAGCAGACAAGACTGAATCAAAATGCAGTAGCAGCGTATGAGAAGCAAAGTAGTGTTTTTAAAAACTTAAGTGTAAGTAAAAATCAAGCTACAGAAGGAGGTTACAAGATTGCACAGTGCATTGCAAAAAACGGAAAGCCGTTTACAGATGGGGAATATATAAAAAGTTTCTCAGCAGTTCAGAGATTTTGTTCAATGATTTGCCAAATAACGATACAATCATATCTAGAATAAAACTGCCCATCTCTGCCAGAACAGTTGAGAGACGCATAAGTGAAATGGCAGAAAACATTAAGGAAAAGCAGACGACTGCATTGAAAGACACAGTAGTGTTTAGTGTTGCAGTTGATGAGTGTGGATATAAACGACATTCCACATTTGGCAGTTGTTGCAAGATACTGTGCTTCTGATGAAATCCAAGAGGAACTTTGTTGCCTAAAACCCCTGCATGGCACAACAAAGGGGGAAGATATACTGGAAAGTTTTGTAAACCATTTTGAAGAATGAAGAGTTGACATCAGAAAAATATTTTGTGTGACGACAGATGGTGCTCCTGCCATGGTCAGAAAACAGAAGGGATTTGTAAAATTTCGAATTCAGAGCTTAATAATGTACTGAATACAGAGGTGAGAACTGTGAATTTCCTTCTTGCTCGATCTGCTTTGACTCACAGACAGTTTCAAGCACTGCTAGAAGAGATGGACAGTGTTTATAACGACATCCCACTTCACAGCAACATTCGGTGGCTAAGTCGTGGCAAGGTTTTAGTGCGCTTTGTAAACAGTTTTGATGCAATCAAGGCCTTTTTGTTGGAAAAAGAACAAAACTACCCTGAACTGGATGATGACAAATGGCTGTGTAAGTTCATGTTTCTAACTGATATCACCGCTCACCTAAATGAACTCAACCTCTGTCTCCAGGGTGCAGGGCAAACAGTTCTGGATCATTATGAAGCCTGGAAAGCATTTTTTGTGAAACTAGCAGTTTTTTCCAGGGATATTCAAACTTCTACTTTCCGCTATTTCCAAGTCTTAAAAGAGCTATCAACATGTTGCACTGTCAATGTCAATGAGATTGGAAAGTACATGCAAGAACTGGAATCAGAATTTTCTGACAGATTTCAAGATTTCCAGCGATTTGGCCCAATGCTTTCTTTTCTAATTAAACCTGAAAAGTTCAACGAAAGTGACTTGGATTTGTCTGTTTCAGTGGATGGGTGTTGAAGATTTTGAAATGCAACTCATTCAGTTAAAAAGTTCAGAATTGTGGACATCAAAGTTTGTGGATCTGCGGAGTGCACTTGAAGTTACCGAGAGAGATCACAGGGCTTCTATTCTGACCTGCTGGATATCCCTGCCAGTGAAATTTAACTGTTTGAAGAAAATTGCGTTTGCAATGCTTTCAGCATTTGGATCCACATACCTGTGTGAACAGGTACTTTCACACATGAAATCTGTTCTCTGTCCCTCTCGGTTAATAAGTGATCACTCAGAAGCCTGTGTGCAGCTTAAAGTACCCAAATACGTGCCAGACACTGGAAAACTCAGCAAGGAAAAGCAAGGGCAAGGATCACACTAAACTGATAAGATCTACATTTTAATTTAATTTTAAATAAAGCTTCTGAAACATTTTGAAAACCTTGTTTACTTTACATATAACAGTAGCTTGGTTATATATTATAGACGTATAGAAAGACCTTCTAAAAAACATTAAAATGTATTACCGGCACACAAAGCCTTAAATTAGAGTGAATAAATGAAAACTTGGCACATCACTGCTGAAAGATTGCCGACCCCTGTTATAGACACAAACAGCACTAAGAAAGGCCTCAATGTTAACTCCCTGGTACAGATGCCAGAACAGAGCTTGGGGGAGGCCAAACATGATTGACATGGATAATGATACCCTCCCCTCAGAGATGGATGCAAATCCCAGCTCACAAAAATGCAAGTGTAAACCTATAAACAACAATTGTTAAATACTAATTACTGACTTTTTCATTTAGATCTCCAGGAATGTACCTGTTGGTCAACCAGGAGAGTTGCTACCTAATTCCCCTGGACCCCAAAATTAGGATTTAACCTATATACTTTAATAGAAATAGTTTAAGGGTAATTACCTGTGTGTTAACAATATGTTAATTTGAACCATGGGCGGTGCAATTATGTAATCCTTTAGACCATTGGTTTATTGTGTTTATCTTGTCTTGCTACTAGAACCTATCCAGGGGCTTGGGAAATGGCCCAGAGCCCAGCCGTGTTCAGGACCCCATGGGCACAGACTGTGCTGGGCTGGGAGCAGTGAATGGGGAGGGGAGCAGGGATGTGCTGGCTCCAGCCCCTCACAGAGAGGAAACTGCTTCCCCCAAAGCCTGGGGTTCCTTCTCCCCGGAGCCCTAAGATCCTGGCCCTGCAGCCAGCACAGACTGCGCAGCCTCCATCTGCCGGGACCGACACACCCAGATTGGCCCCTTCGACTGCCCCTGCTGGGGGTGGGTGGGAAGAGAGGAGCGGCGGGGGTAGGATGAAAGGGCCAGTTCAACAATCACAGACCGAGCTCACTGAACCTTCCCACTCTCCCTCCCCTCTGCCTCAGTTTCTTCTCTGTCCCTCCTCGCATTCAGGTTTCTGCCTTTGCCCCTGGTCTCCATGCTGGGGTTGTGGGAAGGGGTTTGGACGGGGGCAGCTCACACTCAGTTGTTGTGACAGGGTCAGACTCTTGTGAGTGACTCTCACTCACTGAGCAGCAAACCACTGACCCAGCCTCACACTGGGCTGTGCTCAGAGCAGATGAGAGGCCCGTAGGATTCAGCTCGTTACCCAGTAACACACGGCTCAGGTCAGACCACAGCAGCTAGACCGGCCCCTTCTCCACCTCAGAAAGCTGGGCCAGCCTTGGCTAATGGGGGCTGGGGCATTGCTGAGTGATGGCCACACAACGCAGCCCTCACATGTCCCAGGAGAGAGGCACAGACACGTCACTCATTACCTATCTGTGCAGCTCCCAGCACGATGGGCCCAGTCCAGGCCTCACAGCACCTGGTTCAAGGACGCCCTGTAACTCAGCTATGGAGGGGTCAGGATGTCAGAGTGACGGGGCCTGGTCAGACACCTGGGCAAGTACCAGCAGGTGGCTGTAAGTAGCAGGCAAACTGCCCAGCACTGAGCACATCAGCCTCCAGTTATCACAGCTCCAAGCCTGTCAGCTGGGTGCATGCGTGTCCTGGGGTCCAGGCTCTGTCCAGATCCCCAGCACAATACAGCTGAATGTCCCAGAAGAATCCACTCACCTACAAATCTCTGCAGCGCTTCCCTCATGTCAAGGGAAATTTTATACACGTTCTTCAGGTCAATAGAAACAGCTTCTGGTTCAAGGAGTTTCACATTCTCACTCCTGTGAAGAAAACGTCCCATCATCACTCAGCTGCTCTGTACACACAGCATCCCAGAACCACCAACAAGAATATAAGAGCAATGAACATAGGAAACACACCTGCTCAATGTGCTTTTCACATCCTGGAAGGAAAAAGAGAATCAATGTTCTGTATTAACACAATGTGCATAAAACTGAGTGAGTCTCACTCTGGGCATCAAGAAAATAGATCTAGAAAATAGATCAACCCTCCCAGGCTTCACTCTTTTGTGGTAAAATCTCATACACCATTTTACATTAACACATATTTATGTAGAAGAGACAGGAATTTAGCTAAAGGATTCTCCCTTCTAGGGACCCAGCCCATCAGTATCTGTGTTTATCGTCTGTGCTGGGTCCAATGTTCTGGAGTCAGAGCAGGGATGGGTTCAGCTCAGTATCATTCTTGTATCATGCATTTAATCTCCCATGGCCTCACTGGATCTCCATGAGGAGAATTCCCCTCTAACTTGAACTGGGATATTTTGGAACTGATGGAGCCCTTAGCCGGATGTTCTGTTTGTCAGTAAACCACAGAACACATTTACTCTAATTGTTGGAATCCAGACCCAGGGATCTGAGTTCTAATTCTGGATGGGTGGAGAATTTTGATGCCGTCTCACCTTTAGGAGCTCCACAACTGGTTGCTGACACTTCTCCTCGATCTCTGTGATCAGCTGCTGCAGAGAGGAGCTTTGCTGGGAGAGTTTGGTTACATTTTCCCTTAGTCTCTGCAGAGTCTCCCTCTCCTCCTCCTCCAGGCTCTGCAGAAGCTGCTGCTCCTCCTCTCTCAGCAGTGTGTGCAGTTTGTTAAATTCACCTGCAATTGTCTCTCTCTTGTTCTTCACTTTGCTCTGGTGATAGAAAAATAGGAAAGGCACAGAGAAAACGTGAGCCAGATGTCGGGGCAGACTGCTGAGCCCTGATTAGGGGGCGGAGCTAGGCGGAGGAGGGGGCCTATAAAAGCGGCCGCCCAGCCAGGCAGCGGCACAGCTGATCGCAGCGGCCCAGGAGCCGGCCAACAGGGCGGCTAACAGGGGAGTTTTGAGTGGGAGTTCCCATTGGAGGAGCCAGGTATCTTGTGTTTGCGTCTGTCTTTGGGGTGCTTGTGTCTCTCTCGGTCGGGGCAGACTGCTGAGCCCTGATTAGGGGGCGGAGCTAGGCGGAGGGGGCCTATACAAGCGGCCGCCCAGCCAGGCAGCGGCACAGCTGATCGCAGCGGCCCAGGAGCCGGCCAACAGGGCGGCTAACAGGGGAGTTTTGAGTGGGAGTTCCCATTGGAGGAGCCAGGTATTTTGTGTTTGCGTCTGTCTTTGGGGTGCTTGTGTCTCTCTCGGTCGGGGCAGACTGCTGAGCCCTGATTAGGGGGCGGAGCTAGGCGGAGGAGGGGGCCTATAAAAGCGGCCGCCCAGCCAGGCAGCGGCACAGCTGATCGCAGCGGCCCTGGAGCCGGCCAACAGGGCGGCTAACGGGAGTTTTGAGTGGGAGTTCCCATTGGAGGAGCCAGGTATCTTGTGTTTGCGTCTGTCTTTGGGGTGCTTGTGTCTCTCTCGGTCGGGGCAGACTGCTGAGCCCTGATTAGGGGGCGGAGCTAGGCGGAGGAGGGCCTATAAAGCGGCCGCCCAGCCAGGCAGCGGCACAGCTGATCGCAGCGGCCCAGGAGCCGGCCAACAGGGCGGCGAGTTTTGAGTGGGAGTTCCCATTGGAGGAGCCAGGGATGGTGTGTTGGCGTCTGTCTTTGGGGTGCTTGTGTCTCTCTCGGTCGGGGCAGACTGCTGAGCCCTGATTAGGGGCGGAGCTAGGCGGAGGAGGGCCTATAAGCGGCCGCCCAGCCAGGCAGCGGCACAGCTGAGCGCAGCGGCCCAGGAGCCGGCCAACAGGGCGGCTCACAGGGGAGTTTTGAGTGGGAGTTCCCATTGGAGGAGCCAGGTATCTTGTGTTTGCGTCTGTCTTTGGGGTGCTTGTGTCTCTCTCGGGGCAGACTGCTGAGCCCTGATTAGGGGCGGAGCTAGGCGGAGGAGGGGCCTATAAGCGGCCGCCCAGCAAGGCTGCGGAACAGCTGATCGCAGCGGCCCAGGAGCCGGCCAACAGGGCGGCTAACAGGGAGTTTTGTGTGGTAGTTCCCATTGTAGGAGCCTGGTATCTTGTGTTGGCGTCTGTCTTTGGGGTGCTTGTGTCTCTCTCGTCGGGGCAGACTGCTGAGCCCTGATTAGGGGGCGGAGCTAGGCGGAGGGGGCCTATAAGCGGCCGCCCAGCCAGGCAGCGGCACAGCTGATCGCAGCGGCCCAGGAGCCGGCCAACAGGGCGGCTAACAGGGATTTTGAGTGGGAGTTCCCATTGGAGGAGCCAGGTATTTTGTGTTTGCGTCTGTCTTTGGGGTGCTTGTGTCTCTCGGTCGGGGCAGACTGCTGAGCCCTGATTAGGGGCGGAGCTAGGCGGAGGAGGGGGCCTATAAAGCGGCCGCCCAGCCAGGCAGCGGCACAGCTGATCGCAGCGGCCCAGGAGCCGGCCAACAGGGCGGCTAACAGGGGAGTTTTGAGTGGGAGTTCCCATTGGAGGAGCCAGGTATTTTGTGTTTGCGTCTGTCTTTGGGGTGCTTGTGTCTCTCTCGGTCGGGGCAGACTGCTGAGCCCTGATTAGGGGGCGGAGCTAGGCGGAGGAGGTCCTATAAAAGCGGCCGCCCAGCCAGGCAGCGGCACAGCTGATCGCAGCGGCCCAGGAGCCGGCCAACAGGGCGGCTAACAGGGGAGTTTTGAGTGGGAGTTCCCATTGGAGGAGCCAGGTATTTTGTGTTTGCGTCTGTCTTTGGGGTGCTAGTGTCTCTCGAGGTAGGGGCAGTCTGCAGAACCCTGAGTAGGGGCGGAGCTAGGCGGAGGAGGGCCTATAAAGCGGCCGCCCAGCCAGGCAGCGGCACAGCTGATCGCAGCGGCCCAGGAGCCGGCCAACAGGGCGGCTAACAGGGAGTTTTGAGTGGGAGTTCCCATTGGAGGAGCCAGGTATTTTGTGTTTGCGTCTGTCTTTGGGGTGCTTGTGTCTCTCTCGGTCGGGGCAGACTGCTGAGCCCTGATTAGGGGGCGGAGCTAGGCGGAGGAGGGGGCCTATAAAAGCGGCCGCCCAGCCAGGCAGCGGCACAGCTGATCGCAGCGGCCCAGGAGCCGGCCAACAGGGCGGCTAACAGGGAGTTTTGAGTGGGAGTTCCCATTGGAGGAGCCAGGTATTTTGTGTTTGCGTCTGTCTTTGGGGTGCTTGTGTCTCTCGGTCGGGGCAGACTGCTGAGCCCTGATTAGGGGGCGGAGCTAGGCGGAGGAGGGGGCCTATAAAAGCGGCCGCCCAGCCAGGCAGCGGCACAGCTGATCGCAGCGGCCCAGGAGCCGGCCAACAGGGCGGCTAACAGGGGAGTTTGAGTGGGAGTTCCCATTGGAGGAGCCAGGTATTTTGTGTTTGCGTCTGTCTTTGGGGTGCTTGTGTCTCTCTCGGTCGGGGCAGACTGCTGAGCCCTGATTAGGGGGCGGAGCTAGTCGGTGGAGCGAGCCTTGAAACGGCCCCGCCCCTCCACGCCGCGGCCCCGCTGATCGCAGCGGCCCAGGAGCCGGCCAACAGGGCGGCTAACAGGAGTTTTGAGTGGGAGTTCCCATTGGAGGAGCCAGGTATTTTGTGTTTGCGTCTGTCTTTGGGGTGCTTGTGTCTCTCTCGGTCGGGGCAGACTGCTGAGCCCTGATTAGGGGGCGGAGCTAGGCGGAGGAGGGGCCTATAAGCGGCCGCCCAGCCAGGCAGCGGCACAGCTGATCGCAGCGGCCCAGGAGCCGGCCAACAGGGCGGCTAACAGGGAGTTTTGAGTGGGAGTTCCCATTGGAGGAGCCAGGTATTTTGTGTTTGCGTCTGTCTTTGGGGTGCTTGTGTCTCTCTCGGTCGGGCAGACTGCTGAGCCCTGATTAGGGGCGGAGCTAGGCGGAGGAGGGGGCCTATAAAGCGGCCGCCCAGCCAGGCAGCGGCACAGCTGATCGCAGCGGCCCAGGAGCCGGCCAACAGGGCGGCTAACAGGGAGTTTTGAGTGGGAGTTCCCATTGGAGGAGCCAGGTATTTTGTGTTTGCGTCTGTCTTTGGGGTGCTTGTGTCTCTCGGTCGGGGCAGACTGCTGAGCCCTGATTAGGGGCGGAGCTAGGCGGAGGAGGGCCTATAAGCGGCCGCCCAGCCAGGCAGCGGCACAGCTGATCGCAGCGGCCCAGGAGCCGGCCAACAGGGCGGCTAACAGGGAGTTTTGAGTGGGAGTTCCCATTGGAGGAGCCAGGTATTTTGTGTTTGCGTCTGTCTTTGGGGTGCTTGTGTCTCTCGGTCGGGGCAGACTGCTGAGCCCTGATTAGGGGCGGAGCTAGGCGGAGGAGGGCCTATAAAGCGGCCGCCCAGCCAGGCAGCGGCACAGCTGATCGGCCCGGCCCAGGAGCCGGCCAACAGGGCGGCTAACAGGGGAGTTTTGAGTGGGAGTTCCCATTGGAGGAGCCAGGTATTTTGTGTTTGCGTCTGTCTTTGGGGTGCTTGTGTCTCTCGGTCGGGGCAGACTGCTGAGCCCTGATTAGGGGCGGAGCTAGGCGGAGGAGGGCCTATAAGCGGCCGCCCAGCCAGGCAGCGGCACAGCTGATCGCAGCGGCCCAGGAGCCGGCCAACAGGGCGGCTAACAGGGAGTTTTGAGTGGGAGTTCCCATTGGAGGAGCCAGGTATTTCGTGTTTGCGTCTGTCTTTGGGGTGCTTGTGTCTCTCTCGGTCGGGGCAGACTGCTGAGCCCTGATTAGGGGGCGGAGCTAGGCGGAGGAGGGGCCTATAATCGCGGCCGCCCCGCCAGGCAGCGGCACAGCTGAGCGCAGCGGCCCAGGAGCCGGCCCGCAGGGCGGCTAACAGGGAGTTTTGAGTGGGAGTTCCCATTGGAGGAGCCAGGTATTTTGTGTTTGCGTCTGTCTTTGGGGTGCTTGTGTCTCTCGGTCGGGGCAGACTGCTGAGCCCTGATTAGGGGCGGAGCTAGGCGGAGGAGGGCCTATAAAGCGGCCGCCCAGCCAGGCAGCGGCACAGCTGATCGCAGCGGCCCAGGAGCCGGCCAACAGGGCGGCTAACAGAGGGAGTTTTGAGTGGGAGTTCCCATTGGTGGAGCCAGGTATTTTGTGTTTGCGTCTGTCTTTGGGGTGCTTGTGTCTCTCTCGGTCGGGGCAGACTGCTGAGCCTGATTAGGGGCGGAGCTAGGCGGAGGAGGGCCTATAAAAGCGGCCGCCCAGCCAGGCAGCGGCACAGCTGATCGCAGCGGCCCAGGAGCCGGCCAACAGGGCGGCTAACAGGGGAGTTTTGAGTGGGAGTTCCCATTGGAGGAGCCAGGTATTTTGTGTTTGCGTCTGTCTTTGGGGTGCTTGTGTCTCTCTCGGTCGGGGCAGACTGCTGAGCCCTGATTAGGGGGCGGAGCTAGGCGGAGGAGGGGGCCTATAAAAGCGGCCGCCCAGCCAGGCAGCGGCACAGCTGATCGCAGCGGCCCAGGAGCCGGCCAACAGGGCGGCTAACAGGGGAGTTTTGAGTGGGAGTTCGCAGGGGGAGGTGGAAGGGGGCGGCGCAGTGTCCCCTGTGTCCCCCCAGGTACAAGCACCAAGCGAGGCCGGGACAGCATGAGCCAAGCCGTGGAGGACACACCGAGGATGAGAGCATGCAGCAGCTGCGGTATGTACCTGGTCCTAGCGGGGGACCCAGAGCAGTACTATGTATGCATGAAGTGCCGCCTAATAGAGCTGCTGGAGGAAAAGATCCAGGGCCTAGAGCTGCAGGTAGAAACTCTGATAGAGAATAGAAGGGGGTTCGAGCAGCTGATGGAGCAATGGCAAGCAGTAACTGAGGGGGAATGCCCAGGGGCAAAGGGGGAAGCAGGGGCTAAGGCCAACGAGGGGGGACCACCAGACAAGGAAGATGGGCGGTGGAAGCATGTGACCGTGAGAAGCAGGCAGAGGAAAAGGAGAGCCAGTGAGGGGGAAATAGAGCTAAGGAACAGGTATGAAGGTTTGGAGAATGAGGAAGGGGTACAGCAGGTGGTAGCTGATGGTGGGAGGCCAAGGAAAAAGAGACGAGCGGCCAGTCCCATAGAAAGAGGGGAGGAGTCTATGGAGACAGCACCAAGTTTGGGCCCAGGGAGGTTACAGGATGGCTTAAGGGGAACCATAAGGGACGATAGGAATGGAAGGAGCGTGCGACGAGGGGGGACAGGGGATAGGTTAGCAGACCGCACTGTCCCCAGGCAAAGGCAGGTCTACGTGATTGGGGATTCCATACTGAGAAGGGTGGATAGGCCTGTGACCAGGGCCGATCCGGAAAACAGAAGGGTGTGCTGTCTACCGGGCGCTAAAATACGGGATGTGGACCTGAGGTTGAAAAGGATCCTAAGAGGAGCAGGTAAGAACCCTTTGATCATCCTTCATGTGGGAACGAATGATACTGCTAGATTCTCGCTAGACAGTATCAAGGGAGACTATGCCAGGTTGGGTAAGACGCTCAAGGAAATTGAGGCTCAGGTGATCTTCAGTGGGGTCCTACCTGTTCCTAGGGAAGGGCGCCAAAGGGGTGAGAGGATAGTGACGATTAACAGTTGGCTGAGGGAGTGGTGTTACAAGGAGGGCTTTGGGATGTATGGGCACTGGGAGGCTTTGGGGACAGACAACTGTTCTCACGGGATGGGCTCCACCTAAGTAGGGAAGGAAGTAGACTTCTAGGAGGAGGCTGGCTCACCTGATTAAAAGAGCTTTAAACTAGACACTGAGGGGAGACGGTTGGGAGAGGTCCTGGTGCTCTCCACGCCAAATTTATACATTGGGAGCGAGAACAACAAGATAACAACAGATATAGCCAGAGGGGGGCAGGCAGGTGTAAGGAAGAGGGGGGGACGGATACTAGATCTACAGGTCATGCTGGTAGTACTGTGTCCCTACCAAGTTGGGTGAAAAGAGTGAGAGGAGCCCAACAGCAAAAATTAGGATGTTTGTTCACCAATGCAAGAAGCTTAGGTAATAAAATGGAGGAACTGGAGCTCTTGGTCCGAGAATTGAAGCCGGATATCGTAGGAATAACCGAAACATGGTGGAACGGTAGCCATGACTGGAGTACAGGTATGGAAGGGTATGTGCTGTTTAGGAAAGACCGATGCAAAGGTAAAGGGGGGGGAGTAGCATTGTATATCAATAATGAGGTGAAATGTAATGAAATAACTAGCAATGCAATGGATAATACGGAGTCTGTCTGGGCAATGGTCACATTGGGGAAGAAAACTACTAGAGCCTCACCCGGGATAGTGATTGGGGTGTGCTATAGACCGCCGGGATCTACCTAGAGACGGATAGAGAGCTCTTTAATGTTTTTAAGGAGGTAAACACTAATAGGAACTGCTTGATCATGGGGGATTTTAACTTCCCGGATATAGATTGGGAAACAAATGCTAGTAACAATAATAGGGCTCAGCTTTTCCTAGACGTGATAGCTGATGAATTCCTTCATCAAGTGATTGCTGAACCGACGAGGGGGGATGCCATTTTAGATCTGGTTTTGGTGAGCAACGAGGACCTTGTTGAGGAAATAGTTGTAGGGGACAACCTTGGCTCAAGTGATCATGAGCTAATTCGTTTCAAAATAAATGAGAGGATAATCAATAGTGCATCTGAGACTAGGGTTTATGATTTCAAAAGGGCTAACTTTACTAAACTAAGGCGACTAGTTAGGGAAGTAGACTGGCCTAACATATTTAGGGATCTAAGGGCAGATGACGCCTGGGGTTACTTCAGGTTGAAGTTGCAGGAGATGTCAGAGGCATGTATCCCAAGAAAGGGAAAACGGCTCGTAGGTAGCAGTTTTAGACCGAGCTGGATGAGCAAGCGTCTCAGAGGGGTCATTAAGAAAAAACAGAAAGCGTACAAGGACTGGAAAATGGGAGGGATCAGCAAAGAAACCTACCTTATTGAGGTCAGAGGGTGTAGGGAAGCAGTGAGAAAGGCAAAACGACGGGTGGAGATGGATCTAGCGAAGGGGATTAAAACCAATAGCAAAAGGTTTTTTAGCCATATAAATAGGAAGAAAACCAAGAAAGAAGTGGGACCGCTTAAAACTTTGAACGGAGTGGAGATTAGGGATAATCTTGGAATGGCACAATATCTGAACGAATATTTTGCCTCGGTCTTCAATGAGGCTAATGAAGGGCTAAGGAATAGTGATACAGGGACCGATGGGAATGAGGATATGGGGGTAGACATTATGGTATCGGAGGTGAAAGCCAAACTTGAACAGCTTAACGGAAGTAAATCGGGGGGCCCGGATAATCTTCATCCTAGAATATTAAGGGAACTAGCGAGTGATATTGCTAGCCCGTTAGCGATGATTTTTAATAAATCTCTAAATTCGGGGATTGTACCATTGGACTGGAGATTAGCTAATGTAGTTCCTATATTCAAGAAGGGGAAAAAAAGTGACCCGGGTAACTACAGGCCTGTTAGTTTAACATCTGTAGTATGCAAAGTCATGGAAAAAATTTTAAAAGAGAGAGTGGTTACGGAGCAGGAGGCCGATGGCAACTGGGATAGTTTACAGCATGGATTTACGAAAGGTAGATCGTGCCAAACCAACCTGATCTCCTTCTTTGAGAAAGTAACAGATTTTTAGACAAGGGAAATGCAGTGGATCTAATATATCTAGATTTCAGTAAGGCGTTTGATACGGTACCGCATGAGGAATTACTGGTTAAATTGGAAAGGATGGGGATTGAAATGAAAATCCAGAGGTGGATAAGGAGCTGGTTAAAGGGGAGACTGCAGAGGGTAGTATTGAAGGGGGAACTGTCAGGTTGGAGGGGGGTCCCTAGTGGAGTTCCTCAAGGTTCGGTTTTGGGTCCAATTTTATTCAATCTATTTATTGCTGACCTGGGAACCAAGAGTAGGAGTGGGCTGATAAAGTTTGCGGACGACACCAAGTTGGGAGGTATTGCCAATTCGGAAAAGGATCGGGATATCCTCCAGGGAGATTTGGATGACCTTGTAAGCTGGAGTATTAGTAACAGGATGAAATTCAATAGTGAGAAGTGTAAGGTTATGCATTTAGGGATGACTAACAAGAATTTTAGTTATAAGCTAGACGCACCAGTTGCAAGTAACGGAGGAGGAGAAGGACCTAGGAGTCCTGGTTGATCGTAGGATGACCATGAGCAGGCAATGTGATGTGGCCGTTAAGAAAGCAAATGCGGTATTGGGATGCATTAGGCGAGGTATTTCTAGTAGGGATAAGGAAGTGCTAGTCCCGTTATATAAGGCATTGGTGAGACCTCATTTGGAGTATTGTGTGCAGTTTTGGTCTCCCATGTTTAAGAAGGATGAATTCAAACTGGAACAGGTACAAAGAAGGGCCACTAGAATGGTCCGAGGAATGGAAGGGCTGTCATATGAAAGGAGACTTGAGGAGCTCGGTTTGTTTTCCTTAACCAAAAGAAGGATAAGAGGAGATATGATTACACTCTTTAAATATATCAGAGGGATAAATACCAGGGAAGGAGAGGAATTATTTCAGCTCAGTGCTAATGTGGACACGAGGACAAACGGATATAAATTGTCAGTTAGGAAATTTAGGCTAGAAATTAGACGAAGGTTTCTAACTATCAGGGAGTGCAATACTGGAACAGCCTACCGAGGAAACAGTGGGGCGAAGGACCTCCATGACTTTAAGACTAAGCTAGATAAGTTTATGGAGGAGATGGTATGATAGGATACCGGGCTTAGTCAATAGGTTAATTAAGTGCCACACTGGTAAATAGTACAATGGGTCAATGATATGTTATTCTTAACCTTTTTCCAGAGGGTATGGCTGGAGAGTCTTGCCCGCATGCTCGGGGTTCAGCTGACCGCCATATTTGGGGTCGGGAAGGAATTTTCCTCCAGGGTAGATTGGCTGTGGCCCTGGAGGTTTTTCGCCTTCCTCCGAAGCATGGGGCAGGGGTCGCTTGCTAATGGAGTGGGGAGATCGGCTAATGTGGCCTGCATCTTGCAGGCGGTCAGACTAGATGATCATATTGGTCCCTTCTGATCTATGATTCTATGATTCTATGTTGAGTTACACAGACTGGGCCTCTGTCCATGAAGCAGAGGATTAGATCAGTATCAGGTATGGAAGGAGATTTACTTCTTTGGGAAATGTACGAGAGTTAATATGGCCAGTTCCATAGCAGGGTTGTCTAGGGTGCTTTGTAAAGACGCCGTATGTTATTGCAGGTGGCATGAGACGGACACAGTGGAGTGGGGAGAAATTGGGGGAGCAGGAGAGATTTACAGGGGGCCACACAAGGTGTCCATGGGGGCATTGGGATGCCCAGTGCTGGGCACTCAGACACCCAGGGGAGCCGTCACAGCGGGATGTGGGCAATGCTCCTTCTTTGATAACCTGCTTCCAGGGCTGCAAAGTTCAGGACCTAGGGCTGGTGCTAATAGTCCTTTGGGTGCCATCCTGGGGCTCACATGGGTGTTGGGCGCCCAGGCCATTGTCAGGGCTGGCTTTGGCCTCACCCAGCCTGGCCAAGTGCCCCATGCCCATGTGCCCAGTGCCCTGGGATCGCAGCCTTTAGGGAGCCCACTAGGCTCACAGAGCAGCGGGTTGGCTGATGCCAGCTCTGTCCCCACCTGCTCTCTGGAAACTTTTCCGGACACATTCAAACCTGGCTGTTAATTGTTATGCACCTAAATCCCTATTGTCTGAGGAACTGAGCACCAACTGCTTCCAGTGCGGGCAGTGGGAGCTGCTGCAGTTCTGTCCTCTGGAAACCCGCCCACTTCTGCCGGGCTCTAAATACGGCTTCAGATGCAGAACCAGAGGCACCCAGCTCTGAGCACTTCAGCTCTTCTAAATGGCCATTTTTATCTGACTAGTGGGACACCTACTTCTCCTCTCATCCCTGCTGCTGGCATCTTCCTCACACCCCCCACGGTCTCTGCAAGGATTTCACTGTAAGAGGCAGGTGAATCTGAACAGACTTTTTTTCCCATGGGTTCATCACCTGGCCACAGACAAGCACAGGTGAAGCCACAGTGACAGTAGCAGGTGACTGGGATGAAGTGGCCACGTGATGGCAACAGAGGCTGTGAAGTGGCCGAGCGCTGCCTGGCTTGACACTGACCTGCCCCTGGCTCTGCTCACTCAGGGGGTGTCCCCACTGCAATGAAGGTGTGACAGCACCATGTGTAGACACACCCGGGCTAGCTTTGATGTGGCTAGCTCGGGTACTCGTAGCTATGAAGCCGCAGCAGCAGCACGGGCTGTACACACCCACCCAGACCCCTGGGTGTTACTCAGTGACTAGCCTGCAGCTGGCTGTTGGGGCCATGTAGATGCACCCTGGGGTCAGATTTTCCACAGAGCTCCACACCCGCAACTGGGTTCGATGTACAGAAGAGCTCATCTCCCAGGATGGCCCCAGCCCAGCCAGCTGAGTGACTCTGAACCTCACCCAGGGGGACAAATCATCCTCCCAGCTCCAGTGTCTGGCCCAGGCACTGGGCAGATTCACTGCAGGGATGGTGGGTGCAGAGCGCGAAGGAACAATCTGTTTCCTCCAGGCTGCAGAGAAGCTGCAGAGCTTTGTCATGGAAGCCACTGAAAACCGATGGCTGTAGCAGCCGACACACCCTCCCCATCTGCAGGAGGGAAACAGGGGCCCTGTAACAGTGAAAACACTGCACCCAATATTGAGAATTTGCCCCTATCAGAGATCTCAGGGGTGGGTCTGCACCACTGTACAAGGGCCAGGAATTGCCCCTCCTCCTCCTGCCTACAGCTGCAGTGAGATCCCCACCAGAGACACAGCCTGATGCTGCCAGCACCCTGGATGGCAGGTATCATAGGCCAGGGGCAGGGGCGGCTCTAGGAATTCCGCTGCCCCAAGCAGGGCGCCGCGCGGGTCGCGCTGCCGGTCACCAGTCCCGCGGCTCCGGAGGACCTCTTGCAGACGTTCCTGCGGAGGGTCCGCTGCTCCCGAGGCTCCGGTGGACCTCCTGCAGGCATGACTGCGGAAGGTCCGCCGGAGCCGCCTGCCGCCCTCCCGGTAAAATGCCGCCCCAAGCGCACGCTTGGTGCATTGGGCTCTGGAGCCGGCCCTGGCCAGGGGAGGCTGAGCTTCCCCAAACAGGATGCAGCGCCCTTCCCTTTGGAGGATGCTGCAGACCTGCTGCCTTTGGAGTGCTGCCTGCGCTCCACCCAGAGTCCTCGCTCCAGCTCTTCCCCCAAAGCCCGCAGCACCCGCCGCTTGCTGCCTGTCAGCTGTGTGTGGGGCCCTCTCACTTGCTCCTCTCAGTCCCTCCCCCCCATCACTCACTCTTAAGGCAGGAGGGGGCAGAAAGCAGCAAGCGGCAGGCGAGGGGGCCTTGGGGGAGGGGTGGGGGAGAGGAGCAAGCTGAAAAACTGAAGGGTGAGCAGGGAGCCTCTGGGGAGGGGGCTGAGTGGGAGCCGGGCATGGGGCAGAGCAGGAGAGGCACATGGGCAGGGCCTCGGGGAGAGGAGGACAAATGGGGATGGAGCAATTTGCAGGGCAATGATCTGGGTGCCGGGGAGTTTCCTGCACTCACGCCCAGCCTCCCCAAATGCCGGAGGCATGCGCTGCCCATGGCCGGCACCAAGCCTGTGAAACAGAGCAAACAATCAGAGCAGGTTCATAACCTCCTCCTGGAGCTTTATGACCCCGTCATTCTTGGGAACGCAGCAGGGGGAAGGGCTCAGGGAGGAATAAAACCGGATGCCCACCTGCCACTCTGTGATTTTCTCCTCCTCTTTAGACCTCAGAGCCAGGGCCTCCTCCAGCTCCTTCCTCAGAGGGCCCAGGACTCCCTGGAGTTTCTCCTGCAGGGACATCGTGTGTGATAAACAGCCATTAGTCTGCCTGTCCGATGGGTGGACAGTACTGTCCACATTGGCATTTCACACATGAGCAGTAAAATATCCTGGAAGGAGGCAGCAGACTCGGCTCTGCTGGCCCCAAAGGCCTCATGGGAGCAGAGACGCCAGTCTCAGAGCAGAGGCTCTGCTCCCTGCAGACACTCAGGACTTCTCAGAGCCTGTGTCTGAGCTAAAGCTTCACATCACTGAGCACAGGCCAGAGGGGAAACAGCTGGGAAGGTTCTGACTGAACCCTCCTGCCAGTGCCAGTGAAGAGGTTGGGGCAGCACCTCGCTGCACTGTACCCAGACCCAGGCCAGGAACAAGACCCCACTGTGCTCTCGTCTGTCCAGGCTCCCATGTGGCCTCCCTCAGGCAGCAGCCAAGCACCTGAGCCAGCGCAGTCCCATTAACAGCACAGGGTGAAGCTGTGATGTGGCAGAAGGTCAGTGAGGAACAGGGAACAGTCGGTCTGGGGGAATGTGCCACCCATAATTATAACTGCTCCAGAGCTGTAACAACCCAGGGCTCTCTTCCCCTTTGACAGCGTGTGATTCACTCACACAGCACAGCAACGTGCTCCTGCCCTGTCGGCCCCGCTCTGTGCAACACCCATGGCAGTCCTCCAGAGCCCCCCCAGAAATTTCCCCATTTCACTCTCTCTTTTCTCTGAGCCCTCGACAGGGGCGGCTCTACGAATTTGGCCGCCCCTAGCAGTCATGCGCGGGAGGTGCACCGGAACCCCGGGAGCAGCGGACCTCCCGTGGGCATGACTGCGGAGGGTCCGCGGCTCGGCTGGACCTCCCGCAGCTGCGGAGGGTTCACTGGTCCCGCGGCTCCAGTGGAGCTTCCGCAGACGTGCCTGCGGGAGGTCCAGCCGAGCCGCGCGACCAGCGAACCGTCTGCAGTCATGCCTGTGGCAGGTCCGCTGCTCCCGGGGTTCCGGTGGACCTCCCGCAGGCATGACTGCGGGAGGTCCGCCGGACCCGCCTGCCGCCCCTGCCGGCAAATGCCGCCCCACGCGCGTGCTTGCCGCGCTGGGGTCTGGAGCCGGCCCTGGCCCTCGAGTTCCCTCCTCCTCTCTGCCCAAGGGCCCAGGCTGCAGCTGCTGTTCCGTGACACCCCTGTGGTGCTGCTGCAGGGAAGCAGTGAGCGATGGAGCCAGCAGGGGCTAGTGAGAGAAAGGAGGTGAAAAGCAGCCTTTGCAGACAGCAAAACAGCTTCATCAATGAGCCAGGATCAGAAGTGGGGTGGGAACAAAGGTGGCTGGATTCTCTGAAGCTCCACCCACAAAATAAGCTCCACCCACGTGAGTCACCAAAAGGAGACACCATGATCTGTTCACAGTAGATGGTGCAATCTTCAAAATAGGGTGGAGTTGCTGATTGGCTCCAAGGGGATCCTGGGGCCAGACTCCCCTCATGGGGCGAGAATGTATCCCTGGCTCCGCTGCGCTCTCTGGGCCTGGTCCCCCTTTACTGGGGGCATCTCCCAAACATCACCCGCTTGTGGCGCTGGAAGGAGGCAGCACTGACAATAAATGGTGCTGAGCTGTAATTCTTCCTCTCCGCTCTCGCAGAGGAACAAAATAATTAACAGTGTTGATATTGAAATGATCCGTTCTCCAGTCTGAAAGTAACACACTCACCTAGACTGGCCTGCAGTTCTTGTGATTTAAACCTCACTGATTGTTAACACTCCCCATGGTGTAAAAAGTTCCTTTATTTCAGCCGTGGAAGCTGGATTTTAAAAACATTCAGAATCTCAGAGAAAAGTTTCCCACATCAGGTATCTTTTAAGACTTGATATTCTGATTCTGTCACCACAGTGCCAGGTCATTCATTTTGTGATAGCATCTCCCGTAGAATGAAGGCTTTACAGAGCTGAATGATGCATCACACCCATGACAGGCAACTTCCAGTGAAATCAGCCTGTAATTAAAATCCAAAGTTATTACCCATTAAACTTGACAGCAATTCCCTACCTTGTACTCCTGGGCAGCCTCCTTTATGGGAACCACCCTGTGATCTCTGTGATCCCGGGACAGATGGCAAACCACACAGACAGAAGTTTGATCCTTTTCACAGAACAGTTTCAGAGTCTCCTGGTGTTCCCCACACACCCTCTCCTCTCCTGCTCCCTTTGCTGCCTGTAAACTCAGCCGTTTGGCTATTTCTACAACATTTCCCAGCCGCCTGTTCGGCCTGAGGTTTCCCTGTTGCACAGTTTCTCTGCACTGAGGGCAGGAGACGTCTGTATTCGATCCCTCCCAGCACTGGGCGATGCAGGCTCGGCAGAAATTGTGCCCACAGTCTATAATCACCGGGTCCTTAAAATACTCCAGACAGATGGGGCATGTAGCTTCCTCCTGGAGACTTTCCACTGGGTTGTCTGTGGCCATGGCTCCCTCCGGACAGTGTCACAGGGTTAGTTTCACTTTCCTGAGCTCAGAAATATGCCCCGCCTGCAGCAGCAGCAATTGGGCGTTTCCCTTCCTGGAACTGACTCAGGCTGTTTGCTGAGCTGGAGCCAGAGCACTGGTAACATTCCAGCCCTGGAGGCTTGGGTGAGAAATGTAGCAACAAGGCTCTGATCCTGCAATCAGCCCCCTCTGCTGGTGTGTGGGGGGGTCACTGGGGCTTCACATGGACATCAGCTTCCCCTTGTCCTGATGAGCTGACAGAACTGCGTGTCTAAGGAATGATATTTAGGCTCGGCTGAATACATTTGATTTAATATGTAATTTTGACAGTTAAGATTAATATTTATTTGTAAGATTTTTTTTGTATTTATCCATTTAAACGTTCAAAGTTTCAGTTTTTATCAATATTATTGTTCACAGTTGTGGGAAATTTGCGGGGGGATCAGACAATATTTTAGTCAGACAATAATTATTTTAGGACAGTAGACACAGAAATTCAAAAAGTTTAAAAGTGTAACTGTTAAAACACAAATTGTCAACATCTCCTGTCAAAACATGTGAAGTAAATATCCTTAAATTACACTCTAGTAAGTTCTCAAGCAGCATTTTTCTTACTGTTCCTATTTGTCAATTTCAGTTCTTATCAATGGAAATATTTTTTCATCAGTTTGTTTGCGCAAAGTTAAATCAACATATACTGACGAAAAGCTGAATATGAGTCAACAGTGTGCCCTTGTTGCCAAGAAGGCTAATGGCATTTTGGGTTGTATAAGTAGGGGCATTTCCAGCAGATCGAGGGATGTGATCATTCCCCTCTATTCAGCACTGGTGAGGCCTCATTTGGAGTACTGTGTCCAGTTTTGGGCCCCACACTACAAGAAGGATGTGGATAAATTGGAGAGAGTCCAGCGGAGGGCAACAAAAATGATTAGGGGGCTGGAGCACATGACTTATGAGGAGAGGCTGAGGGAACTGGGATTGTTTAGCCTGCAGAAGAGAAGAATGAGGGAGGATTTGATAGCTGCTTTCAACTACCTGAAAGGGGGTTCCAAAGAGGATGGATCTAGACTGTTCTCAGTGGTAGAAGATGACAGAACAAGGAGTAATGGTCTCAAGTTGCAGAGGGGGAGGTTTAGGTTGGACATTAGGAAAAAGTTTTTCACTAGTAGGGTGGTGAAGCACTGGAATGGGTTACCTAGGGAGGTGGTGGAATCTCCTTCCTTAGAGCTTTTTAAGGTCAGGCTTGACAAAGCCCTGGCTGGGATGATTTAGTTGGGTTTGGTCCTGCTTTGAGCAGGGGGTTGGACTAGATGACCTCCTGAGGTCCCTTCCAACCCTGAGATTCTATGACATCTACTGATAAAATCTAATCCTTCCGAGTCTGGAGATATTCAATTCACAGGCCAAAAACTTGGTTAAACTGGAATCAATGTTTCAAAGGCCTGATTCTGACATATGCTAAGGCAGCTCTTCCTCAGTGTAAAGGAGACGCAGTATCAAAAGCGTTGCCAACATTCAGGATTTTATAATGAGTCTCATGAACATAAGAACGGCCATACTGGATCAGACCAATAGTCCATCTAGCCCAGTATCCTGTCTTCTGACAGTGGCCAATGCCAGGTGTTTCAGAGGGAATGAACAGAACAGGGAATCATTAAGTGATCCATCCCCTGTCACCCATTCCCAGCTTCTGGCAAACAAAGGCTAGGGACACTTCAGAGCATGGTTTTGCCTGATATTTGGTGTGTTTGTTAAAGCCCCAGCTCCTGGAAGCATGTGACGAGGTGAGACACTTGGCTTTTGTTTCCTAAACAAAGGAAGTTTCTTGGTTACAGAGAAAAACTATAAAAAGGTCTCAGTGCAGCCTAAAGGGCTGAGAAGCCAGAAGGCAAATCAAAAGAACTCAACATATATTATCTTTTTTATTTTTATGTCTCATAAAAGGCAGTTGCATCATTTTGGGGGTCCTGACTCATGATTTTCCAATGTTTGGGGTTGGCAATCCTGTGCCACTGAGAACTCAGGCCTTAAATCTCTATCTGCTACCCCTGGAGAGCCCCTTAATTTAGTGCCATCATTTATTTAAAACAGCAGAGTTACTAGAAAGGAAAGTAGACAGAGAAGGCAAGGTGTGGGAATGCACATGGAGCTGGGCTGTGGCCCAAGCATCAAATGAGCTGTCATAGGTTTATTCCCCACTTTGAACTTTAGAGTCCACAAGATGGGGACCTGCATGGACTCCTCTAAACTTAAATCCTAGTTCAGATATGGTACACTGCCACCAGCTAGAAATTCCAGTGTCTAGCACACTTCCTGTTCCCCCAAACTTTCCCTGGGGAACACAGATCCCAACTTCCTTGGATCTTAACACAAAGGGAAATAATCCATTCCCCCCCACACCTTCTTCCCCCTCCCCTAGTCGTTGGGAGAGATACCTTGATTCAAACTCCTTGAATCAAACAAAGAGGGATTCCCTTTCCCCCCTCTCTTCCCCTGAGATTCCAAACAAGGGAAGAAATCAATTAGGTTCTAAAAAAGAAAAGATTTTATTAAAAGAAAGAAAGAAAGTACACTATCTCTGTAACACCAGGATGGAAAAAATTACAGGGTCTAATTTATAAAACTGGAGAGACTTCCCCCCACCCCTCCTTTTCTCAGAATAATCAAAGTAACAGCAAACAGAAATAAAGATATTTCTCCAGCAAACACACAATTGCAAATGTAGAAATTAATTATAAGACTAATCCGCCTTTCTAATACTCACTATACTGAATAGAAGAAAATACTTCAGGAAACTTGGATAGCCTGGAAATGCGTCTGGCCACTCTTAGATCCAAAGAGAGAACAAAAGACCCAACAAAGAACACAGACAAAGACTTCCCTCCACAGAGATTTGAAATTATCTTGTCCCTTGATTGGTCCTCTGGTCAGGTGTTCGTCAGGTTACTGAGCTTGTTAACCCTTTCCAGGTAAAAGAGACCTTAACCCTTAACTATCTGTTTATGACATGAGCACAGAACCCCTGGATTAGGGGTGAAGTAAAGAGATAAATTAGAATGTTCATTTTTATATGAAGGTCCTTAGAGCCTTTGCTGGAGACAAGAGGCCTGAAAACAAACTGATCACTGCAAAGGCAGTACAGTCAGCACAACGTCATCCAAAATCTTGAGGTTGGCTGAAGGAAACACGAGGGTTTTCTTCTAAAAAATTACATTCTGGATTTTTTGTTTGTTTCTGAGCTGCCAAGTGCTCAACTTTTTCTTCTCAGCCATGAGAGCAAGAAACTGACCTTTGTTAAAGTGAGAGCTGAGATTGTCAGTTAATCGCAGGATTCCAGGAGCTGGGGTGTTAAGAGAAACACCAGCTAGTGAAGGAGTCAGTGTGAAATCAGGAAAGTTTGTGGCAACCCCAATGTGATGTTTTTGTGAGTTGATGTGACAGGAAACAGCTTCACTTCTAGCGATTGCAGGTCCTTATCGGGCACCCATCACTGAACTGTCTGAGCACCTCGCAAACGCCAATGGCCTTAGCATCGTCATACTGCTGTGCAGAGACAACCCAGACCTGCCAATGGTGTGGGGGGGGGGGCGCAGAGTGAGGGCTGCACCTTCAGCTGATGTTGCTAAACATACTCAGTCTGTGTGAACATGGTTATTACAAACCAAGCATTAAATCTGGGGGACACATGACCCCATGTGCCTCCCCCCCACCACACACACACACTGCTTCTTCTGCTGTGAGATGGGGAAGGGCTGTTTTCTGCATTTTAGAAGAGGGGAAATTCAGGCCCAGACAGAATAAGTGACTTACCTGACTTCACACAGGGCAGGGAACAGAACCTGGGTTTGCTCAGGGTAACTTAGCACCTTCGCTACTGGGCAAACCTTTCCCTCTTCAGCCAGAACCAGGGAAAAGAGGATAAGGAGACGGATGGACACGCCCAGACACAGAATTTGTCTGATAATCATCACTGACCCTCCCCACACTCCCTAGGCCAGTCTCTGCAATGTCAGGTGATAATGGTGATGTCACCAGTCCTCGATGTGGTCTTTCTCCTTGGCCCAATACTGACCCCATAATCACTGTGTGGACCGGTTCTGCTGAGGGGAAATACGAGCCAGTTTGGGCTTTGTCTGACTCTGAGCAGAGGAGTGTCAGGCCTGAGAGAAGGGACAATGGGGACTGCTCGGCACACAAAGCTGGACATGCTGAAGTCCACAGTTAGCAGTAATCTGCTCCTCTGCACGGGCTCTTTGCTGCTGGAGCTCCCCACAAATCTTTCCCACCAATGCATTTGCCGCCACAGGTCTAGATTCTGACTCGGGTTGTACCATTGCTCCTTTGACCTCAACAGTTAGCCGGTGTTTGGGGCCTTGCTAGGTTCTTCCATTGGCAGGAGAAATTGATTATAGGAGTCAGGTATTTATCTGGTGCAATCTTTATTAGTTACAAACAATGTCCAGACATTCCTGTGCCCTGAACACGGTACAAACAAACAGCAGTCGGCAGTTTCCTTACTCAGAACTCCACGTCTGCCTTTCCGGAAAACCCTGTGCCTGAACTGAGGGCAGAAGAGGTCTGGGTGGGGAGGCAGAAGGTCAGGCTGAGGTGCTGACCCTGGCTCTGTGTCTGCCTCCCCCCAGACCCAGGTGAAGGTCAGGAAGTTGCAGAGCATGCTGGGAAGCCTGAGACCTTCCCTGGTGGCACCACGTGGGGTCCCAGTGTCCCTTGGGGCAGGGAGTGGGCGGGAGTGTTGCCTAGGGAAGGGAAAGGGGCTGTCACTCACACCATGAGTGGCTGTCCCGCATGTCCATCTGGACAGCCAGCTTGGCCTGCTGGAGGCTGTCCATGACCTTCTGGGCATGCTGCTCTGCGCTCTCGGCTTGCAGCTGCCGCAGAACCATGGACAGGTTCTGCAGCGAGACCTTGTTCTTCCACTGTGGGGGAAGACATGGAGCCAGGGTCAGCACCTCAGCCTGACCTTCTGCCTCCCCACCCACACCTCTTCTGCCTTCAGTTCAGCCCCCTCAGCTCGCCCAGCTGGTTCCAGGCCTCATCACCGCTGGGTCTAGCTTCACAGCCTTGGCCAGCAGCTCCTCAGCCTGGGGCCCGTAGTCAAGTGTGATGTTCAGATCCTTCCCCTTCAGCATCAGCACCCGGGCCTGGCCCTGGGAACAGCTGGAGACACAGAGCCATAAAGGGAGGGCACAGCCTGTGGCACAGCTCCCCTCCAGCCCAAGCTGGAGGGGACTGGCTGGCTCAGGAGAGGGAAAGGAGCACAGGGCCTATCCCCTCTAGGGGGCACTGGCTGCAATCCAGCCCCAGGGAGGGACAATGGTTGGCTCAGTGGGGTAAGGAATGGGGCATGGGGCCTTTCCTCTCCAGGGGTGTCAGTTCTAATCCAGCCGCTGGGTAGCCCAGGTCTATCTCCCCCGTGGTGGGTGTCATGGAGGGGGAGAAGCCTCACCGGTGATCTTAATTAAAAATCCAATTCCATTTACAATGGAAGGAAACAGAGACTCTATTAATTGTATTGCCAGTGTGGGGCAAAAGCGGTGACTGCAGGTGGGGTGGGGGGGTCCCCTGTGCTGGGGGAGTGTCCCGCCAGAAAATGAAAGAGGCTGAGAGGGAAGGGCAGGCTCAGGGTCAGTCTGCCATGGCAGTAGTGAACTGGGGGGCACTAGGACCCTGCGGTGGCAGTTGATGCAGGAAAGCAGCATGGAGCTTCATGAGAGAGACAGGGATGCTCTGGCCCAGGGGGAGGTGCGCAGAAGCAGCAAGTGGGGGTCAGGGGACACTCAGGGGAGGTGTGTGGGGGCAGCAAGTGGGGGCCAGGGGAGGCACATGGGGGCAGCAGGCAGGGCCAAGAGAGAGACCCGGCCCCAAACATTGCGGGATCCTGGACCCCAGGCCCTCAAGATTACTGGAGCCCAGATATCACGGGCCCATACAACTTGCTACCCCTGTCCCCATGGCCATGGCCGCATGGGATTGCTGGTGCTGCAGCGTGTTCTCCAGGAACCCTCCAGCCTTCCATATCAGCTTTGCAGCATCAGAACTGCAGAGCCCAGATTAGAGCAAAGGAAACTCCCGTTTTCCACAGAATCCTTCCCTCAGGGCTGGCTAGGGTGACCAGATGTCCCTGTCCCTGTTTTTATAGGGACAGTCCCGTTTTGGGGACTTCTTCTTATATAGGCGCCAATTACCCCCACCCCCATCCCGTTTTTTCACAGTTGCTATCTGGTCACCCTAGGGCTGATGCATTGAGAGCAGAAATCTCTGTGGCAGTTAATGTTGCTCTAAACAAAGCTGCCAAAGGGTGTGCAGCTTCTTGACACACCATGTAAAGTGATCAGTTTGTAGGGAGGCACAAAGCCCTACACTGATTGCTCTGAGAGGATTCCCCCGAGCAGTTGGGAAAGTCAGGACCTTATTTCTTACCTCTTGTAACAGGGCAACAAGGGGTTAAGGAGCTGCTCTGGCCTCAGATGGCCCCACCCCAGCACACCTGGGGGCAGGGGAAGCAGACTGGGGGGAGGATTTAAAAGGGAACAGGAAAGCTCACTTGTGGGTAGACCTGGCAAGAGGTGGAGGGAGAGAGGCCATCTGCCTCTTTGGAAGCTCTGAGATCTGGAGAGAGGTCTCTGGATCCTCAGGATGTACAGGTTAGGAGACATGTGGCTCCTGCCTACTCCACATAGGGGCACTGTTTGGGGGGGGGGGAGCAGGAGAGGGCTCTTGCTCCCCTCCGTGTTTTGGACCAGAGGTCTGCTCACAGCGCATGCCCTGGGCCCAGATGAAGCTCCTAGCTTCAGCACAGCTTGAGTGTGGAATGTGATAAGTTCTGTCTGTGCTGCTCCCAGCTTCCCCTTTTGAGCCTGGGAGTTTGTTTATAAACAGAGGCAGGGGGATTAAGATAACAAAAGGCTTGTCATTCAGTTACATTAAGGATCATTGGCTGATCCTGAAAGCATTGCCAGGCACACCAGTTAAAAGATAAGAAACAAAGGGTAGGAATAAATAGTCTGTTTTCAGAATGGAGAGAGGTAAATAGTATTGTCTCCCAAAGGTCTGTACTGGAACCGCTGCTGTTCAGCATATTCAGCAATGATCTGGAAAAGGGATAAAGAGTGAGGTGGCAATACTTGCAGATGATATGAAATTACACAAGATAAAGTCCAAAACTGACTGCAAAGAGTTACAAAGGGATCTCACAAAAATGTGTGACTGGGCAACACAATGGCCAATGAAATTCAGTGTTGATAAATACGAAGTCATGCAAATGGCAAAATATAATCCCAATTATACATACAAAATGACAGGATCTAAATTAGCTGTTAGCCACCAAGAAAGGGATCTTGGAGTCATTTTGGATAGTTCTGTGAAAACACCTGCTTAATGTGCAGTGGTAATAAAAAACCTGAACAACATGTTGGGAATTATTAGGAAAGGGATAGATAATAAGTCAGAAAATACCACATTGTCCCTCTATAAATCCATGGTACACCCACATCTTGAATACTGCGTGAAGATCTGGTCACCCTATGTCAAAAAAGTACAGAGAAGGGCAACAGAAATGATTAGGCGTATGGAATAGCTTCTGTATGAGGAGAGATTAAAAAGACTGGGACTTTTCATATTGGAAAAGATATGACTAAGGGGGGATATGATAGAGGTCTGTGAAATCATGAATTGTGTGGAGAAAGTAATTAGGAAATGTTAGTTATTCATATAAGAGAAGAACTAAGGGTGACCCAATGAAATTAATAGGCAGCAGATTTAAAACAAGCAAAAGAAGGTATTTCCTCACAATCAAGCCATGATACTCTTTGCCAGGGGATGTTGTGAAGGCCCAAACTGTAAGAGGGTTCAAAGAAATAGAGAAATTCCTGGAGAATAGGTCCCTCAATGGCTATTAGCCAGGATGGGCAGGGATGGAACACCATGTCCTGCATGTCCCTCGCCTCTGTTTGCCAGAAGCTAGGATTGGACAACTTGGGCCTGGTCTACACTAGGACTTTAATTCGAATTTAGCAGCGTTAATTCGAATTAACCGTGCACCCGTCCACACCAGGAAGCCATTTAATTCGACATAGAGGGCTCTTTAGTTCGAATTCTGTACTCCTCCCCGACGAGGGGAGTAGCGCTAAATTCGACATGGCTATGTCGAATTAGGCTAGGTGTGGATGCAAATCGAACTTAGTAGCTCCGGGAGCTATCCCACACTGCACCACTCTGTTGACGCTCTGGACAGCAGTCTGAGCTTCGATGTTCTGACCAGCCACACAGGAAAAGCCCTGAGAAAATTTGAATTCCTTTTCCTGTCTGGACAGTTTGAATCTCATTTCGTGGTTGGACATCGGGGCGAGCTCAGCAGCACCGGCAGCAATGCAGAGCTCTCCAGCAGAGGAGTCCATGTAATCTCTGAATAGAAAGAGGGCCCCAACATGGACTGACCAGGAAGTCTTGGATCTGATCGGTGTGTGGGGCGAGGAGTCTGTGCTTTCGGAGCTGCGCTCCAAAAAACGGAATGCAAAGACCTACGAGAAGGTCTCCAAAGCCATGAGAGACAGAGGATACAGGCGGGATGCAACGCAGCGCCGCGTGAAAATCAAGGACCCCAGACAAGGCTACCAAAAAATCAAAGCGGCAAACGGACGCTACGGAGCCTGCCACCACTGCCCCACCAGTGACCATGGACTCTGACGATGGGACAGTGTCGACGGCCAGTTCCTCGGCGATGTTCGCGGACGGGGAAGATGAGGAAGGGTTTGTGGAGGACGAGGCAGGCGACAGCGCTTACAACGCTGGTTTCCCTGACAGCCAGGATCTCTTCATCACCCTCACGGAGAGCCCCTACCAACCCTCCCCGGCCGTTAACCCAGACCCTGAATCAGGGGAAGGATCACTTGGTAAGTGCTTTAAACATGTAAACTTTTATTCTTAATATAACAGGAATCTGAAGTATGTGAAAAGGAGGTCTCTATATATATGGGGATAAATCAGAAATCCTCCTGGGAGATCTCCACGAAGCTCTCCTGGAGGTAATTGAAAAGCCTCCGCAGGAGGTTCCTGGGGAGAGCTGCCTTATTGGGTGCTCCGTGGTAGCACACTTTTCCGCGCCTGGCTTTCATGAGGTACTCAGGGAGCATTGCCTCCCCGAGCATGGCTGCATAGGCCCCTGGTTTGTGCTGGCTTTCACGCAGCATGCGCTCTCTATCTCCTTCAGTGACCCTCCTCAGGGCGATCTCGCTTGGTGACTCCTGCATCTAATTAGGAAAATTACCATAATGTTACGCCGGTCCAAAGTATTTTAAGAAAATCTCCGGACAGACGGCGTAGCAGAGAGTCAGCACGCTGCTGCGTCACAAGCGTAATGGGAAGCCAAAGAATCAAATGGACGCTCATGGAGGGAAGGAGGGGGGCGGGGGCTGAGGACGCAAGCTATCCCACAGTTCCCGCTGTGTCCGAAAATCATTTGCATTCTTGGCTGAGCTCCAAATGCTTCTAGGGTCAAACACAGGGTCCGCGGTGGTTCAGGGCATAGCTCATCAATGTACAGCCACCCCCCACCCCCAGAAGGAAAAGGGAAAGAAATCGTGTCTTGACTCTTGTAAATGTCACCCTATGTGTACTGAATGCTGCTGGTAGACGCGATGCTGCGGCACACTACGGTAGCATCCTCGCCCCCCCCCTCCCCTGGCTCATGGGTGACTGATGGTGCAAATGACTAGTACCCGTTCTCATCATCAGCCTTGCGGTAGATGATGTAGTGCAATAGGACTGCTACCTGTTCTCATCATCAGCCCATAAGTAGATGGCCTGCTAACCGTCTTCATCATAGCAACAGGTGGCTGAGCTCCATCAGCCCCCGCCCTTTATGTGTAAAGAAAAGATTCTGTAATGCCTGGACTATCATAGCAGCTGGAGGCTGCCTTACCCTCATTTCATTTCCCTAACAAGTCACTGTTTCTTATTCCTGCATTCCTTATTACTTCAGCATACAAATGGGGGGACACTACAACAGTAGCCCAGGAAGGCTGGAGGAGAAGGGAAGCAACAGGTAGGGTTGTTGCAGGGGCACCCCCTGTGAATGGCACGCAGCTCATCATTCCTGTGGGATCTGACACAGAGCGGCTGTGCTCTGTAGTTCTCTGATACACTATAAACCCTAGTACAGTTGCCCCATATTCTAGGCAGGACTGTTACTATTTTTAGATACCATAAAGGAGGGATTGACTCGGGGAGTCATTCCCAGTTTTGTCTTTTGCGCCCCCGGCCGATCTTGGCCAGGGGTACCTATGACAGCAGCAGAAGGTGTAGTGCAATAGGACAACTACCCGTCATCACCTTGCCAATTTACATTGGCATGGTTGATGGTGCAATATGGCTGATAACCATCTCTGCTGTCATGCAAAAGCAAATGAATGCTGCTGTGTAGCGCTGCTGAATCGCCTCTGTCCGTGGCGTCTAGTACACATACGGTGACAGTGACAAAAGGCAAAACAGGCTCCATGGTTGCCACGCTATGGCGTATGCCAGGGCAATCCAGGGAAAACGGGCTTGAAATGATTGTCTGGCATTGCTTTCCCGGAGGAAGGAATGACTGACTACATTTACCCAGAACCACCTGCGACAATGAAATTTGCACCATCACGCACTGGGATCTCAACCCAGAAGTGCAAGGGTCGGGGGACACTGCGATGGGGTAGAACAGGGGCAGAGTTTATGCTTTCCAGATTGCCTGCTGCAGGAGTGCGGACGAGATAGGTGCTGTGGATGGTCTTGTTCACAGACACAGACTAGACTGTGTTCATTGTTCACAGAAATGTATCTTTGCAAGGAATTCACTCCCTCTTTCCCATCACACAGCTTCGACTGTCTCCAGACCTGCCACAGCATCCCCCTCACAGAGGCTGGCAAAGATTAGGCGGCGAAAGAGAAAGACACGGGACGAGATGATCGCTGAAGTTATGGGGTGCTTCCGAGCCGAGGCGGACCAGCAGAGCCAGTGGAGGGAGACCCTCTCTCAGCAGCAGCGCTCACACAGCGAACGGGAGGAGAGGTGGCGTGAGGAAGACAAGCAGGCGACTCAAACGCTGCTTGGACTAATGAGGGAGCAAACGGACACACTCCGGTGCCTTGTGGATGTTCTGCAGGACCGCAGCCAGGAGGACAGAGCCCCCCTACAGTGTATCTGCAACCGCCCTCCCCCGCCACAAAGTCCCATACCTCCCGTCACCCAAAGTAATCAGAAGGAGTGGCGCCAGGGGCCGTGAAAACGGTCACTGCACCCCAGCAGAGTGCTCAAGTAACCAAAAGCTCTCATACCGTAATTTTTGAGAATTCCTTCCCTTCCTGACTCACCCTAGCCCCAATCCCAGTTTCATCCCCTGACTGTCTGGTTAATTATTAAAAATACTTTGCTGTTAATTACTGTTTCCCTCATGCTTTTTTACACAACGCTGTGTTTGAAGGGGTGGGTGGGGAAGGGGGTAGGGTATTGCATAGGACAGTCACCTTTACCAGGCTACAGACATGGGGGAGGATCAGCAACAGGTCACACACACACTGCAGTCAGTAGGCACCCTGGTCGGTATGGGAGGTGGTTTGCAGGTTCTGTGTGGGTGGGGGGGTACGTGACTTTGTAGCGGGGGAGGGGGGTTACAGATCTCATTCAACGGTCCCTGTCCTGGACCACAGAGCCTCACAGCAGAGGAATCTGTATCCGTCCTCCCCCGCCACAAGGCCACATAGCCCCCGCACACAGAGTCCCAAAAAGGAGGGATGGCAGGCTCCGTTGAAACAATCAGTCCAGCACTGCAGACCGCTCTGGGAGCAGGAGCCTGTCATTCCTCGAGTTTAGAGGTGGTCTTTACATCACTGCACACCCTACCCAGCACAGTCTGTGTCCCAGTTTCAACCCTTTAATGCAAAGTCATCAATAAAGAAACCTTTGTAAAGTTACAGTGGAACATGTATTTTATTTTTAAAAGTTGGGGAAGCGGGGTGGACGGGGTATGTAACTGCAGATGCTGGTCAACAGTAACTTGGTAAAGAAACAGGGGCAGGTTCAGCTTCTCTGTAAAGAAACTGAACAGTCACAGGTCACGCTGCTCGCTGGTACTTGAAGAGTTCCTTGTCGCTGTGCAAGGCGCCTGCATAGGGCTTCACGAGGCAGGGCATTAGCGGGTAGGCTGGGTCCCCGAGGATCACTATAGACATTTGCACATCCCCAAGAGTTATTTTGTGGTCTGGGAAGAAACTACCTTCCTGCAAGCGTCTAAACAGAGCAGAGTTCCTGAAAACACGCGCGTCATGAACTTTGCCTGGCCACCCGACGTTGATGTTGGTAAAACATCCCCCATGGTCCACCAGTGCTTGCAGCACCATTGAAAAGTAGCCCGATATCTCAGCAGCTGACTGTGGAAGAGGTGGACGATAAAGTGCGAGGAGTTGACAACGACCATAACTGCCGCGGGCTCCGTGCTCGCACTGCTGTGGTGCCCGTGCTGTCACTGAGCAGAAAAGTGCACGAACAGATTGCCTGCAGGCGCTTTCTGGGAGGGAGGGAGGGCGTGATTGACGGTTCAATGATGACAGTTACCCAAAACCACCCTCGACACATTTTTTCCCCCAGCAGGCATTGGGGGGAAATCCCAGAATTCCAATGGGCAGCGGGGAGTGCGGGAACTGTGGGATAGCTTCCCACAGTGCACTGCTTCCAAATTCGACGCTGGCCCCATTACTGTGGACTCACACAGTCGAATTAGTGTTTTTAGTGTGGATACACAAATTCGACTTCATAAGGTCGATTCCACAAATTCGACTTAAGTTGATTCGAAATAGTCTTGTAGTGTAGACATACCCTTGGTGATTGCGTGTTTTGTTCATTCCCTCTGAAGCACCCAGTATTGGTACTGTTTGAAGACAGGATACTGGACTATACGGACCATTGATCTGACCACTCTGATGTTCTTATATATAACCGAGCTGTATCTGCCCCCCACTGTAACCCATGAGACCCCATTCCCCTCCTAGAGCTGGGATAGAACCCAGGAGTCCTGGCAGGGTCTCTCTCTCTCTCTCTACAGAGTTAGTAACAAAGTAAGAATATACATTAACATTGTAAGCGGTGTCCCTAAAGTGATTTTCCACAAGATGTCAGACCACGTTAGTATTACAGCGCAGTGGGTCTAATACTGATTTAATTTTCTTTCTTTTATAAAGGAATTAGATACAGGGCTCCTGTCAGCTAATTGCTAAATTATCTGCCAAAACACTAGAGTTTTCAGGTGCTGAAATAGCCCCTGGAATCATGGTTAAATTACCCTCCCCGCCACCACCACCATTTGAAATGGTGCCCCTGAGTGCACAGTGCCCTACCGTGCTCCCCCATAAGAGCTGCATTAACAGGCAACTCTGCAAGTGACCCCCAGGCCTCTCGAGTTCCTTGGCCACATATATCTTGTCCGTATTCTGGTGTCTAATCCAGAAAAAGAGCTCCCCACTGCTCCCACCTGAGGGATGTGTTGGGTTGAGATCAGCTGGTCGAAGCAGGCAATAGGGACAGAATCTGAGACTTGAAGCTCCTAGAGTGACCTCTTACCTTTATAGACCTGCCCTTCAGTCATACCCAGCTGTTTTAAAGTTTAATGTGATAGTAAATAGACCCATTTGAAACCCTTCACTACACAAGACAAAGCCGGTAGGATTCCTCATTAACTATTTATTTCTCCTCCCCAGGCTCCCTACAGCCACCAGCCACCTTTGAGGTTTCCCTCTTCTCTCCTAGGCTCTGCTCACTTGATTGCAGCAGCTCAGCGGATGGTCCAGCTTTGCTCTTTTACTTCCATTCTTCACTTCTTTGGGTGCTGCATTTGCAACTGAGCAGCCTGATGGAAATACCTGAGTCCTCTGTCTTGGCAGGTAGGCCAAGCAGCCAGGGGGAGGTTAGCCTGAGCTGTCAGGAGTGGAGGCTTGGCCCATAGGGCAGGGTTACCATATTTGAACTTTCAAAAAAGAAGACAATTCATGGGGTGGGGGGAGTGGTAGTCCTGCCCCCTATCCACACCCTCCCACTTCCCGCCCCCTGATTGCCCCCCACAGAACCCCCAAACCATCCAACCCCTCATCCTGCTCCTTGTCCCCTGATCGCCCCCTCCCAGGACCCCTGCGCCTAACCGCCCCCCCGGGACCCCACCTCCTATCTAAGCTTCCCTTCTCCTTGTCCCTGACTCCCCCCTCCTTAGACCCCCCCACCCTAACTGCCCCCCCTAGAACTCTACCCCCTACCTGTCCCCTGACTGCCCCAACCCCTATCCACACCCCTGCCCCCAACAGACCCCCAGGACTCCCACACCTATCCAACCGCGCCCTGTCCCCTGACTGCCCCCACAGAACCCCCAACAGATCTAACCCCACCTACTCCCTGTCCCTGATTACCCTCCTGAACCTCCACCCCATCCAACCACCCCCCGACCCCTCTCCATACCCTTGCCCCCTGACAGGCTCCCTCCACAGCCCCTGACCTATCCAATCTACCCTGCTCCCTGTCCCCAGACTGTCCCTTGGGACCCCATGCCCCTTCTCCAACCTGCCGGCCTCCTTACCATGCTGCCGGGTCATGGGCAGCCAGACTAGTGGTCAGAGGCAGAATCCACACTCAGAAGGCAGGAGTCGAGAGTCAGCTGGGTCAGGATACTGGAAGAGCAGAAGCAAAAGACCAAATTGTGTTCAGACCCTCAAATCAGATGAGTCACAGCAAGTCAGGATGCCAGGAAATCAAGCCTGGGGAGTGGGAGCAGGAACAGCTAACACATGGTCCAGAAGACAGGGGAGCTCGGGTGTTCAGACAGCTTCTCGTTCCTGCTGTTGGTTTAAGGAGGTCCCGGGGGCTGATTAGCTGCTCTGGGACTCTGCCAATAAGGCCTCAGGAATGGAGCCTCAAACTGGGTCTGGACTTCGTAAGTCCTAGGTAAGCAGTTTTTAGTAGGTTTCCAGGTGGCTTGCTGGAGTGTGGCTGCTCCCATGAACCCTGCAGACCTGGGTTAATGACCCATGGGTCATGACAGTGACTGATCTCTCCCCGCTCAAACCTCCGGCAGGAAACAGTCTCCAGGATCCCGGATACATGCTCTGAGAATAAAAAAACAAAGTCATGATGACAACTAGGCTACGTAACAGGAGCCCCCTCTTTGTTGCAATAGCCTCAAGTGCCCAGAAGAGCAAACGGTTCTCACCTCCAGGAGATGCATGGGATCTTCCATCTAAGCCTCAATGGGACCCATGGTGCTTGGTTTGACGGGATGAGATCATCTCTCCCCACTGCTCTCTGAGCTGGGCTGGCTGCAGCATACATCTGTGTAAGAGGCTGGGCCAGAGACTGGAAGAGAGATGTTACAAATCAGGGTCCAGGCACCCCAGAAGTAGAACAGAGGGTCTGAAACCGAATGGCAAAGCAATCAAAGCGGCGGATTCGACAGAGAATTTTTGTACCGTACAGGGACATCAAATAAGGTCTGTTAGGAAAGCTGAGATGTTAGTCTGGAAACTGCTAAGGCCAAGATTGTGACTCTTAAGATTCAGTTTTAGGCACTAAAAGTGTGTTTTGTTTTCTTTGTCTGTTTGAAATTTGTCTCTCTCTTGCTTAGTATCACTTAAATCTCTTCTTTGTTACTATGCTTCCCAAAGCACCTCAGTGTTGTATGTTTGAGTGAAGTGTGAGTCTCCAGCCTACCTAACAGGCTGAGCTGTGCCCTTTTTCTTTGAAGGTAGCGAATAATTTGTGAGTGGTGCTGGGCACAGAGTCGACGGGCAGGTCACCAGACATCTCCTGTGAAGCCCAAAGAGAACAAAGGAGCAGGAGAGATTCAGGCCCCACTGACCCATGGGAACTTCCCAAAGAAGAGGCTACACAGTGCTCCAGACACAGCCAGCAGGATCCCTCCCACAAGCTGGGCCATGTCCTTCCCCTCCCAACCCCACAGCTTCTTCCCCACCCCAGCCTCAGTAACCCCTCCCATCTCCCTGGTGTCCCCACCCACGCTCCAATACCAGGCTGTTTCCATAATGGAAGCAGCTTTGTACCAGAGTTCACTCACCGCTAGATCCTGGCCAGCCCTCGTCTCACAGCTTTCTAGCTGGGCTAGCAACCCTGTTGATAGTCACTCTTGCAGTTTGTTGGCTGGGAACTCAGCCCTCCAGCCAGGGGACTGTCCTTTAGTCCACTCCTTCCTGGGTCACACTCCTTCCAAACAAAGTCCAAAAATGTCTTGAACAGAAACAAGGCCTTCCACCCTCGTGGGGAGCTCTTCCTCAGCCTGATTTCGGCTTGATCTGCCTTTCTTGGGTTTCTATGGTCTTCTATGTCCCCTTCCTTAGGGACGGTGGGAGAACCCAGTCCTGCCCTGGACTCTAGGTTTTGGCCCAAGGCCGTATACTGAACAGCTAGGGCTGCTTCTGTACTTTTGCTGCTGTTTTCCCTTGTTTCCTCTCAGATGGGGCTCACTTGGTCATCAATTTGGCCTAGTTCCAGGCTTTGCAGCCACAGGCCAAGCCACCCTGTGAAATACCCTTCTCCTTAAAATCCGGCCCATCCCGGGGGCAAGTTCTACTCTTGCCCAATTTTCATCCCTCACCATCTCATCGCTGTCACCAGCTATGCACTCGTACAGCCTCGTACTCACCAGAACTCAGAGGCCATCCTTCTCTTCCTGCAGCCACTCATTCTCATTAACAACTGCTTGCAGAGCCTTGTTCTGAAGCCACTAGCTTCTTCTGTAGCCTTTTTTCTACTCCCACTGCATCCCCCAAAACCTTTTCCATCAGGGTCTGAGCACACACCACTGCTCAACTCTTGTGCCTGATTCATCTCTGTGCCAACCATTTAATCCTTCACCTCCCTGCAGCACCCAACAGGTGTGTTGGAGGAGGGTCTGCAAGCTCCATGGCCATCCCTGCCATCTCCACCTAGCCTGCCTCATGTGTGTTTGTCCAAGAGGACGCTTTCTCCTTTCTTTCTACCTTCTTGGGGCCCTGGCCCCTCCGTTTGCCACTCAGGAATTTCCTATGCAGGCCGGGTCTTTCGATATGTCCTGCTTCTCTGCACCCAAACCAAAGAACTTTTGTTCCCATCTTGCCATGCTATGCTTGTACACTTTCTTGTGCCCTGCTTTCCAGGGCTAACCTTCTCAGCACAGCCCCAGAATGCTCTCCGAGTCGGCTCATTTTGTCCGTGGGCATAGCAGGTTGATTTCCCTTTGCAGGATCTCTCACAGGTATTGTTGCTGCTCCCTCAAGATTACCAGCTTCATCTGTAGATCTGCCTGCACGTCCTTCTGCTTCTGTTGGGTTTCTAGGAGCTGCTGGAGAAACCCGAGCCCTGCTTTGGCTGCTTAACGAGTTCCTGGAACTCAAATGGGAAATCCCACTTGGGGGGGACAGACCTTCCTTTCAGTAACCACGACTTCCATGAGCCCTCATAGATGACGGGGGGTATTCAGTCCTGCTGACTATGCCAATAATCAATGAATCTACTCATTGTTAGGTGCCCTCTGGTCCTCCATCGATGGTCACTGCAGCACCATGGCAGTCTCTCTGCCTGGTAATTCGGCCCTCTGGCCGGCTCACCACCTTTAGTTCATGATTCTGAGGCTCAGCTTGTCACACACTGACAGTCCAAAGAGGTCTTCCCAGAGAAAAAAGTTCTTCTGCTCTGGCTGGGTCTCTGGCTCAGCCTGCCGCTCGCTTGCTGGGCTTGGTAACCCTCTCTGGGTGTGTGTATGTCCCCTACTTTGGGGCCAGTAGAGGAACACGGTCCCACTCTGACACTGGTAGCAGCCCAGGGCTCTGTACTCAACAGCTAGGGCTGCTCTTTTCTCTTTGCTGCAGGTTTCCCTGGGCACATCCTACCTCTCTTCTCAAGTTCCCTTCTAGGCTTTCCTTGTTGCTTTCAACTTCCTACCTAGTTCTCATTCCAGTTCATAGCCCAGCTGGGCTTTATCACTGCTGAAGTCTGGTTCTTTCAGGGCCAGTACATGGTCCCTCTGAGGTAGGACTCATTCTGTAATCAGTTTGGCTAAGCCCCAGGCTCTGCAGCCCAGGGGAAAGCACTCTCCTTTCCCTGTTACAGACCTGCACTGCCCAGTCCTGCTCTTATGGGGTTGAGGTGAGTCTTGCCCACATGCTCAGGGTTTAGCTGATCACCATATTTGGGCTCGGGAAGAATTTTTCCTCCAGGGCACATTGGCAGAGTCCCTGGGGGTTTTCACCTTCCTCTGCAGTATAGGGCACATGTGGTTCACTTGCTGGAGGATTCTCTGCACCTTAAAGTCTTTAAAGCATTATTTGAGAACTTCAATAGTCCAGACATAGGTTAGGGGTTTATTACAAGAGTGGGTGGGTGAGATTCTGTGGCCTGCATTGTGCAGGTGGTCAGACTAGAGGATCATAATGGTCCCTTCTGACCTTAAAGTCTAGGAGTCCATGAGTTCAGACCTCTCCAGTTCAGACCTGGTTTCCAGAGGGGCTTGGTTTCCATTTCTCTCCCAGGAGACCCATATGCCCAAAGAAGTAAATGGCTCTTACCTCCATGGGGGAGCAGGGTTTTCCCTCTCAGCCTCTTTGGGAACTAGCCCTGCTTGGTTTCATAGGACAAGGTGACCTGTCCCCACTGCTCCCTGAGGTGGCTCAGCTGCTGACTGCACCCATCTGGGAGGCTGTCACACCCCCCAGGGCCTAGCAGACAGGTGGGGAGGAGGTTCCTATTCATGTTACCCTCTGAGAGCCCATAGAAGGGCCAAAGGAAGAATAAAGAGCAGAAGGTGAAGCAGGCCCTGAGCCTCTGTCCCATCCTCACCTCCCCAAATGTGGAGCTTCCTGAGCTTCAGTTGGGCAGACAGTCTGTAGCCCTGACACAAAGGTCCTTCTGCACCATATGGGGCAGGGAGATCTCTGCCTGGGAGCACAGGGAATGGGATGGGGGTCAGAGCAAGGAAAGAGGGGAGGGGTATGGGAGTGAGGGGAAGAGCTCATGCCCCAGATGAAGGAAACTTGGGGTCAGAGGGAAGGAACCTGGTCTACAGAGAGGGGAGAGGGTTTTTGTCAGTGACAGGGGCCTCCATTTCCCCTTCCACTAGCCCCCCATTTACAGTGAGACAGAGCAGTACCTGCAGCAGGGAGTGGGAGTTGCTGAACATAGGAGGGGAACCTTTAAGGGCATCAGATGAGGCGCAGCCCTTGTAGCGCCTCAGGCACCTGGTGCAAGTGCTTGATGATGCGGAGCTGGCACATCACCTTGGCTGTGACATCCTCCAGCTGCAGGGGAATGAGAACATGTCAGAGACCGAGACACTGCCCAGGAATCAGGGAGGATTAAGGGCACCTGGAACCAGCACCATTTCCACCCAGCAGCTGCTCATGTCTGAGTGGTGGATTCACCCTCCTGATCCCCAGGATGGAGGCTTCTTGTCCTCTCTAGTGACCTCCAGTGCCAACCACCCTCCTTGTAGGGTTAGCTCCTGCCACCTCCCCTCAGTGCCCCTGAGAGCTGTTCCACCTCCAACCCACCTGGGGACACTGCTCAAGTTCGTAGAACCCTCTTCTCCACCCCGACCTCCATCCCCACCCAGGTAGGGCAGGGATGGGGGGCAAGAGGGATTCTGGCAGCAGTGAGGTGGGATGCGGGGAGGTTGAGACCTTTCCCCAAGTCACTCCACTGACAAATGCTGAAGCCACAGGATGGCAGCCCTGGTGAATGGGGCAAGTCAGCAGCCCCTGCTGACTGAATCCTCCCGTTCTCTCTCGAGAGAGGGTCCAGCCCTGCCAGCAGCAGGACAAGCTTCCCCCACCCATGTGCCTCAGAACTGCCTGGCCAATCACCATCACCCATCAGTCCTTGGCCTCCCAGGTGGCCAGTGTTGGGAGTAACTCCGGGTGGTGGCTGGGGTGACATGGACACTAGGTCATGGGGAAATGGGTGCAGCTCTGTGAGGCAGGAAACGTTCACAGAGAGCACTTAGGGGACTCTCCTGCCCTTCCCAGGAGTGATAGCAGAGCATCACATCCGAAGAACACAAGTCCATGAAATCCAGAAGTCCCCACTAGGCTCCTTGCTCCCAGGCCAGTCAATGGTGATAGGATGGGAATGAGGCCTGGGCCCTGCCCCAAGCTCCTGAGTCTAATGCAGCTGCTCACCTTGTCCCCCAGCAGCTGCTGGGCTTCCCCCCAGGATGGAGTATGTGAGGAGCAGCCCAGCCTGGCTGACATGCAGCAGGGGGTCATGGATCGCCAGCATTGCTGTCTGGAGGAAGTATTTTCTCTGCTTCTTAGAGAAGAATTTTCCAAAGATCTAAAACCAACAGGTCACGAGGCTGTAGCAGATTGCCCAGAGCCAGCCTCCAAGTCCTGGAGATAGAATGGCCTCAGCGCCTTACTCAAAGGGAGGGTGAGAGAGCTGCTGTAGCCAAGGCAGTTCATTCCCCAGGAGGCTTTCAGGGTCCCATGGCTCAGGGAAGCCCCTTTATTAAAAGGTGGCAGCTGCTTAGGGATCAACGCCTCCAGTGGCTCTTTCTGGAGGACAATTTATTGCAGGGGTCATGATGGGCTGGAAATGGATCTCTAATGTGGGTGACCAGGGCCCACTCTGCTGTTCAGCGCCCAGAGATGATAGGGGACCATGTATTGCTTCCAGCAGAGAGATCTCCTGCACCTCAGTGGCTAGAGGAGTGTGCATGGGCGGAAGGGGGTTGGGGCTGACAGACCAAAGGTCTATTCCCCCCAAATTAGTGATTTCTCTAGTAGCTGGGTAAGGCCTCTGCAGCTCCTTGGTTTCTTCCAAAGGGAATCCAATCTGCAACCTGACCAGGATAAGGAGACTCATGTCCCTGTCCCCACCATGGACACTCCTAAGAAACTTTCCTTCTGCTGCAGCAATTCAGCTTGTGAGAGGCAGGACAAGCTCACACAGTCTCTCTCATGTGGTGTCTATAGAGCAGCATTCTGTAGATGCACTTGTAGATCCAGGAGCCATTCCAAGGCCTCCTCTGTGATGTTGTGGAAATCACCCATTTCACCTTTAACTACAATCTCGGGGCACTGGGTTATGGTGTGTTCCAAGGTTTCGATGTTTTCACCACAGTTGTGAGACAGGGGGTGGGGGGAGTGTCTTTGATTTTCTACTTGTGCAGCAGTGACAATGTGCTTCTGTGGAACAGTGGCTGAGGTCCAGATACTCTGCCATTCCCTGGCCGGGTCTGGAGACATGAGGGGGGCGCATGTGGTCCATATTAGCTCTGGAGCTCACTGTGTCCTCTACTCTGTTCCCAGGTTGGGGCATTCTGCTTCTTGACTGGCAATGGAATTGGGCAAACCCCACCTCCTTTCTCTGCTTCTACAGAGTGCAGGGAATTAAACAAGGGTCTGATCAAGCAATAGTGACTGACTGACCCAGTGCTCTCCTCTCAGACACTTGGGGATCAGCCAAGGGGACAAGGAGCAGAGAGACACCCAGAGCCATAATCCTCTATTAACTCACCCACCTGGGGATTCTCCTCATGCCACATAGCAATGGCTCCATGTAAGACACTCAAATCACGGCAACTAGCGAGGTTCCGATGTGGGACCTTTAGCACCAGCCTGTCCCACTGGGAGCTGGATGAGGAATTCTGAGCTGGAAATAAGGAGTGGGCTCTTCTCCTGTCTCCAGGAGGCATCCACTGCAGGGACCCCAGCCAGCTCCACACCCTGAGCTGTGTCATGCCCTGCCATAGTGTCCTTACCTCCCCCACCCTGGCTGTGTTCTTATAGTCCAGGAGCTCTCCTGGTGCCAGTCGTGGCACCACAGATCTTCTGCCTTATGTATGGTCAGGCCTGGAAGAGAGAAAGAGAGAGACCTTGATCATTCTGGTTACAGTTTCTGTATCCTTCCAATCCCATTGGTGGCTCCACAGTGGAGTGGAGAAGAACAGGGCAGAGAGAGACTTGTCCTCCAGTTGGGGTCAGGCTGAGAGAAATTGTCTGAGGTCCCATTATCCACCTGGGGTCACTCTCAGTCCCCTATTGGGTTCCGTGTCCAACAGAGGGGTAAGGAACCCGCTGGGAGCAGCAGCTGGTAGAGCCGGTAAGTCCCCTCCCTGGCCTGCCAGCTGATGTCCTTGTCTGGGTCACTGACAAACAGAGCCAGCTGTGCCACGTGGTGACCCATCCTAGGGAACTCTGCTGAGATCTAATGGAAGGGAGAGGAGAGGGGACTCCATCAGCATTTTCCTGTCAGCTCCCTGTCCCCCCTGGGCCAGAAGGTTCCTTCCCCTAAGCCCCTCTGCAGGAGATGCTGGGGGAGAAGAGCCTGAGATAGACCCTTCATTTGTTCTGCTGCCAAGGGAGCCAGGAGCTGCTTTTGGATGCCAAGCAGGGGCTGGAGCATGGTCCCCTTAAAGGCCCAGGGACAACAGTTAACCAGGACAAGAAGAACTTGACTCAAGCTTCTCTCATTACCTGCTCTGACTCTGCCTCCCCAAGAGGAACACTCTGAACCCACAGCCCCTGCAGCTGCAGATCCTACAGCCCATTGAAGCCAGCCCGCCTACGCCTGGAGTCAGGAAGCTGGGGTCAGAGATCACTTACGTCAAACTCAGGGAGGGTGACTGCATATCTGAGCAGGGCCATGCTGCTCCTAATGGACACTCTGGACACAATCCAGAGGTTGACATGCTGTGGGGAAAGGAGGCAGATCAGGATCAATGGGCAGGTGGTGCTTTGCAAAGAGCCCCACCCCCCCAGCCCCAGGGGCCTGAGACATTATGCACAGGGGGGGAATAGCTGAGTCATTGATCACAGAGCTTTAGAAGGGGATTCTTTCCCCCAGGACGCAGCTTGTATCCTGCAGGTCACAACTTGTCACGGTCTCTCTAGATTGGGAGAAGGTTCGGTGTCGGGGCTGGTCCCATCCTCCCAGAACTCCTGATTCCTCAACAGTTCACCAGAAAGGAGATTGAACCTTCGCCCTTCCCTGCTACTAAAATCCTTGGTGGGATGTAGGGAGTCACTGAGAGCACAATCCCCCCAGGAATTTCAGAGCATATCAGAGAGAAGGGCTGATTCCCTGGGGTCCTCCTGTTTCTCTAGGAAGGAGCGTGTGCCTCTTCTCTGAGAACCAGCTCCGGAATCTCATGGGGTGTGTGTCTTGGGTGGGGAGGGGAGGTTTGAGACTCTTACTCCCCAAGACAGCCAGGGGCCATGTGGTTAGTGCTCAACAGAAGCAGGCAGAGCTCTGGCTTGAAGTCCCAGCTCCTTCCTCTGTCCCTCAAGAAATCTGGACCAGACACTACATTGCACTGACCTCCCCAACCAAGGACACCCACTGGGGACCCAGCTAGGAGGACAGAGTAAAAAATGGATCTCCCAGTCTCTCCTTACCTGTCCCCCAAAGAGTTAAGGTAAAATTGGTTCCCACGTCTCCTTATGGGGCTCACCTCTAAGATGTAGTGGAGCCTGTCTGGGTCTGGGGACTCTGCCAGCAGGCTCCCCAGCATGGCATCCAGGAGCTCTAGCATGACTTTGTGCAGAGCCTGCAAAGCATGGGTCAGAGTTAGGGAAACTAGGCCTACCCCTGCCACAGGATGGGAAGAGGGGTCTCTGGGAAGCACTGGTGAGACTCCCAAACACATATCCTGGCCTCTCTCATTCACATCCCACTGCAGGCAATTAGCAAGGATTGATGACACCTGGATCTTTGATCCATGAGCTTAGCAGGTCTCTGCAGAGGGCCTTGTAGACGGAAGAGTATGAAACAGCCAAGTTGCTATGGATGGAAGCTGGGCTGCTGGGCAAAACACGGCATATGAAAGAAAGAAAGAAAGAAAGAAAGAAAATCCCCCAGGGAGGGGTAATCCTCTGGAGGGAAGGATCCAACCCTGCAGCTTGTTCCATCTCTGCTTACCCCACCCCTAAATCTAGAGCTCCAGCGAATCAAGGGAGCAGGGACCAAGGACCACTCTGGAAGAGGAAGAGGATGAGCATGTACCTGGATGTTGATGGTGTCCTTCTGGGCTGGTTTCATGGTGCTGGTATTATACTGTGCAGTAACAGGGGTGGGACTGTCGCCAACACGGACACAAAACCACAGGGATGTAGGCACAGGCTGGCAAGAATGGAAACTGAGGCACTGAGCTAGGGAATGACAAGGCCAAGGTGTCACAGACAGACAGTGGCAGGACAGGAATAGCGCCTGTTCCCTGGAGCCTGCTGCCCCTCCTGTATCTGAGCCCGGGAGTGAGCCCCTCCCCAAGGCCCCTGGAATGTTATTACAGTGAAAAGAATGGCCCAGCCAGGAGAGAGTGAACCTTCCCATGCCACCAGCTCTGCCAGAGGAGCCACTCCTGGGAGGTGACTGACCTGGGAGTGGGAGGGACAGTGTCTCCCAGGCTTGGGCCTGAGCAGCACTGGGGTTAGGGGAGCCAGCGGGGGAGGGGGAGCCTGTCTCGGTACCTGAGGTTGCCCACTGCAATCAGGGAGTTGGCGAGGATGGCGCTGGGTGGAGAGTCTTTAGGAAGCTCCTCAGTGAGCTCCTGAGAGACGCGAAGGAGACAAAGGAGCGTGAGAGATTCGGGTCCTACTGACACCTCCCAATGAGGAAATTACACAGCCAGTGCCCCACATGGCCAGCAGGATCCCCCACTACCTCCTGCTCCTCCCATTTCTTCCTGCCCATCAAACTTGTCCCCCTTCCAGGATTCCTGCCCAGCTCAGTCCCAATCCCCTTCTTTCCTCCTCCCTGTCAAAACTGCCCCCATTCAGCACCATCCCAACTACCAAGCTGAGACCATGTGATTCTTTGTCCCCCAGTCTCAGCTGCCCTCCAGCCCCACAATTCCCCCACTGCCCAATCTCACAATTTCTCCCTTCTTTCTCCCCAGCCTTCAGCCCCAGCAATCCCTGCCCTCTGCTGCCCCCTCCAACACCACCCAGCCCCCACCCATTAGCCCGGCGATAGCCCTGCCAATCCTATGTCTCTCTCCTCCCTCCAGCTGCCAGAAGATGTGTCTCACTCACCACAATCCTCTCCATCACAACCACTTTGCAGCAGCGCAGCTCCAGTGTGTCCTGCCCTCTGTCCTGCCCAGCAAGACACGCGAGGTAGATGCCCTGCAGGAACCTGAGCTGCTGCCCCTCATCCTGTACCCACCAAGAGTGGGGTATAGCGAGAGAGAACCTGTGAGCTAGGGACCTTCCTGCCCCACCCACACCAGCTCCAGGGTTCAGGCCTCAATGGGGGATTGTGGGGACCCACCTAGTGGCCAAATCCCCCACAACTCCTACACAAGCAGGATCAGGAACTGGGACAGTGCCTGTGGGGAGAGGAGACCTCGACTGTTGTGGAACAAACACCCCCATCTTGGGGGTACCACATCAGGGATGTAAAAGGGCCCCACTAGGGGTGGTGGATCATCACAGACAAGACCCTCGGCAGGGGGTGGGGATGCTGGGAAGGGACAGGACAATCTTGGTTCCAGCCCAGGTGGGGAACATTTGTACCTTTTCTCTGCACTGGAGCTGCTCTCTGATGACCTTGAGAGCAGCTTAATCTGTGGCCATGTCCAGCCATTCCTCCTCCTCTGAATCCCTGGGGGTCCCTGCACAGGGAGAGAAGGTAACAGGGTGACGCCTGCTGCCACTTGGGGGCAGGAGAGCAGGATTAAAGACCCCCCACCTTCCGACTTCAGGAACCCAGGGCAGATCGGGCCCCACACCTCCCTCTCAGGGATGCCTTCAGCCCCCAACAGCTTCAGAAGCCCATAGCAGAGAGCCCCCACTCCACTCTCCAGGACTCCATGGGAGGTGCCAACTCCCCCAGCCCAGGAGCACCAAGGGATAAAGTGGCAGCAGCTCTTGATGCCCCCACCCCCAGTTCCCCTTGCTGCAGGGGCAGCTGTGTGACTGCTGCTGGTGTCAGTGGGGTTCACGTGGCTCAGGCCGGACATCTGGGCTGGGGACACCCCCCCCCCGCCATATCACTGGGAGAGTGTCTGGGCCCAGGGTGTTCACGTCCCCGTCCTCACCCCTCCCTGAGCCCAGCCTGACTCCTCACCTGGAACAAAGCAGCAGCATCCATCGGTGTCGCTGCTGCCAGAGTCCCAGGCACGGCTGCTGTCCCAGGCTGAGCTGCTGGTGCTGGGACAGGGATCTTCCACCTCCTGGCCTGAGGGGGCTGGAAGATCCTCAGTGACCGGGCAGGGCGATGCCTCCTGCTGGGAATGAGGGCTGGGCTCCTGGGGCCGCTGCTGCCCACACAACAAGCCCCAGAGCCTCCCTGCCCGGCGCCCCTCCTGGGCTGGGTCCTGTCTGCAAAACCCCATCCTAAGCCAACTCCATCTGGGCCTGGTCGAGGCCTCTCCCAGCTCGGTGCCTGCGCCGGGAGCTGGATTTGTTTGCCAGAAGGCTGGGCACTTTCGCCTTCTGGCCTGGATGGGAGCTGCTTCCCTGCCAGCAGGGACAGAGAGGTTGCTCTGCCCCTCAGGAAGATGGCAGCTGTTTTCCTCAGGCTCTGGGGCCACCTGCAGAGCCTTCTTCCCGGACATCCTCAGGAGCCTGGCCATCCTGGGATCAAGCAGGGAGCAGGTGTGAGGCTGGGCTCAAGGCAGCCTTTCACTCATGGGCCTTTTCAGTCCCTCCTCAGCCCTGCTCCAACCAGAGCAGCCCCTTCTCCCCCCACAGGAGTGCAGGGAGTGCAAGCTACACACACTGGCAGGAGTTCATTGCATGAGCTGCTCCCAATGTTCCCCCTCCTAATCCCTGCTGCTGCTGCTGCAATATCCAGGAAGTCTCATCCTGTTAGAGCAATGGGGTCAGTCCCAAAGACCAGCAGTTACTCAAGACAAGCAGCTCCCTCCTGTCCTCCCAGGCCACATTCCCCCGCCCAGGCTAGAGAAGGAACAGAACCCAGGAGTCCGGACTTCTCCTGGGAAACCATTCCCCACCTCACAGTCACAAAGACCCTCAGCACAGGAAGACCATTTATTCAGAGAAACAAAAGACAGCATTTCCCAGACAGACAGCGGAAGCCACCGAGGAACCCTAATGCCACTCACTTGCTCTAGGTGATGGTATGATGGATGGCGGATGTTCAGGGTCAGCAGATGTCCCTCGCCCTCCTCCTCACTCTCCAAGCCCAAGGCAGGCTGGAGAGGTGGTGACCTGAGGAGTTACCCTGCCCAGCCAGCAGGCAGAGTGATGACACTATGGCAATCGACTGGCTGTGAAAACAAGAGTCTGTCTTATTGCCAGTGGACTGAGAAAGTCAGGCAGCAGCAGCGGGGTGCAGAACACTGCCCTAGTGCAGCAGAGACAGCGGCTGCAGGATCCTGATGTCCCAGCACTTTACACACACCCCTGGAGCCTTCCAACCCTACTGATGGCAAACGGGCCTCAGCTACCGGCTCAGGGTCACACCGAGTGTCAGAGCCATGGATGGACCCCTTCCCTAACCACTGCTGCACACTCCCTCCCACAGCTGGCAATTGCAACCAGGCCCTAATGTCCGGTCCCCCTGCCTTTGAGAGGGAGTGTCACTCCTGCTTCCATTGCTGCCTATTGATCTGTGGGACTGGGCAAGTTGCTCCCTCTCTCTATGGCTCTCTGGGATTCACATCCCTGAATGAGCTTTAAGAGAGACAAATTTTGGCCCCAACTCTTTCTTGTTTCTCTCCACCAGCCATTTTAGAAAAGTTTAGAATTCTTGATGTTCAACACCTGGAAACATCCCTTTCTCCTTCGCAGACAGCTTGAGCCTCCCTCCTCGCCCAGGCTCTCTGCTGCCAGGAGTTAGAGAATTGACCCTATTCCCATTGCACCTACCTAAGGTGTCACACTGCAAAGTGGTGAAAGAACCAGAAAGAGACGCCAATAGTTAGAACATGAGTCAGGACTAACAGACAACAACCCCCACGGAGGCAGGGATAGAGCCCAGGAAATAAGGGGTGAACATTTTCATGGGAACCTTTTCTGTCAGAAAATCCATTCAGACTAAACCTCTTTGTTTCCTGTAATCATAACAAGTAGGATGAAAATTCTTTGCAAACAAATATTTGTTTGCAAAACAAGAGCATCTCCTGTTTGTCACAGTGCATTAAACTGTCTCATTGTACACAAAAAGGAGACACTGTGATCTAGAAAATTAGATGAGATGCTTCAGTCTGAGCTAAGTAGTTGCTGGTCTTAACAATTTCAAAAGAATAAAATACCAATCAAATAGAATATTATGTCATAATCTGATACGGCTCAATGTGATGGGACACCTCCTATTCTGCACTGCTACTAGTGACACTCTTCAATGGATCCCCATCATCCACCCATCGCGAGGTAGGTGGGAGAGGATTGTTATTCGTACTTGCCATAAGGAGAAACTAAGGCTGAGAAAGGAGCAGTGACTTGTCTTAGCTGATGCAGCCAGTCAGTAGCAGAGTTGCTCTCAAATGAGCTACAGACCAGCAATTGTTCATAGGAATTCTTCAGCAAGTATTTTAAAAGAAGTGGAATGTTAGAGACAATGAATGGAGAGCAGCATCAACATTGGTCAAACATATCACTGGTTGTGACTTATTTGCTTGGTCATAAAAGAGAACAACAAAGACCAGAGTTTCCTCCTTGTCAATAGCCCCCTCCTCAGCCCATCAAGGTTGAGACTTTGAGGGGTGGGAGGCTAAGGGTTCTCATCAAATAGCCCAAAGAATGGCACAGGTCATCACCAAGGAGATCACTCTTGGAGCACTATTCCAGCCTCACCTCTCTGTGAGGGTCTCCCACAACCCCCCTGGCTCCCGCTGCACACACAGAGCTCCTGGCGGTGGGAGGAGAGCAGAGGAAAAGGACAAAGGAAGCAAGAAGAGAAAGGTAGGAGGGACAGAGGAAAAGGAAAATAAAAAGGAGAAACCCCAATGACCCCAATGATTCTAAGGAACAAGTCCTACATTGGGAATACAATGCTGCCACCTCAATCTAGTGTTTTCCATTCCTAAAAATCAGCTGGCACCTGATGGATCAGACCCGGTCCCAAACCTCTTGGAGGCTTTTACCTTCTATACAGAGATGTCTGTGTTCTAGCAAAAATCAATAAAAGAAAAGGAGAAAACTACGAAGAGGATCCTCCTTGCAGTCACTTACGTGAAAGTGAATTCTCTCTCAGTCCTCAAGGAGAGACCTCAAGAAGAAGACGTGCTGAAGCAAAGCCACAGGGATCTCCAAGGTTGCCCCTGTGCTGTACCCCTGTCCTGCCTGGCTGATGTCAAGATCTCTCTGTGAGATCATCACCTCCCCACCACCTTTGTCCAATAGGCTGAGGTCCTGCCAAAGGCCCTTGTGATTTCACTGCCACGCCCACCCCTCCCCTGCAGTGCTGATGTCCTTCCCCCTGTCCAGCCACACTGGATGTTTGAGCTGCTTCCACTGGATCACCCACCTCAATGACTTCATTGTGGGAATGACACCGACTACACAGTAGAACACAAAAGGCTCTTCCCCAGGCCGCAATCAGCTTTTCATAAGTTAGTAGACTTTATGGCCAGAAGGAACCATTAGAGCATTTAATCTGATCCCTTGCGTATCCTAAGGCCTCCTGTATGTCAGAAGAGCTGGGTTTTTCTTTTACTCAAGCATTTTCCAGAAAGGCATCTAGTCTTTATTAGAAGATATCATTGGCAAGGAGTTAGGACCAGCTGCTTCTACCTATTCCCAGGCTGCACCTCTGTAGCCCCAGTACCTTTTGTAGGCCTTCACCAAGGCCTGCAGCCTGGGGGTTTACCAGGCTGGAGCTCACCAGCTTCCTTGCCATATTCCCCAGCACTGCTTTGCTTTGCTCTGCTTCAGGTACTTTACTCCCAGGCAACTAGCCCTTCCCCCTCCAAGGCTAGATTGAGACACCTCTCAGCTTCTGGTCCACAGCTTTCTTATCAGGGCCAGTTGGGCCCTGATTGGGCATGGCCCCAGCTGTGGCTGCTTCCCCAATCAGCCTAGCTTGCTGCTTTTAATCCCTTTTCTGCAGGAGTGGGGCAGCCACCCCACTACAGAAACACGAAGGAAAGTGAATGTCTGTGAGGATCTCATTACTCCCACACTGTGTGTGGGCTGCTAAATTAGCTGCATCACTAGGAGTGTACAATGAAGCCCTTTTAACACTGCAAAGCCAACCTGCTTCCAGCCTCCACTGTCTGACCTCAGCACAACACTCACCCAGCTAAGGCTCACCAGCTCCCTCCTCACAAACGGCACTGAGGGAGGGGGCTGCTGGGGTACAGAGCAGAGCAAGGAGGGGTTAGGGGTGTGTGGTTGTACAGGAAGGTACCCAGGTGAAGGATGTGGAGTTGAGGAGGAGTCGTGTGGTCAGGTGAACTTGTGGTGAGAATGGGAGACAAACTGCCTGGGCTCCTGCCTGTGAGCAGGTCCCATTTACCCAGCCTGGGCCCATCACTCACAGAGCCCTGGGACTGGGGTCTCACTCCCCTTCCCTTGGCCCAGCCACTGAATCCCATTCCCCATCTCACCCCACCCCTTCATTGCACTGGGACCAGCTCCCCGCACATGGCTGAGTCTGTAGCACAGAGTGACCCATACAGCAGGGCCCCTGCCCCCGCACTGCCCCCTGTGGCTGTTTCACTCCTCTCCATGGGCAGTGACTCCCCCAGGGCAGGAAATATCGGGACGTTCCCATCTCAGAGTCAGTTAACATAGTTATTGGCCCTGAGGGGCCCTTGGAATCCCCCAAACTCCCTCCCTAAGTTACCCCCTCCCACTATTGCGCAGACACAGCCCTGCCAGGTAACGCTGAGTGGGGCCCTATCAGTGCAGATAAAGGTCTCTCTTGCGCTGGTCACTGTGTGTAACAGGGATGTAAATTCCTTTATCAGGCCCTGGTCAGCATCCCGGTCACGGCTCCTAACAGACACCAGTTTAGCAATGTCCACAGACAGAGCTTTAGTGCAGTGACTGGCTACAAGAGTTTCCTGAACCAATGCTTCTTCCCCAGTGTCGCTGAGATCTGACCCTGCCAGCAGGTAGGGGATCTTGGGGGACAACTACTGCACTGGTGGGGTGCAAAATAAACTTTATTAAGAAAATGCAAAAACAGGGAAAATTCAATAGTGAGGGGTATGGGGTTTGTTAAGGTAGACAATTGGGGAGGGGGTTCTTTTAGTAAATAGTATAGGGGGTTTCAATAGTGGGGTACAATACAGGGGGGTACAATACAGTTGGTAACCAATTAACACTGAAGTATAAATGTAACAGGTAGCTAACAATTTCTATGTAAAGGGTGTGTCACAGCAGCATATAACCAACTAACAGTTAAGGGTAAAATGTGTTAAATAACCAACAGCTCTAGGTAAAAATGTGTTACAGTGGTGTAAATGTAAAATGTGAGGTGTGTCAGAGAGAAAAAGGGTAACTAATGGGGTTTTATGCTAGATTTCAGCAATACAATTGAGGTTTGGCAGCAGTAGGAGCGGGGTGAACACGTGAGGGAAGGAATTAAAAGAGAGAGAGCATGAGGTGGAGCAGAGACCAAAGGCAGAGGCACTGCGGAGGGAGATTTAAACTTAGAGAGACACAGAGAACAAACAGGCTGTAAGTGACTGGGGAAGCCCCCCGGGGGGGGGGGGGCTGACAGTAGGAAGACAGACTTAACCACAATTATACAGAACACAGCAAAATCTTATCTATGATCTAACTTAACCAAGACTACACAAATTAGCAAGTAACAAAACACAATACAACAATTTCCTAAGCCTAACTTACCGAGTACAATGCAAACAATTTTCTAAACCTTACTTAACCACAGCTATGCAAAATGAAATGACAATTTATCTAGACTAAAGGCTAAACCTAACCTGATGGGTGCACCTTATACTAGGGGTAGTTCCAGAGGGCAGAGCGGTGTGTGCCCAGGATACAGCTCCAAGGGGGGTGGGGCTAATCCTGTTCACCCAGGGTACAGCCCTGGGGGGGGGGGGGATGTTAACTAGTGGTGGTTGCAGCAGTGGGGCAGCTGCAAGCAGGCTTATTTCTAGCAGCAAAGACGCTGCGGAGCTAGAAGCAGATTACAGATAAAGACCAGGGAGTTAGCTTGGGTCTGTCTGCTGGGGAAACAAGGCCAGCAGCTAGGACAGGGGGAGTTTGAGGGAGGGAGTTCTTACCAATCCCCAAAGCAGCAGCAGGAACAGCCGTTTCAGCATCAGAGGACTCAGAGAGGACTCGATTCACTTACAATAATCAGGAGATCTCCAGGCAAAATTTGTTGTTCGTGGGAGGGGAGTTTAAAAACGGGGGTACGCTCAAAAACAAACGAGAGTGGGGAGAGGGCCCCCCAAAGACCCCTAGCTGATCAAACCAGGTGGCAAAGCAAGGACCTTCTCTGGGGGTCTGATCAGAAAATGTCTGTTTTTAAAGGCAAACTCAGGCAGTTTCCCGCCAGTAACTTTGATTGGTTCCCCTTGTTAGAGGGGAGGAGTGGCGACCGCAGGTGAGCACAGGACATGTCTGGGCAAGTTCTGAGCCACAGGTATGACTCATATGCTCAGCTATTTGGTCTTGCATTTTTCGGCAGCGCCCCCTACACCGAGCCGGGTCCAAACAAAGAAGCTAGACAAAGGAGCAAAAAGCCCCCCTCCCTGCGAAGAGCGATGGCTCCAGTCTGCACAGGCCATTCCCATGAGCAGGGCCAGACTGTGACTTTTGTTAGCCCAAGGCCGGGAGGGGCGGCCACACGGAACAAACAGAAAGGAGAGGAAAAAAAGGAATGCAACAGGGGGACAGCTGTAACAGACAAGATCCAGGTCTAAGCTTGGCTCCCAGAGGCTGCCCAAGGACTGTCGTAGGTCTCCTGGGGTCATACTGCAGCAACAGTGATACCCTCGTACCCAGGAGCGAATGAGCAAAATTTGGCCCCATCCCAACTTTTAAACAGGGCATGGGTCAACCTGGGAACTAGACACCAGAGCAGGGAAGGAAATGCAGGTAAACACGTCATTAACAGTTGCCTGCAAAGCAAAGTGTGGGATAGCTATTGGAGGACTGCCAAAGTGGTGTGAAGCAGGATTGTGTGCACAAGGACAATAGATGGTGTATCTATTGGGTTTCCGGGAAACGGGGCGGGCTTTGCCCGCCCCATGCTAACGGAACGCCCCCCCCCCCCAGCCTAAGGGGAGGTACCACAGGGCCTCAGAAACCCACTAATTGCGGGGGACAACTAATAAAAGAACAGGGACAGGAGAGTGGTCAAAGGGTCATAAGAAGGGAGCCTGACGGGGACACCGAGCAGAGAACCCCGGACAGCGCCCACTGCTCCTCGAAGGCGTCAAGGGAGCCAGCGGACGCCACCCAGAGGAACTCTGCCCGGAGACGTGAACGGACTAAGGATCGGAAACAGGCCTCACAGTCGCAGGAGTCTCCATTGGCCAACCGCCTCTCCCTGGTCACATAGATGGCCATTTTTGCCAGGGCGAGGAGGAGGTTGACCAGGAGGTCCCGTGACTTCGTGGGGCCACGGATAGGGAGTGCATGGAGAAGCAGGTGGGGGGAAAAGTGCAGCCAGTAACGCAAGAGGATACTAGTGAGGAGCCGGTATAGGGGCTGCAGCCTGGCACACTCTACATAAATGTGCGCCAGGGTCTCCCTCACGCCGCAGAAGGGGCAGGTGTCTGGGACAGGGGTAAACCACGCCAAGTACACGCCCGTGCTCATGGCCCCATGGAGGAGCCGCCAAGTGATGTCCCCGACGGGCCTCGGGATCAGGGTGAAGTACAGGCTGGCCCACCGGGGCTCCTCACCCTCCAGAGGTGGCAAGAAGTCCCGCCACTTGGTGTCAGGGCGGGACACGAGGGTGAGGAAGTGAAGGGTGTGGAGCACGAGCGCGTAGAGCTGCTTCCTTGGCGTGGTTTGGAAATGGACCGGCTGCAGATCCTGCAGCCGGCTGGCGGAGAAGGGGCGGGGGGGCCAGTCGGGTCCACGGGGCAGGGGCCAGATGAAGAGGTCCGGAGGGCTTGGGGTAGGGGGTGGGCGGGGCGTGCCCTCACGCAGGACCCGGTCGAGGTAGGCCCGAGCAGCGGGTGGCAAAGCGGCCCTCACCTCCTGAAGTACGCGCCGGGGAGTACAAGGTCTGGAGAGCCCCATCCGCCGAGCGAGTGTCAGGGGATCCAGCCAGTCTCCCCGGTCGTAGTCCAGGAGGTCTCCGACCCTGGTAGCTTCCGCCAGGACCAACCTCTGGCGCACCACGGGGGACTCCGCCACCTGCACACGGAGCTGGGGGTTGTGTAGCAGGGGCTCCGCGAGGAGATCTGCCCCCTCGGTGGCCGCCATGGACCTGGTCGCAGAGAACAGCTTCCAGATCCGGAGGAGGTCCTGGTAGAAGACCGGCAGCCCGGAGAGGTCTCGCGGAAGACCCCTCGGATCGAGATAAAGGAGCTGCCGGTCGTATCGGAGCCCTCGGAAGCGGCGCAGGAAGGCGTGCGCCAGGGCTCTCCACGCCGGACTACCCGCACCATAAAGGAGCCTCTGCAGTGCCTGGAGGCGGAAGACGTGGACCTGAGTGCGGAGGCACTTCAGGCCCTGCCCGCCCTCCTCCAGGGGTAGGTGGAGTACCCCTGCAGGGACCCAGTGCAGTCCTGGCCAAAAGAACTCCAGCACCACCCTCCGGAGGTCGGTCAGGAACACCGGGGCCGGGACCAGGGTGTTGAGCCGGTACCAGAGCATGGACAGGACCAGTTGATTGAGCACCAGTGCCCTCCCTCAGAGGGAAAGGCACCGGAGGAGTCCTGTCCATTTCCGGAGCCGCTCCGCCACCCTGCCCTGTAAACCATGCCAGTTCTCCGGCGGAGAGGGATGTGTGGCAGAAAGGTAAACGCCGAGATAGAGCAGCGGACCCGCGCTCCACCGGATGGCCTGAAGCGCGGGTGGGAGGGAGCTCGCCTGCCACCCGTCCCCGACCACCAGGCCAGAGCTCTTGGCCCAGTTGACCTGGGCGGAGGAGGCCGCCGAGTACACGGCCTGGCAGGCCTCCGCCCGCGCCAAGTCGCCCGGGTCCTGGACCACGAGGAGCACATCGTCGGCGTATGCCGACAGGACCAGCCGCAGCTCCGGCTCCCGAAGCACCAACCCCGTCAGCCTCCTGCGGAGGAGACAGAGGAAGGGCTCGATCGCCAGGGCGTACAGCTGGCCCGAGAGGGGGCACCCCTGCCGCACTCCCCGCCCGAAGCTGACCGGCTCGGTCAGGGTCCAGTTGAGCCTGACCAGACACTCTGCGGAAGCGTACAGCACCTGGAGAAAGCCCACAAACTGGGACCCGAAGCCGAACGCTTGCAGAGTGCCCAGGAGATACCCGTGGTCCACCCTGTCAAACGCCTTCTCCTGATCCAGGGACAAGAGGGCGAACGACAGACCATCCCTACACCCTATTTCCAGAAGGTCCCGGACCAGATACAAGTTATCAAAGATCGTGCGGCCCGGGACGGTGTAGGTCTGGTCTGGGTGGACCACGTCCGCCAGCACGGACCCTAGCCGAATCGAAATGGCCTTCGCAACGATTTTATACTCCGTGCTGAGGAGCGAGATGGGACGCCAATTCCGTAAATCGCGGAGGTCCCCCCTCTTCGGCAATAAAGCGAGCACGGCTCGCCTGCACGAAAGAGGGAGGACCCCGCCCCGCAAGGACTCGGCCCAGACGGTGACTAGGTCTGGGCCGAGGACGTCCCAGAACACGCGGTAGAACTCCACGGTCAGCCCGTCCATGCCCAGGGATTTATTGGTGGGCATGCGACGGAGGGCTTCCGAGAACTCGGCCAGAGTGAGAGGCAGCTCTAGCCGGTCCCGGTCGCCCGCGCTGACCGTCGGGAGTCCATCCCAGAGCACTCTGCAAGTGGCAGGATCGGTCGGATCCGGGGAGAAAAGGCGCACGTAGAAGGTCCGGGCCCTCTCGCACATCTCCGCCGGATCCGTGAGGGGGGAGCCGTCCTCCGCCAGGAGGCAGGTGACGTGCTTCTTGGCCCCCCTCCGTTTCTCCAGGGCATAGAAGAAGCGGGAGCCGCAATCCATCTCCCGAAGGAGGCGGATGCGGGATCGAACAAAGGCGCCCCGGGCCCGATGGTCTTCCAGGACCCGGAGCTCCTCCCGCTTCTCCCGGCACGCTCCGCAAAGGGATGGATCCTCAGGGCTGGCGGCCAGACGCCTCTCCAGCTCTAAGACCTCCCACTCCAACTGCCCTATCGCCGCATCCCTCCGTCGGCTGGCGCCCCGGGTGTAGTCACGGCAGAAGAGCCGGGCGTGCACCTTCCCCACATCCCACCACCGCCGCGCCGAGGGAAAGGCGTGCCGCTGCCCTCGCCAGGCCAGCCAGAACTCCCGGAAGGACGCCACGAAGCCCCCATCCTCCAGCAAGCTGTTGTTGAAGTGCCAATAGGCCGGCCCCGGCCTCTCCGCGCAGAGAGAGGCCATCATGGTGACGAGGTGGTGGTCCGAAAAAGGGGCCGGCCGGATGCTGGAGGACCGGGCCCGTGAGAGATGGAACCGGGACAGATAGATGCGGTCCAACTGGGAGTGGCACAACCGATGGGCTTCCACCCGGACACAGGTGTACGTGGAGGTGTCGTCCGGGTGGTGGTCGCGCCAGACATCCACCAGGGAGTGATGGGTGACAATCTCCCAGAGGACGTCCATGGCGGCCGGGCTCTGCTCGGTCCCCGAGCAGTCCCGCTCCTCGAGGACGGTGTTGAAGTCCCCGCCCAGGACCAGGCACTCACGAGGATCCAAGGAGCCAAGGAAGGCGGACGCCTGCTGATAGAACTGCAGCCGCTCCGGGGCCGATGTCGGGGCATAGACATTGACGAGGTTGACCACGAGCCCCTCCATGCGGACCCGGAGGTGCAGCAGGCGGCCCGGCACAGCCTCGGCGACCCCCAGCACCTGTGGCCGTAGGTCGGGGGGAGAACAGGGTAGCCACTCCAGCCCGACGGGTGGTGAGATGGCTGAAGTAGACCCTGTCCCCCCACTCCAGCCGCCAGCTAGCTTCGGCGGCCGGATCCGTGTGGGTCTCCTGCAGGAAAACCACAGAGTACCCCCCCTCCCGAAGGAAGGAGAGCACCTGGCTCCTGCGGAAGCCCACCCTACAGCTCCGGGTGTTCAGTGTGGCAAAGGTGACGAGTGCCATGAGGAGGGCTGGGGGGGATCCTCGTCGGCAGGGGCGCTCGCGGCCCCTGTTGGGCCGCGCAGCAAACCGTGGCCCGCCCCGAAGGTGAGCAAGGAGTCACGGAACTTGCGCACCCGATGGTAAGCTGCGGCACCCTGCTTCCCGGTCCTCTTGCCCTCCCCCATGAGGGCCCTCATGGCCAGGAGGATCTTGTGGAAGTCTCCCCAGTGCTGGAGAGCAAGCGGGATCTTGTTGCGGGAGCCCCGGACGTCCTCCAGGAACTCCCGCAACTCCTCTCTCAGTGTATGGGGGGGTGGGGCCACTGGCGCAGCCCCGTGGCCTACTGGGACAGGCAAGCAAGGGGCGGACCCTGGCTTAGTGGGGGGCGGTGGAGGGAAGAGTGCAGCCCCTAGTGGGTCGGGACTGTGGAACTCAAAGGCCGCTCCCTGGGAGACAGCCTCCGGGAAAGGGAAGGAGACAGCTCCAGGGGCGGCAATAACATCATGGGAGGTGGAGGGAGCAGGGACGGGGTCAGGAGCAGCGGTGGAGGGGGGGGACAGAGACGGGACCCTGGGCCGCAGGAGCTGAACCATCAGTAAGCGGCTCCTCGCGGCCAGGCACGGGGGCGTGAGGGGTAGGGAGGGGGTCCCCAGTGACGCCGGGCTCGGGCTCAACGGCAGGTAGAGCAGCCTCGGCGGTGAGAAGTGCAGAACCCTCAGGGGGGTCCCCGCCCGGGAAGGAACTCGGCTGCCCCGCACCACCGAGGGACACCTCTGGTAGCTCGTCTCCCAGCCACGAGGCACTGGCTGTCGCCGCAACAGGCTCGGCGGCCATCAGCGGGGTGCCGTCCGCGGCCGGGCAGGTCGAGGGGTCCAGGGGACCCTCGGGGGCGGGAGCAGACGCAGCTGGAGGGTCGGTGGAGCACGGGGAAGGGGAAGCTGGGGTGAGGTTGGCTAGATCGAGGCCCGTGGGCAGAGGGTTGTCCTCCCCCGGGGTGACCGGGGTCAGACCCAGGGCCTCGATCTCCGCAAAGATGGAGGGGAGCTCACCTCCCACCACCCCGGGGTCCTCCCCACTCGCGCCCGAGGCGACGCTCACCTCGGGTATTGCAGGGGGTACAGGCGGCAAGGGAACAGGAGGGGCCGCAGCGGAGGCCTCTGCAGGGGTGGACTGCGGAGGGGGGATGGTGGTACCCCCCAGTGCTGCCACATCTGCCCTATCCGTCATTGGCAGATGGGTCAACCCCTGGGGCACGGCGGAAGGCTCGGTGTCGGTGGCCCCCTTTCTGGTCTTACGGGGTGCTTCCGCCTCAGGTGGCACGGGTGGAGCCCGAGCCTTCCGCTTGCCCCGCTTACCCTGTACTCGGGTCCAGCCCTCCATGGCATCGCCTGCGGGCTGGTCAACAGGGAGTGGGTCAGGGGGCAGGGATGACAGCATGGGGGCTTGGAGAGTCACTGGTGGGACAGCAGGAGGGAGGGAAGAGTCCCCCTGGTCGGGGGAGATGACGTAGTGGCAGGCGGGGGGGGGGCGCCGCCACCTGGCCGTACGCTCTGGGGGCCGAGAGAGGGGCACCCACAGAGCTGGTGGAGGGGACAGCGGGGAGGGACGCCGCGGCCGGTGGCGGGGCCGCGGCAGCGGTGGCAGGCTCTGCCATGAAGGGCTTAGTCTTTCTAGCGGGGCCCTTTCCCTTCTTTTTGCCCTGGCCCTTTCCGCCAGATGTGGGGGCTCTCCCAGAGGTGGAAGGGGCGAGGGACGTGGCAGCAGCAGAGGGCACCCCGTCAGTCGCCGCTGCCGGTGCCTCAGTGGGAGCGGTGGCAGGTGGTCCGGCAGCGGCGGTTGAGGTCGAGACTGGGGGGGGTTTGCGGGGAGCAGGCAGGTGAGGGGGGACAGGCGTTGTCCCAGGGGTCCCACCCGCCGCGTCTCCCGCCATGCTGAGCCGGGCGGGCGGGAACACACCGGCGCACGGGGGCGGGGGGGAAGAACAGGTCACCCACTCCTCCCTGATAGGCTGTGGGCAGGGAGGAGGGTGCCAACAATGGGGAGGGGGGGCAGATACGGGGACTATCGAGGACTTCGGGGGGGGGGGGTCAGTCACCAACAGAGGATTGAAATCCGGCTCCTCTAGCTGCACTGGGGGGGGGAAACAAGAGCAATGGGGGGTGCAGTGCAAGAGGGGCAACTTAAACAGGGGAGAGGCACAAGCGCACTGATGGGGCTCTGGGCGCAGGCGGGGAGGGGCTAATCAGGGTGTGGGGCCGCGGAGGGTGGGTGGAAACCAGGCTGGGAGTGGGGCACGGGGACCGAGGGGCTGGTTTCAGGGCTGGGGCAGGACAAACAAAGCTGCAAAGGGAGATGGGCGGGGCAGGCAAACAAACCGAAGCAGGGCTGGGGAAGGCTACGTGGGGCCAACGGGGCAGGCCACGAGGGGCAAAGCTGGGGGGCCGGTTGCAGAGGGGAAGGGGTCAGTCCGGGGAAGGGGGGGTGCGTACACCCACGAGCACTTGTGCAAAGTCAATGGCTGGCTGGCTGCTGCTGGAGGCCCAAACGGTGGCAATAGGGCGTGGCAGGCCAGGCAAGCAGCTGAGTCCCAGAGGCAGGAACCGAGGCAGATGGTAAGGGGCTGCAGGGGTGGTGGAGGGGGCAGCGGTGGTGGTGGGGGTTGGAGGGGGGACACAGATGGACCAGGGGGCAGGCTCCACGCCACACCCCCTGTGTCCCCACAAACACAGTCTAAACCCCCACCACTAGAACACAGTGAGAGAGTTACTCAGTCTTTGAAGGCCCCCTCCACAGTGGTCTGCAGAGTCTTGTGCAGTCCCCCAGCAGCCGGTGGTCTCCTGAGTCCCCTGAGTCCACCTCCGGGCTCCAGCAGCTCCCCAGGACAAACACAGCTCCAGCAGCAGCAGCAGCTCCTCCTCCAGCAGCCCTTGTGGCCAGGCAGGAAGGACCCCCCACAGGTGGCAGCTGTAGTGGTGGTGGTGGTGGGGTCCTGGCTTCTCCCTCTAGAGGTGGGGGAGTGGGGGTTGGCCAGCAGGCCCCCCCCACCCCTCACTCATTTGCTCAGCAGCAGCAGTCCAGGGAAGGAGCACTCCAGCAAGCAGCAACAGCAGCCCAGGAAGGGAGAAGGAGCTCCAACCAGCAAGCCAGCCAGAGAAGGGGGAGTATTCCAGCCAGCAGGGCAGCCCAAGCAGGCAGAGCGGTATCTATTGGGTTTCCGGGAAATGGGGCGGGCAAAGCCCGCCCCATGCTAAGGGAACCCCCCCCAGCCTAAGGGGAGGTTCCACAGGGCCGCAGAAACCCACTAATTGTGGGTGAGAACTAATAAAAGAAGAGGGACAGGAGTGTGGTCAGGCAGAGCGGAAGCAGGGGGGACCCCTGATTCTGGTCTGAAGGGGTTAAAACAGCCCTGGGAAGGGGGCCGAGGCTGGAGAAAGCAGCCTCAAAGCTGGGCTGATTGAGGAAGTGGCTGCAGCTGGGGCCACGCCCCAAACTGAGCCAAGGGCCTTATAAGAAGGCCAGGGAAGCCAGAAGCCCAGACAGTTTCTTTCTTCCTTCAGAAAGAGAAGGGCCCGGGTGCAGGCAGCTAGAGCCCACATACCTGAGTGAAGCAGGGCTGGGGAAAGGCTGAGGAGCTGGGGAGCTCCTGCATAGAAAGCCCCAGCCTGCGGCCTAGCAGTGGGCCAACAGGTACTGGGGGTTGCAGAGGGCAGCCCAGGGGTAGGCCAAAGCAGCAGGTCCAAACCCTCCTTGCCTGTGATGAGTAGGCTGATACTGCAGTCTGCCCCAGAGTGTGGGGCTAGACAATGACTGGCAGTAGCCACATACTGAGGCAAGGTGGGGATAGAGGGTGGGGGTTCCCCAAGGAGGGGAGACCCAGAGAGAAAGGGGTTACTGCTAGGGGGCAGCACCCCATGTAAAATGGCACCGGGTCCAGGGAGGGACACGGGGGCCTGAAGACAGGTGGATCACCAGCCTGCAGAGGGCGCTCCAGCACTGGAACGAGCTAATTCTCAGAGTCACCAGGAGGAGGCGCCGCGGGGGTGAGTCTGACCTGTTACAGATGGATAGAACTCTATTCATAGCACGGGGATCCACTTTGCAAGGGGACTCCAGAGTTCACCATAAATTAAGTATTAGTGTCGTGTGAAGAATTGCGGTATATGTGCACATATGTTTTTAAATCAAATTAACTCAACTTAATCCAGTTTAAACCCCTCATGTAGACAAATAGGGTGGCCACTGACACATCCCCAGAGTACTGGACACTCCAGTATTTCTGGAACAGAATGGGCCCGCCCTCACTGACTTGACCCTGCCCCTGCCATCATGACTTCACAGGCACCATTTGTGCAGTTATGCTGTACAGAGGACATCATTTTGCAGAGTGTGCCGCCCTGCCCCTGTTATGCTTATAAAAACTCACAGATTCTTTTTCAGGGGACAAGACAATACGGCACATTTATTTAAAATGGTAAACAAGTATTAAAATCAGTATATAAATACACACACACACACACACACACCCAAAAAAAGGTTCTGCAGCTGGTGTTATAGTTACCAGTCCTTATCATTGCTCGAGTCAGCCTAGTGGTCAGCTAGACCGAACATGAGTGGGAGCTGGGCCTCCGTCAGATGCATCCAATGCTCTGTTGTTGGTGCAGAACGAACCCAAAGTCTCCTGGCTCCTGCCCATCTTTATAGCAGTTGTCTTGTGTGTAAGTCTATGGATTTTGATGTGTCAGCTGGGATTCATTAATTACAAATTTGCCGTTCTCACAGTCACCTTCCACCAGTGGTGTTTGGATCCTTAGTCACAAACTGGGTACTGGATGTTTACACAGGGACAAACCTTTCCAAAAAGTCCGACTTGAAACTGGACAAACGGCCTGTCTAGAGATGCGTCTTAGGGCTAGTCTACACTTACCATCCGGGTCGACGCGGTGAGTTCGACTTCTCGGAGTTCGAACTATCGCGTCTGATCTAGACGCGATAGTTCGAACTCCGGAAGCGCCGCGGTCGACTCCGGTACTCCACCACTGCAAACGGCGGTGGTGGAGTCGACGGGGGAGCCGCGGAGTTCGACCCCGCCGCGTCTGGACGGGTGAGTAGTTCGAATTAGGGTACTTCGAATTCAGCTATGCTATTCACGTAGCTGAATTTGCGTACCCTAATTCGAACCCCCTTTTTAGTGTAGACCAGGCCTTAAATAAGTTTTTCAACCAGTTTAGTTAAACCTGCATGAAAGGCTGTGTGGACATTCTTATTTTGGTTTGAACAAGGCTTATTTTAGTTCATCTCAAGTCAATTAGGAATCAGGTTAATCTAAACTGCAGCAAGCTGCTTTTAAAATGAAATAAGAGGAGCATCCACACAGGGATTTGCTCTGGTTTAACTTTCTACCTAAATAGTTCTAGCATTACAAACCATAGTGCAGCTGCATTTAGATCAGTACAAAAGTGACTCCTCTTGGTAAAGCATATTCACCTCCCCAGAAGGGAACAGTTACACTGATATAAACACCTTTGTACAGGTATAACTGTCTGCAGTAGCGGGGAGGTTAATCACATTGGTTTAAAAAGACGCTGTTAGTTAAACAGGTGTGAATGCATATGCAGCAAAGGCCCAACATTTACAGTTGTGGTGAACCATGTGTTAATTCACAGTTAATGAGCTTGAGTTAAAAGAGGCCCCAACACTCCACTGGGCAAACCAAATGGTGAGTCCCTTCCTGTCTTCCCATCCAGGGGACTCAAGGTGCAGACTCTGCCCCACTGACTGGCTGTCTCACAGGGGAAAGTGCTACTGGAATACTGAAGACAATACAGAAAAGACTAGGAGTCATGCAATGGCTTGGCAAAGAGGGGTCAAACCCTGGGGATCCAGGACTTGGATGAAATGGTGATTTGAAATGTGGGGGGTGGCAACTTGAGCTGCAGAGAGACCTGGTCTGTCCTGGATGGCAGAGCAGAGGAGTAGCCAGGGCTGAGGAACCTCAGAAAACTTCCCTGACTGCAGGAAGCCCCCATTCCTGCTGGGGAGTGGGGACACAGCCACCAGGCTGCTTCAGAGCAGTTATTTGTCTGTGCATGCCCTCCCCACTCCCCATACAATGATCCTGCAGCCTTCAGCTATGAATACAATGCATGCAGGGAGTCAGCCACCTGTGTGCCTAGGGGTGTAGCAATGGCAGTGACGGCCTCTTTGCCCAAGAACACTATAACACATGATAAGTAGCAGAGACATGAAGACAGGAGATAGTGGTGTGGAAAGGGTGATGGCCCCAGAGGCATGGAGCGATATGGTGATAGTAGCAGAGACATCAAAGACATGGTGGAGGATATAAAGAAACCATGTTCCATGGGAGTCAAAATAGTCTAATGGTTATAGCACTGAGCTAAGAATCGGGAGACCTCGGTTCTCTTTCCACTCTGCAGGGTAAGTCAGCAATTCTTAGAACACAGACTGTAGATTAAAATAGGTTTGACTTCTTCAGGGATAAGAAACTGTCCAGAGCTGTGGCATTTGAGACCCTTTCAATTATCATGTGCTGGTTCCATCAGGCAGCTCTGTTTCCCCTGCTTGGTTTGGGTCCCTCTTACATCTCCAAGGAGACCTTTGAGGGCTCGGGGTAACATTCTCTGGTTTCACTGGAAAGACAGCAGAGAACCCAGGGAGTTACAGAAGGTTCTGGTCACCCTGGTGCCCTCTGTCATATGCTTTGCAGCAGTTCCTACAGGATATCATTCCAGGCAAATGTCCTGCTTGGATTGCACTTAACTTTACAAGCCCTGCAATGAAGTGGACCTGAGCGGATGGCTCCCCATTAAATCAAACACTTTGCATCTTTCCCCATGTTAAATATAGCTGAAGTGTTTTTAAACATTAGCCAAGCTAATTGTTTATTATTATCTGTATTTATTATTGTTGCACAATAAAGCCTCTAATCAGCTATAATAAGTGCCCTTGTGAACTAATGGATGCCATGGTACAGCAACAACTTCTATTGCTGTATTTATGCAAGTTTGCAGTTGCAGAAGTTTGGCCTGTATTTATTTACTTCTGAAAAACACCGAAAGTTAGATTCTGGCTGTGTGGAGACATCAACTATTATAGAAACCACATTATAACATTTACTTTGCTTACTATGTATAGGATTATATTAAAAATGTCATAGGAAAGATCCAAATAATAACTCTAGCCTGTGTTCTTGAACACAGGTTGTTAAGTCCTGGGAGCAAATTTAATCAGACTATATCCAGTACCACAAAAGTGATACCCAGTATGTACTGAAAGCTACAGATGATCTTTCAATATAGTGGAAAGAATTTCCACTTAGAAGTATGACAGCAGATGAGGTGGAGAAGAAAACGTGAAATTATATATCAACATGGTTCTGCAGAGCAGATACTGGCAGATCTAGGTTCTGAATTGAATAATGAGGTAATAGCAGTGGTGAGCTGGAGCCGGTTCCCATCGGTTCGCGGGAATCGGTTGTTAAATTTAGAAATGCTTTTAGAACCGGTTGTCCTGTGAGGGACAACCAGTTCAAAAAGGGCTTTTAATTTAACAAAAGCCCCAGCAGCTCCCTGCCCTTCCCCTGGCCCCAGCTCACCTCACTCCGCCTCTGCCTCCTCCCCTGAATGCTCTCGAGGCATCTCCTCCCCCTCCCCGGCTTCCTGCAAATCAGCTGTTCACGCGGGAAGCCTGGGAGAGCTGAGAAGGAAGCAGCGGCTTCCCGCAGGTGAGCTGGGGCAGGGGGGCGGGGGTGCGAGGAAGGCTCCAGGCGCCGCACGGCTCTGGTCTGGCCCCCAACCCCATCCCTGGGTGGCATGGCTCCGGCCCGGTCCCGACCGCGGACAGCCGGGCAGCGCAGCTCTGGCCTGGTCCCCACCTCAGCTGGCCAGGCGGCGCGGCTCCGGCCTGGTCCCTGGGCCCAGCCAGCCGGGCAGCGTGGCTCCGGCCCGGACTTGGCCAGTTGGGCGCCCCAACTCTGGCCCCGGCCAAGCCCCCGGCTCTGGTCCCAACCCTGGCCGAGAGGCCCGGCCCAGCCCTGGCCCGGCCCGGCCCCCATCTCCAGGCAGCGCAGTAAGGGGGCAGGGAGCATGGAGGGTGTGTTGGATAGAGGGAAGGGGAGTTGGGGGGGGTGGATTAGTGTCAGGACGGTCAGAGGGCAGGGAACAGGGGGATTGAATGGGGGCAAGGGTCCCGGGCGGGCAGTCAGGAAGGAGCAGGGGTTGGATGGGGCGGCAGGGGGCAGTCAGGGGACAGGGAAGGGGGGTGGATGGGGCAGCGGTCTGGGGGGGGGCAGTCAAGGAACATGGGGGGTTGGATGGGGCAGAAGTCCTGGGGAGGGTATGATCCCCTCATGGGGTGAGTAGGAGGGAACCGGTTGTTAATATTTTGGCAGCTCCTCACTGGGTAACAGTTTACATTGGGTGTTGTTTTCACTATATGGTCAATTACACAATCATGGCCACGTGACAGGGGGCTACAAACTGTTACCAGCTACAAACTGAGCCCTTTGGTAGCCAGCATCCTTGTCTCCAAGAACACACAGGGCAGTGAGAGGAGGAAGGACTGAGCAGTTTGGGTTTGCAAGGGTAGATGGGTGGTCACTAGCTCAGCATTGAGAAAAAAGCAGCAGTATAAAAGGTTGAACCAGAAAACAAGAAGGGGCTCCTCATAACTCTGCTCTGTTGTGATGCACCATAAAAAGTAATAAAGACACTAAGTGGAGATTCCCTGGCAGCCTGCATGCTGCTTCATTCACAGAGAGGTCTGCCAGCCAGGGGTTGCAGGAACTGATGGGGGAGCCCGTTCATAGTTAAAAATTTAAAAATGAACATTGCCTGCAATCGCTTCATGACCACTTCATGCTGTAAATTGTGAGTGACAACACATTTTTATGTCTTGTCAGATAATAAAAACCATGTTGTATATTAACCTATTTGCCAACATATTTTCCCATGTCATAACACAATAAGATTGGATAAGAAACCACAGTAATTACATATAAATCAGTGAGAAATAGGGAAAGGAATGCAGATATTTCTGAAGGAAATTTTAGGGGGAAATTAATCTAGTTTTGGATTAAAATTTCCCTGTGTTAAAAACTAGGAAAAAACACGTAGTTTCAGCAGCCCATGCCACCTAGACACCAGCAGACTGGATAAAAACACAAATAAATCCTTCAAAATATAAATTTAGGATATTTATTTTCAAATAATCAAGGTAAATTTAGGGCACACTGCGATGAATGGCATATTGTGAATAAATCTTCAAAACTGAATAATTACATTGAAAATGTTCATAATGCATCACAATTAAAACAAAAAGTAGTCCTAGCAGTACCATGTGATGTGGTTCCCCTCATACTCTGCTCAGCTAGCTCTTCAAGAAATTAGGTTCAAGAGCTAATTTCAAGGAATTAGACCAATCGGTCAGTATTTTTACAGAGCATTCCAGAAGGTGGTGGACAGAACTCAGAGGAATTGTGATGAATTTCCTGGAGCAACTTTCTTTTCTATGTACTCTAAACCTCTCATGACAACAAAAATATCACCTCTTTGTCTAATTTATGGCCGAGAAGAAAGGTTTTACAATAAAGCTTCACCAAATTTCACATTGTGTCATTAAGTGTCAGCATCTTTAATACATATACGTTAATTTGTGATGATTCAGTAAAGGAATACAACCCCTTCTCTATTTCTTTATCAAACTAGATTTGTTGTGTCCTTATAACCAAGAACATGAAGAGCCTGGCAGTACATTGAAATCAACAGTGGACAGTGACAGTACATTGCCTGCAAATAATACATCTAAAGAAAAATAAACTAAAAAATTGAGATTGTAGAAGAGATTTCTATCAATACGAAGAGAGCATTTGAAGTTGGGGACTGTCTTTTTTTAATTGATGTGAGAAAAAGAAAGGAAGGGTCATATCTTGATTACCAATTAGATGTAGCTAGAAAGTTAAAAATCACATGAATTAATGCTGACAGAAGTTCAAAGATTATTATATAATCTTGTGTGAGTTAACTTAAATAAAGTTCTTAATTAATTCTATCATTTTTTCACCTATTAAATTTCAAAGTTGTAGTGCAAGAGATGGGTGTAGGTGCCCTGCCTTCCAGAGAGAACCAGTCAAGACAAATGACTTTATTTAGAGAAGTTAAACTTCAATATAGATTTGAGGGAAGAATTAAAAAATAAATGTAAACAATTCAATTTCTAAAAAATATGTTTAGATGCTTGTTTTTAAATATTGAAATGTAAATTAAAATATTCTTGCATTTACATCTGCTTCTAATTATATTTTTTAAATTAGAATAAGCTTTTTTCTTTTATATTTTACATTGAGATTTCACAGGGGTAGAAAATTCTGACAGGAGTGAATGATCCCATCCACCACCACCTGCTACCCCTGGGGCAGGGGACAGGAAAGGTGGGGGCTGGGGGTTGCCAGGTGTCCAATTTTCAACAGGAACCTCCATTTGAAAAGGGAAACTGGCAGCGTCCGATCAGCACAAAAAGTCCAATTGCTGCAGTAACTGGCCCCCACCACTGGGGGCGGGAAGAGCAGCAGGGCTGGGAGGGGCCAGTCTGTGCCGCAGGGTCACTGTCAGGGACAGAGATTCCCTCCAGCCTGAGCTGGGACCGGGCAGATTATCAGGGGAACTGCGTTCTTACCCCAGGGATTGCGACCAGTATAAAAATAAGGGAGGAGCGTCCCGGAGAAGGTGTCCTTGATAGTGAAGAGATGGGACCTGTCAGTCACATTGTAAAATTTGACCTTGCCTGCCTCATAGTCGAGGAAAATCCCTACCTGGCTGGGCCTGACGCTCACGGAGAGGGGGGTCGGGGGGAAGGTGGATACTGAGTATTCATTCCCATTCCTCAAAGTCACCGCCCAGTATCCCTGCTTGGTTGTTACTGTTATGTCCCGCTTATAGCCGGTGAGGATCCTGTATCCCCCATCCCACAGCCACGTGCCCCAGTATCCATCCTCAGGTGAGAATCCGACCGCACCCTTCCTGCTCACAGTTTCACTACAAACCCCAAGGTCCCACTCAGGCCTGTCTCCCACCTCCACCTCCCAGTAATGCTTCCCGCCCGTGAAACCCTCAGCACCCAGGACAATGGGTTTATCAAATCTCTTAGGATTGTCGGGCAGAGTCTGGCGTGTGCTTCCGAGTCTCACATGTTTCCGATCCTCAGACAGGATGAGCCGGGGATTTGCCGTGTCTGGATCCAGCCTCACGTCCACTGGGGAGAGAGTCAGAGTCAGGGCCAGGGGCAGGGGCTGGTCACTGAGATCAAACAGAAATTAACCTGTGTCCTGTTGGGTGTGTGTGTGGGGGGGGAGTGGAGAGGGGTTGTTGCCTGGGGGGAGTCAGGGCCTTTCTACCTGTGAGGAGACAATGAGGGGAATTGCAGGATGAGTGGGGGTGGGGAATGGGCAGGACAGGCTGATGCTGGGAGAGGCAAGGGGAGGGGCAGGTGACTGCAGTAGAGGGAGAAGGGTAGAGTAGAGGCAGCCCCATCCCTACCAATTATGGTGCCCTACGCAGCCCAAGCACCTCTTCCCCCAACCTGCGGAGGGTCTGGGCAGCGCTCAAGGCCTGTGGGGCCATGGAGGCAGAAGCTGTGGGAGGCCACTTTGGGGGCCCCCACAGGCCCATAGGATTAGCAGCAGGAAGTGCCAGCAGCAGGAAGTGGAATGATCCGGTTCCAGCCCTCTCCATTCCCCCCCAGTCTAGCCACATCACTTGGGGAGAGCGAGCTTGGGGGTGGCAGGAAGTGGAGTGACAGAGCGGGGACCCAGCAGAGTGGAGCGGGCTGTGGCTGGGTTCGTCTGCTCCCCACCACTGCCAATGAGTGCAGGGTAGACCTGATCCCTGTCCCCCTGGCTAATACCCTGGGCCGTGTCCATCGCTAGGGGAGGGGACTTGGGAGAAAGGGTGGGAAATGGGGACAGGGTGGGGGCAGGAAGAGGTGGGGTAGGGGCAGAGGGAGTTGTTCTGGGCCCTGCACCTCACTAGGAATGTCCCTGCCCCTTGCGGGGAACACACCCCATGGGTGGGGGGAGGCAACTGGAGGATGGTGCTGTCTGCTGGCGCTGCCTCATATGAAACATGCAGCTGCATAGGGCACAATGCAATTTGGGTCAATTTGGTAGTGCCCTATGCAGCTGTGTATTCTGTGTATGCCTAAGGACAGCCCTGGGTAGAGGGGAGGGGCAGACACAAGGGCAAAGATGGGGAAAGAGAAGCAGGCACCAGGAGGAAAGAGGGGGTGAAGGGCAGGTTCCCGAGGGCTGCAGGGGGTGGATGGAGGGTGGACACCAGGGCAGAAGAAGGGAACGGACCCCAAGGGGCACAGGGATTTGAGGGAATGGGGGCGGGGTCCAATGGGACAGGAGGAATCAAGAGGAGGGACAAGTGCCAAGGGGTGGGGGCGGGGATGAGCAGTAGGTCAGGTGCCATGACCATGGAGGGGAGGGGCACAGTGAGCCTGGGGGCAGACGGGCTGGCTACGGCAGGGGACAAGGGGTGGGGCAGACCCCAGGGGGCAACAGGGGAGCAAGGGCGGCTCTAGCCATTTCACCACCCCAAGCACGGCGACACGCCACGGGGGGCGCTCTGCCAGTCGCCGATCCCGCGGCTCCAGTGGACTCCCGCAGACGTGCCTGCGGATGCTCCACCAATCCCGCAGGACCAGCGGACCTCCGCAGAGACGCCTGCATGCTTGGCGTGCTGGGGCCTGGAGCCACCCCTGCAGGGGAGTGTGGAAAAAGGCAGTTATGAAGGGGGAAAGGGACATGAGAGGTGGGTGCCAGGAAGATAGAGGTGGGATGAGGAAAGGGGTGCCGTGACTCACCAGGCGGGCTGGGGGGGGGACACGCGCAGCGGAGTCGATGCCAGCATGCGAGAGAGGCCACTGGCGGGTACCAGGGGCCAGCGTGGGGGTGAGGGAGCAGGTGAGCACAAGGAGGGCAGAGAATGGGCTGTGGAGAAGGGTGTGTCATAGGGGGCAGAGGGGTGTGGAGATGTGGGCACCAGGGGGGCAGAGGAGGGACCCAAAGGTTAGTAGAGGGTGAAGAGAAGGGAAGACACCAAAGGGAGGCAAGAGAAGGGGTTTGCACTAGGCAGGCAGAGGGGGCAAGGGAAGGGGCGGGCACCATGTAGGCAATGGTAGAGATGGGCCTCAGGGGTGCAGAGGAGGAGTGAACCGAGGAGCTGGCACCAGCGGACTAGAGGGGGCTGAGGGGTGCAGGTTTCAGGGAGGCAGAGGGTGTGGAGAGGGGAGGGGAAAGAACTAAGGGGAAGGTGGAAGTGGGGGGTGTGAGGGAAGGGGCTTGTGTCACAGGGAGAGGTAGGGACCAGGGCGGGAGAAGGAAACGGCAGGAACCAGGGGCAGAGTGGGGGAGGAAGACTGCCAGGGAGACAGTAGTGGGGCGTGGAATGAGGGTGAGGGGACAGGATAGAGGCAGGGGTCAGGTGGACACAGGGGTTGAGGGAAGGGAGGTGCCAGGCAGGTACATGGAGCTGAAGGGGGGCAGGAGGGAAGGTGAAGGGGGCAGGCCCCAGGGAATCTCTGTTGGGGCTGGGTAGTGGGAGGAGAGGAGTTGAGGGGTGCTGGGGGGAACAGGGGTCATTGCTAATGAAGCAGGGGCAGTGGGGAGGGGAGGTGCATTTCCCCACTTGCTGCCGCCTCCCATCTGGGATAAGCTGTACCAGGGGCCAATCCCAGTTCACACTCGCACAGCGCGTCTGCACACAGGGTTTGCAGTGGGCAGGGCCGGATTGAACCTGGAGCTCCCAGCTGAGGGCCCAGCCACTGGGCTAAAGGCTACAAGGGAAGAGGTGGCACCTTTTTCTGTTCATTGAAACTATTCAGCAAACTCGACATGGATTCAGGAATAGTTTCAGCTGACCCAAAATATAATTTTTCCAAAAATAATCTATTTACCCAGCTCTATTTCAGACGTGTCCCAGCAATTTAGGAGCCCAAATCCCAGTGCCCAGAAACACACAGGTACGGGCAGGCCTTGCTGTGGACATCAGATTTGAAACACTATAGAGCTCTTGTTAAATTTGCCCTTGGTAGAAAAATTCCACCGCAGGCTTCCATAGCTCTTTTACTGAAGGTTGCGAGGGAAAAAAGATATGGCCAGTAGTGACACTAACAAGGAGCTAGTCTTAATGAAAGAGACCTTGGAAAAGACAAGCTGCAGATTTCTGTGAATTCAGTGGACATCTTTACCTGGTAGTCGTGGACAATTTTTCCAGGTATATAGAAATAGTGTACTTGAAAGATGTAACACACCAGAGTGTTACAGAGCAACTGAAGTGCACTTTTGGTCATTTCAGGTTCCAGAAGAACATGTGATGAGCATGGACCACAACTCACTGACATAGAATTTAATGTATCCAAACAAAATATGATCTTCCTCATATTACTAGCAGCCCAGATTACTCACAAGCGAATGGAGAGGCTGAGAGCTGTACAGACAGCAGGAAGATCCATTTTTTGCTCTGCCGAATTACAGATCAACACCAACAGCAGCTACTGGGCATAGTGCAGCACAACTCCTGATGGGAGGACAACTCAGAAATACCCTCCCAACTTTTGAAAAGAATCTATCTCCAAAGTAGCCAGATACGTACAGAGTTGTCAAATCAAAACAAAAGGCAAAAAGGGCTCATGAGCACTTTTACAACAGACATCACTCAGGAAACTACCAGGACTAGAACCTGGTGACCATGTTTGTGTCAAACTGGATGGAGAAAAAGAATGAAATATTCCAGCTGTTGTAAAGAAAAAGAATTCAACACTCAGGATGTCTGTGATCAAGACCAAGAGAGGAGAGTTCAACAGAAATGGTCAACAGCTACAGTTTGTTCCTCAGAAAGAACAATCAACACTGAGCATATTCTAAAGATGGTGGTTGCAGAACAAGAAGATGATTCAAGGATTCCAGACCAACCATAGTCAGTTGTTGGAACTAATGGACAGACAGATGATCAATTTCAGGTCATGTATTTAGAAGACCAGCACCATTCAGAGACACCTAATAGACTGATCCACACTGAACTTGAAAGTGCGATAATGGAAATATTATAAATGGTAAGAATGTACAACTTAAAAGGGGGAGATGTAATGGAACACTAAACTGTATTATGCTGTTCAACCACTAGGTAGCGCTGGGTGTAAAATACCATATTTAAGCTGACCTCAGCCATACTTGACAGAACATTAAAGGATGTTGTGATGAACATATCTGGTGTGTATCTGGCTGAGAGGGAAGCTCTGTAGCCAGCCCATAGCTGCAACACGACCATCACACCGATGATGAAAGCCCAGTACTACTGACTATCTCTGCTATGGCCAAAGAGTTGTTCTGAACTATGACATGCTGAAGATTATGGGGGATTTTACCCACGACATGCGCTACATAGATTTTTTGGGAATCAAACTCCTGGTCTCGTCATACTTCAGTGACGAGAATAAAATTATGGCCAAGGACCTTGCAGATTTCCTTGTGGCAGCAAGGCAGGACGTACCCCCCACCTCACCCCAGCTGCAGAACATAACCAAGTGTCAGCCATGGTCAAGCCTCCCTTTGAATACAGGTTGGCTCTGGGGGTTGGGGTAAGTGTGTCAAGAGGGCTGGCCCTTTTAGGGGAGTCAGGGACCAGACTACCTGTGACAGGCTCCTGTAAGGGAGAATGAGACAACCCAGACCAACCTGGAAGTAATTAAATTCCTGAGTGGCTAGTCGGCAGCAAAACAGCTAATGAGCCTGATAAAGGGTAACCAGGGCTCAGCTGAAGGGATCCTAGGGACAGGAAGCTGCTAAGGAGAGGAGATCCCAGGAGAGCTCACCAGAGTAAGGAGCCTGGACGGGGAGCTCCTAGAGCAGTGGTCCCCAAACTGTGGGTCGTGACCCACTAGAGGGCATGGAGGAACATTTGGGGGGCAAGGCCTGAACCAGCCCCCATGGTGGTAGAAAGGGAACACCACCCAGCCCTGCTCAGTCCCCAGCTCCACTCTGGCCCCACCCTAAGCCCCAGCTGCATCTCTGGCTCTGGTCTTAGCCACCGACTCCTGGCCCTACTTCGGGCTGCAACCACAGCTGCAGCTCCAGCCCCAACCATGGTTCTGCTCCCGGCCAAAGCCCCCAGCTTCTATCCCCAACTGCGGGTCCACTCCCAGCCACAGCCCCTGCTCCTGACCCCAATTGCTGGCCCAGCTCCTGACCACAGCTCCCAGGGTGGGTACACAAAACAGGTAAGGAAAGACATGACCAAAAATGTTTGGGGACCACTGTCCTAGACAGAGGAGCTCCCCTAAGGGGGAGGAGCTGCCAGAGGTGACAATGACAGCAGCAGCTGTAGCAGCACAGAACCCTGGAAAGCTGCCTCCGGCTGGAGAAAGTGGATGCAGAGAATAAAGGCACAGTCTGAAATGACCCCAGCTCTGGGAGGGAGGGCTGGAGTCATCTGATTCCACGATGGAAACTAATCCAAGCCCAGCTCCAGGAAGGACTGAGGACTCCTGACTTGAGGACAGTGAGGAGCTTGAGTGAGAGCTGGAGGCTGGAGCAGAGTGAAGGAAAAGATTTTATTTTGGGGTTTACTTGGACTCAGAGTGGACCCCAGCAGAGGAATTTTCAGTCAGATCTTTTGGATTGTGAGGCGTAATATAAGGAGTGCTGAAGAGGGTAAACTGAGACAAGATGCTTGCCAAGACACCCTGAAGCGGCTGAGGGTGGTACATGAGGGCGCCACCGCATGATGAGTCTGCAAAATTGGAATCCATTTAACGGAAGTGCTGCCCCTTCCCCATGCAGACAGAGCCTCTCACCACAGCATCTGACCCCAACAGACCCTGCATCACAGAGTGGGAACCTGGACCGAACACAGCACAGGGGTTTGGGGACCCACCTGGCTTCCAGTGTCCCTGTTCCACCTCCCAGGCTGCTCCCGCTCCCCCACAACCTCCAGCTCCCGCCATCCTCAGGCTGCCTCTGCCCTGTCCTGTTCCCTGGGGGTGACCCAGGGCCAAGCATGGAGCCATCAGGGTCACTACAATACTGTCTACCACACCCAGAAGACAGGTACAGGATGGGCTCAGGGAGTGGCTGGCCCCACAACGGGACTCTCGTGCCCCCTCCCCCAGTGTTTGCTGCTGCCTTTGCTGAGCCTTGTCTGGACTCAGACCAGGAGCCCTGTGGGGCTGGCAGCCCCTTGTTCTGTCTCTGCAGTGCCTGGCTCACTCGTGGGCGCTATATCAATAACACTGACTGCCCAGCCCCTAAAGTCTGCAGGACAGCGCAGGTCCTTCCCCATTGTACACATGAGTTAGGTTGTTTTGCAAACAATGATGTGCAGATGGACATTCTGTGGCATCTCTCACAAACATCCCAGCTCAGGAAGGTAGATACTTTGCTCAATGTGTTAATAAACTCTTTGTAAATATAAAAGGGTTCCTACAGTGTGAGTGTTGCAGCTGTGCACATAGGGGTTCCCAACTATAAAATAATTTAAATAATACAGGGTCTGATTTTAGGACTAACCCTCAAAGTGATAACTGAAAATTCTTAAGTAATCAATATATAATCTATAAATTGGGCTACATGCCCCCTAAAACCTACTACCATCCCCTTCACTGGCTCCAGTCCTTGTCTCCACCCCCAGGCTCTGCCCTGCCCACCTCTCACATCATACCTTCTGCTGCTCCCCAACTACCAGCCCCACTCACCCTCTTTCTGCCTTTGTTCCAGGCATAGTGGGAGCTGGTAGGAGAAGGGAACAAACTCCCAGCTGCTGAGCATCATCCAACCACCTCCTCCTTCCTTCCTCAGAGCCCCCTGCTCTCACCTGGCTTCCCAGCACCAACTGCCCCCCCACCCCACTCCTGTGCTGGTTTAATTCACGCTGACTCACCCAGGCACTGGGCACTAGCACAGTGCATATGTGTAAGGTCCATGTCCTGTGGTGGCACATGAGACCCAAGCTCTGTGAGAGTTCCCTGGCATTACAGGGCTCTGCTTCCCAAGCCCTCCCCCATCACTGCCCCTCCCTGGCCAGTCCAGTGTCTTGTCTGTTATGGGACTAGTGAACGGATGTTCTTGTGGTTAAAGCCCTGACCTAGGAATCAGCAGGTCTAGGCACAACTTTGTCACAGCAGAGGGCAGTCAGGGCTTGTGGTCCACGGGAGGGGACCTGAGGGGATGCTTCTCCTCTTTCCCTTGGGAGTAACTTTAAGGGCTTGGCTACATGGGGAAAAGCCCTGAGAAGCTAGTGCAGAACAGCTAGTCAGCCCTGACTGCCTGTGTGGACACTCTTATTCCATGGAAGGAGTGTCCTTGTCTGGTTTGTGTTAATCCACATTGGAAGAATATGAGTGCAGAATATTCCACACTAGCTATGCTGGGCTCTTCCCCAGGAATTCCCCACGCTGACAAGTCCTAAGTTTGGGGAGAGGAGTTTTAAATCCCTTGTTCCTCACCCCAGCAGCCCTTCTAGAGCCACCAGCTGCCCCTCTGCCCTCTACCCACTCTGCTATTGCATCCAGCAGGGTTGGATAAGCTCATCGGCTGGATGTTTCTGCCAGAAATGGTCAGCAGTGAAATAAACAATTCATTGACTGGAGACCATATCACAACAACAGAGAGCAGGAAAACAATTGTCTGTTTGCACCAGATCCCTCCCACCCCCAGCAGGTACCCTAGCGGGGGTGTGACTAACCAAACCCTCAGACTTTCACAGGGACAATGACATTTTGCCCAACCCCTTAGTTATTGTGAGAGCTGTAAGAGGACTGACTGTGGGGAGGGATACCTCAGTGGTTTGAGCATTGGCCTACTAAATCCAGGGTTGTGAGTTTAATCCTTGAGGAGGCCACTTAGGGATCTGGGCCAAAAATTAGTTCTGCTAGTGAAGGCAGGGTCTGGACTCAATGACCTTTCAAGGTCCCTTCCAGTTCTAGGAGATTGGTATATCTCCTATTATTATTATTATTATTATATCCCAGGGAAATGAAACTGAGAGTGACTGCAGCAGTATCAGAGTTAGTTACCTGCATATCTTCGTGCTCCAGGGAGTCCTGAAATAATCAGACATGAGAATTTACCAGACTTGAAATACCGACTCAACAAGTCACATACTGCAAAAACCAGACTCCATAAACCAGAAACGGAGCTTACCTCGTTCTGCCAGAGGGTCCATGGGAATGAGAGGGGAAAAAAAGGAAAAAAAAAAAAAGAACATAAATGAATCAATAAGAGAGATTCTCAATTATATAAGTGCCCAATTCTAAACCCAAATTGCATTGGCTTCAGTAGGAATTTTGCCTAAGTAAGGACAGCAAGATTAGGCTCCTAATCAATAGTTAGGATTTCTGCTTTATTGCACCTGATCCTGCAAACCGTCCCCCTAGAAATCAATGGGGCCGCACCTGTGAGGATCACTCATGTGAGTTGGGGGGCAGAATAGGGACCATAGTGATTAAAGGTCCAGTTCTCTTCCCTGCTCTGGTCACTGTGTGCAGGAACCAGGCCCTGGACATCAGAGAATTCCCCTGGAGTAGGGAGAGCTCAGCTGGGGTAAAGCAGTGAATCTGGCTCCTGTGCCAACTACCTGCCCCCCGCATCCTGGTGTAGGAGGCTTGTCAGAATGGGAGGGGTTGTGGGGAGGTGTGCTGGGGCAGAGCAGAGCACAATCACCAATCTCAGGGACCACAGCCAGCTGGAGCAAATTAGAGCAACCCCCGCTGCAGCCTGAGAATCAGGGAGCCACAACGAGCTCCCTCACTGCCCCCACCCCAAGCAGATCCAGGCAGAGCAGAAAATCTGGGTGTCCAGCTCAAATAACTCTTCCTTTATAAGTGTTTCCATAATGTGGATGATGCAGGAGTGACCCCAAGAGGTGCTGAGTGCCTGCAACTGCTGCTGGCTTCAGTGGGATCAGACCCATGTGCATGATCCTACAGCTGTTGTGTGTGGAAGCTGACAGGGCTCAGGGGGCCCAATCCTGCTCCAAGCAAACCAATGGGTGTGGGAGCCTGTCCATGGAGAACTCACACAGCTGGGCCCTATTGGTATAAATAATTATTGTTCTTGTTACAGGGTCTCTGTGGTGTCAGGGAGTGAAGTTTGTTTGTGTTTAAGAGTATTATCAAGAGTTAATGTTGTGAGAAATAAAACTGTTAATATTCATAGTTCAATACCATACATTTTCCATCCATTAGTTCTGGATAATATCTGGATTTCCCCTCGTCATTTATGTTACCTTATTGTGTACGTAACAGTAACACATTAATTTTTTACACTAACATTTCTTTGCACACATAGTTCTGAGTGTTCCTTTTCCAATTTAAATCGTAATCAAAACTAGTCAAAACACACATACCTTTCACTGGCTGGTGTTCCTCTGAAAAGTAAAAGACATCGTGAGTTAACGTTGAGTCCCAAAACTTAATGCACAATAGTCAAGCTAACAGCAATGCCTTCTTCACTGGTGATACTAATGTTTTGCAAGATTTGTTCATAAGACACTAAACAGAGCACAGCGCAGGAGCTGGCTTCTTATGGAGGTGTCATAAACAGATAGTTAAGGGTTAAAGTCTGTTTTACCTGTAAAGGGTTAACATGCAGTACCTGGTGACCACCTGACCAAAGGACCAATCAGAGACGAGATAATTTCAAATATCTGTGGAGGGAAGCCTTTGTCTGTGTTTTCTTTGTTTTGTCTCAGTTCTCTTTTTGAATCTAAGAAAGGCTAGTCATGTCTCCAAGTTCTCCTGGAGTAGTTTCTACTAATTAATAGTGAGTATTAATTAGAAAGGTGAATTAGTCTTATGATTTGTTTTCTACATTTACAATTGTGTGTTTGCTAAAGGAAATGCTTTATTCCTGTTTGCTGATTTTGCTTTGACTGAGAAAGGGGGGAGGGGGAATTCTCTCCAGAAATTGATAAGCTTAGACCCTATGAGTGTCCAGCTTGGGCTCATAGAGATTCTGTATTTTCTTTTTAGTCTTTAATAAATTCTTTTCTATTAAGGACTTGTTTGGTCTTTCCTTGGGTGGATTCTCAGGGAAAGAGAAGGGGGGGGTATTCCTCTGTAGTTAGATCCCGGTATCTCTCCTAGGAAAAGGGAGGGGGGAGGAAGCAGGGGGAATGGTTTGTTTCTCCTGGGTGTAAGAACTCCATGGATTTGGGGCTCTTGGAATCCCCTAGGATTTTGGGGAAGGACTGTGTCTCAATCCACATTTCCTGATTGAGTGGTGGCAGCTTACTAGATCTAAACTAGAATTTTAGTTTAGAGGGAAACCAAGTCGGGTCCCCATCTTTGAACCCACAAGCTCAAAGTGGGGGTGAGACCCTATGACATGGTGGCAGAATACATGCGGGTCCCCATCTTTGAACCCACAAGCTCAAAGTGGGGGTGAGACCCTATGACATGGTGGCAGAATACCTGCGGGTCCCCATCTTTGAACTCACAAGCTCAAAGTGGGGGTGAGATCCCAGGACAGGAGGCAAGGATCCAACTTGTCTAGGGTTGCCAACTTTCTAATTGCACAAAACCAAACGCCCCTTCCCTGAGGCCCTGCCCCGCACTTCTTCCCCCCTCTCTCCGTCACTCATTGTCCCCCAACCTCACTCACTTTCACCGGGCTGGGGCAGGGGCTTGGGGTGTGGAAGGGGGATGAAGGTTTCGACTGGGGTGAGGGCTGAGGGGTCTGGGGTGCAGGAGAGAGCTCTGGGCTGGGGCACTGGTTCGGGTCAGGGCTCTGGATGGTGCCAGAAATGAGGGATCCAAGGTGTGTGTGGGGAGTGAGGGCTCCAGCTGGGGGTGGGACCGGGAATGAGCAGTTTGGGGTGCAGGCGGGGGCTCCAGGCTGTTGCCGAGGGGCTCAGAGTGTGGGAGAGTGTGAGTGCTCTGGCTGGGGGTGTGGGCTCTGGGTTGTAGCCAGGGATGAGGGCCTTGGGGTGCAGGAGGGGTCTCAGGGCTGGGGCAGTGGGTTGGGTTGTGGGGGGTGCAGGGTTCAGGCTCCTGGAGGGAGTTTGGGTGCAGGAAGGGATTCAGGGCAGGGGCAGGGGGTTGGGGTGCAGGAGGGGGTGCGGGGTCCTGGAGGTGCTTACTATGGCTCTTGGAAGCGGTCGCCAGGTCCCTGAGGCACCTAAGTGCATGGGTGGCCAGGGATGCTTTGTGCACTTCCCTCCTGCAGCTCCCAATGGTCACAATTCCCAGTCAATGGGAGCTGCGGGGCTGACACTTGGGACATGGGCAGTGCACGGAACTCCACTGGTTGCCCATGTGTCTATGGGCCGCAGAGATCTGGCGGCCGCTTCTAGGAGCCTGCCTTACCCCGGGGTCCCCACTGCGCCACTGACCAGACTTTTAACGGCCCGGTCAGCAGTGCTGACCAGAGCTGCCAGGGTCCCTTTTCAACCAGGTGTTCAGGTCAAAAAACAGACTCCTGGCAACCCTAAACCTGTCTTGCCCCAGCTGTTACATATACGTGTTATACATCTCAGATATGCACAGATCAACATGGATCAGAGAGCAGGGCTTCCTGGCTCCACATCACTACTCTCTGTCCCTCCCACACTGATCCCTGCAACCTCCTCCCACCTAACCCTCTTCATCCCCCATCCCCTGCACAGACACACACACCTTTAAGTCCCATTCCCTGCCATATCTCCCCCCTTGCCATATCTCCATAGCCCAGGGCCAGTTTCCTGCCCCACTGCACATTGCTATTTGCATTCCAGTAGCATCTAGAGATTGCATTCAGAGCTGGGCCCTATGGCGCTAGGTCCTGTATGCACACACACAGGGCTGGGCCCCACTGCACTAGGTCCTGTACGCACACAGTCAGGGCTGGGCCCTACTGCATTAGGTCCTGTACACACACACTCATTGCCATGGCCCACTGCGATATGTCCTGTGCACACACACTCGGGGCTGGACCCCACAGCACTAGATCCTGTACACACACACACACACACACACACACACACATTCCAGACTGGAAGGTAATACAATCTCTACTCCAAAGAGTTTACATTGTAGGGTCCTGACCCTGAAAATATTTATGTCCATGTCTAACTTTACTCAGAAGCCAGCCCCTATTCCTCATCCCACCCCCCGCTCCAGGTACTGCCCCATCTCCCTCCTCCCTTTTATCTCTGAACTCAGTGAACCCAGTCTGCAAACAATGCTTATGCCTCCAACTGTCTTAGATCCCTTCCAGTCTGATGTCCCTCCTAACAACTGAAGTCAGACAGCTCTCACTGGGGTCCCTAATGATCTTCCTGGCCAAATCTCAGGGCCTATTTTTGGTTCCTCCATTTCCAAACACCGCTGCTCCTTCCTGAGTGTTATCTCCATCCCTGCAGCACAGGCCCTCACTATATCACATCACTATTAATGCAACATCCTCTTCTATGGCTCCCAGACACACCCACTGTCCCCCTTCAGTCCACACAAAACTGGATCTAACAAAGAGATAGTCCCTGCCCCAGGGAGCTCACCCTCTGCATGGCCGATCGGGTACAACAGGGGGATAAAATACATAAGTGGGGTGAAGGGGGTGGGATGGGGAGGTAACAATCAAAACAAACCAAAGCCCAGCTCACCATGTGCCCAGCCAGTGCCAGACAGGAGAGACTCCAGGAGCCACAGCACAGCTGGGTTTGGAGGAGGGATTTAAGAAAGGATAAGGGGGCAGGTTTACAAATACTGATGGGGCATTTTTCCATTCATGGAGTGAGAGTGGAAGAAAACACTGAAGAGTTTATGGGAGAAGCAGACAAGCAGGTGACCCAAGCTGAGGATGACCAGACGTCCCACTGTTATCAGGACCATCCCACTATAAGGGGCTTTGTCTTATATATGCAACTAAACACCCCCTCCCCCTTAAAAAAATGTCTCAATTTTTCACACTTACTATCTGGTCACCCTACCTAGGCTGCCAGGAAAAAAAAAATAAAAAGACCAGTGGAAGTACGGTTCCCCCCGGAAGCTGGTGCCGAGAGTGACAGCCCCGCTCACCCACCCCTAGAACCGGCCCCGCAGGCTGCCATCACTGGCGGAGGGAAGGCGGCACCGATCTCTCAGTGATGCTGGTGGATCTGACAGACAGGGTGGGACTAACTGGTGAGGGACCTAAAGGCAAAGACAAGGAGCTTGTGTGGGAGTGGTGCTGAAGGGGGTCCCAGTGGAGGAACATTAAAGTGGTGGATGTGGTAGCAGAGCCAAGCTCCTGTAAGCTGATCCCATCAGCAGTCTTTTGGAAGGAGGTGAGGGGACAAAGCAGCTGATGTCAAGGCTGGACAGGAGGAGATCACAGCAGTGGAGGTGTGAGATGATGGGGCCTAAATGAGAGCCTGGACTGTCAGGACAGATAGAAGATGCTGAATCTGTGACATGTTACATACGCAGAAGCAGGGAGATTAGAATGAGGTCAGGACATGGGGCACCAGAGAGAGGCTGAGTCAGAGACGATGTCCAGATTTCTGTCCTGAGTGACTGGGAGAATGTACGTGCTTTTAGGGTGGCCAACACTGTATTTCAAAATACAGGATAATTGTTTTTCTGCTCTCCCCAACCCCCAACCTGGGCCTACATCATGGAGTGGTTCTCCCAGCCAGAGCAGGGGAAATACCCCCTGGACCCCTCCTGAAAGAAGCCACCTCGAGCAGGGCCCAGACCCCAGGCTTCCCACACTGCTCTGGGCTCCCTCCAGCCAGCCCAGGCCTCACACCACACCTCAGGGCCACAATCCCTAGCCCAGAGGAGGGGCAGAGATCCTGGTAACTTGCTCTAGTAGTGCCAGTGTGTGGGATGGGAGGCAAGGAGGGAGAACAGTCACATCCCCCTGCCTCTGGGAGGGTTTGCAGTGTTATCCAAAGGGATGAAGAAATTAGGAAGTGGAGTGGGCTGTGATGGGTGTGGAAGAGAATAAACACTCAGTTTTGAGCTTAAATTGCCCTCTGGACATTGACGAGGAGGAGATGTCAGACAGGATGAGATATGGGATGAGATGGAGGGGGAAGAGTCATTACTGAAGAAGGAGTTTGAGAAACATTGGCACTGAGGTAGTATCTGAAGCCCTGCGGTGTAGATAAGAGCTACTAGAGGCAGGGTGTAGAGAGAGGAGAGCAGGGGGCCAAGCACTGAGCTTTGGGGGATGTTCTCTGAAAGAGGGAGACAGGAATTGACCAACCCAACAAAACAGAAACCGAAGAAGTCATTAGAGAGGCAGGAGGAGAAGTGGGAGAGGAGGGAGCTGTGAAAGCTGAGGATTTAATGGAGACAGAAGTGGTCAGTGATGTCAGAAGGAGGAGCATGAAGCTAGAGCAAGGAGAATGAGGATCACATAGAAGCCATAGGATCTGCCCAGGAAGAGGTCATTAGAGACTTTGGCGAGAGCGGTTTCAGGGGAGTGCAGGGGACAGAAGCCGGACTGGAGCAGGTCTAGGATGGAATTGAAGGAGAGGAGTTCCAGACTGCGAGTGTAGACAGAGCGGTCACTGAGCTTAGAGATGGAAGGCAGAAGGTAGAGAAGCAATTGGGGTCGGGGATAGAAAGTTTTAAGTTGGGAGAGACTAAGTGTCACAGGACGGCTGGTCCTTTAAGGGGAGTTGAGCCCAGGGCCAGTTTGTGAATATTCAGCTGATGTTGAGGCCAGGGATCAGGTGATGGTTTGAAGATCTCCTTGTCCTCATAAAAGCCTGATGAACCAGCAAGTCTGTCAGCTAAGGGAGAACAGCAGGGAGCAGGAAGACACCTGCAGGACACCCCGGAGAAGGGAAAAGAGCCCTGTCCATGACTGATAGTCAGGCAGATGGCCTGTGGGGTGCAATCCTGCTGGGAGGAGCCAGGCCTCTGCTGAAGAACCCAGCTCAGTGGAAAGAACATGTCTGATATGCTGAATTTAGGTTAAACAGTTTTATTTTGAAGAAGTAAAACCAAAGCAGTGAGGGAAAGGCACTGAGACCCTATGGCTGGAGAGTGTTCGTGGGGCACAGGCTGGTGGGATAGCCCCTTGGCTGGCACTAAGCCATGTTGGTGTGGAAAGGGAAGGGTTGTAGGAGAGGGGGAGGTTGACTAAAAGAGAAGAGTGTGTGAGGGATGAGAGTGAGGTGAGGGAGATGAGGGGATGGGTGAGGGAGCAGGTTGAGGACAACTTGGAGGAGAAGAGAAGAGGTGAAACTTTTGGAAAGGATGGAGGGACAAGATCATGTTTAATCTTGTGAATTTTCTCTATAAAGAAATCAGTGAGATCCTGTGCAGAGAGACATGGGGCGGCTGCGGGGGGGGGAGGGGGGAGGCTTGAGGAGGGAGTCTCAGGTGGCAAATTGATTGTTGGGGATGCAGGAATCAGTTAGGGAGAGGAAGTTCTTCTGCTTAGTGGGAAGTGGCAGAATGGAAGGAGGAGAGTAAGATTCTTTAAAGAAACAAAGAACTCAATAATTTTGGGTAGGAGACAAACCCTCCTGCTTCAGAGCCTAAGTCAGCCTCTGATTGATGGGGGCTAGGAAGACACTTTGGCTACAGGCAGCTTATTCCATCATAGGCCACTAGGGGGGTTTTCACATCATCCTCTGAAGCAGCTGGTACAGGCCACTGTCACAGACAGGAGGGCCCTGCTCTGATTGGCGCTGGTCACTCCTGTGTTCTTTAAAACTCCTGTTCTAGGCCTCAGTTCAGCAAAGAAATTAAGTGGATACTTAAGTACTTAGCTGAATTAGGGTATTAGTGACTGTACATCTAAGGGACTGTTCACTACAGATACCTAGAGAACTATCCCCATGTAAAAGCTGTTAGCTTGAAATTCAGGGTTTTCTGAAAGTCATCTATAAACTAATGTTATAGTAACAAAAGGTATGAAAACAAATAAAGTTTTAACAAAGTTCGAAACAGGAATTTGGACAGGCATCCAGATCTCTTAGGCAGCTTCAAAAACCTCAACTTAATTGTGTGAGAGGCTAGAAATTCATAACTCCATTCCCTGCACCAGCCTTCTCACAGCCACCTTAGAATGGGATCCACAAAACCCAGTGTGCTAGGAGCCATGTAAGCCAGCCAATAGGAGATGCCGACAAGATGGGTATGTGCTAAGTCCCGCCCCTCTCAGGAATTTAGAGCCTCTCTCTCAGCAATTCACAGCCAGGAGCCTCCTCTTTTCTGGAATCAGTCGGCTTAGGCATCTCAGTGTGTCTTGTTTGACAGAGTAAGGCACCTGCTGTGCTCCACACAAGATGGCCGAGGGGCAGAGGGGTTATAGACTGATTCTCTATTAATATTTAATTGAAGTGTAACAACTAGAACAAAAGAGACTGAAGGAGACTCACATCAGAATGTCCCACAGCCCAGTGCTTAGAGCATTGTCCTGAGAGGTGGGAGATCCCCGTTCAAATCCTTTCTCTTCATCTCACAGAGAGGGGGAACCTAAACCAGAGCCTCCCACATTCCAGCTGGGCACCATAACCCCTGGGCTAAAGGTTATAAGGGAGGTTTGCCTCCTCCCTGTCTCCCACTTCTGTTCCGTGTAGTGTTGGGTGGCATCTGAGCACAACTAAACAACCTTAACTCTGCCCTGTAGTAACATCATGAGGGGAAAATTGAAAATCACTGTGTGCCATTAAAAATTAGCTTTATTTAATGTAGAATCTCACACACTGCTCTGCATTGATCAGATCTGTGCGGTTATTGTATGGAGTTGCTGCAGGGTGGAGCTGAGGGTGAAATCCTGCCCCCTCCCACTTACCAGGGTATGGAAGTAAGTTGACCCAGGCTCTGAGACTCGCAGCCACGGATTGGTTTTTGCACAGTAGATGTGCCCACGGTCTCCATCAATGAGGCTGACCAAGCTGGGCTGGTGTATTCATGGCCCTGGGCTCAAGGTGCCATTTCTGTAATTCCCATGGGGTGTATTAGGACAAGTGATTCCTTCCCCTTAGGGAAGGAATCTGTGTCAGCACGAGCAGCCCCTGAGCTCACTGCTTGGGCTCTGGTACTGATATGGAGATGTTCTCCATCACTCATTAAAACAGACTGTAACTCCATTTGCTAAAATTGAGCTAAAAGTGTTAAACTGAGACTCCACTGCATTAAAAGTGGCTTTCAATTGAGTTAAGTTGGCTCAAGTGAGCTAATTCGACTGACATGACATGAAAGCTTCAACCCATCCCATTGGTCCCAGACACTGACCTTTCTGTCCCTTGGTGTCAGATCGCAGAGCCTCTAGAAGAAGAAAACAGAGAGACATGAGATTTTCCCCTGTCGTACTTATAACAGTAACCCCAGAGCTCATGTAACTGTCACACACTGACCTTTCTGTCTCTCCATCTCAGATCCCAGAGTCTCTAGAGGGAGAAAAGAGGGAGATGTGAGATTTCACCCCATAGTGTTTGTGGGGATAATGTTAATATCAGTTAATGTAACTGGCCCAGACAGCAGGGTCTCTAGAGAGAACAGGATGAGAGGTCATAAAGTCATAGATTTCAAGTCCAGAAGGGACCCTTGTGATCACCTAGTCTGACCCCTGTGTAACACAAGCCTGTCGGCTTCCCCACAACAATTCCTAGAGAGGATCTTTTAGAAAAACATCCAATCTTCATTTAAAAACTGCCAGTACTGGAGCATCACCACGACCCTTGGGAAATTGTTCCAGTGTTAATTAATAATGGTCAGATTTCATCCTGCCATGTTTATGGGGATAACTCTACTGTCAGTCAATGTAATGGGCCCAGACATAGATGTTTCTCAGTCTCCATATCAGGTCATAGGGTATCTAGAGGAAGAAAAGCGGGAGAGGTGAGTTTTCACCCTGTTGTGTTTATGGTACAGTTCCTGCTATTAATTTAACTGCAATTATGAAAGCAAGGCAGACTGACAAACAGGACACATGGAGAGATCTATTTCAACATCCCTGCAGCCAGCATCCCCACTGCCTGGACCCTGTCACACTCCTGTCAGATGTGGCTGTTGTGGGAGTTGGGGAGGGAAGGACTCTTGTTTATCCAGTTCCCTGTTTGCTTCCCTCTGTGCCCATCTCCTGAATGGCCCCAGGTCTCCCCAGCCCAGACTGTGGGGGTGAGGGAGGGAATTGAGCAATGGGAATGAGTTATTGACCTGGGCTGGATAAGGGACAGGGTCTGGTTAGCTCAATCCGAGGCAAATTCCTAACTTTGTAGGTGGTTCTTGCCCCTGGTCCTAATGATAAGTGGTAACAGCTCCTCCTAGGGTCTCAGTAGATGAGGGCGGAGAGGGGAAGAATGGGTTGGTGTCGCACCCCAAGGGCCCCCTCCCCGTAGGGAGTCCCCCGGGAAGGTAGATCAGCACTGTATATTGTTAACACTGTTGCAAGCATCGCAAAGCATTATGGGGAGGGTCAAAGGTGTGTGAGTGGAGAGTGGAAGGTTTCTTTGTAGGTCACAAGAGGTTGTAAAGGAGGGGAGAAGAAAAAGAAAAAAGCAGAGAACGGGTAACTCAATGCTGCAGCTAACAAGCTCAGCTTAAAGATAAGACACTGGCCACCGCCCAAGGACACTACTCATAGCCGAGACATGGCTGACAGCTGAGAAAGATGGGGGCCTGAAAGCTGCCCAAGCAGCTCTGAGAAACTACACAGACCTTGCACCTGCAGGACAGCAAAACCAGCCGAGAGGAAAACAAAGCCCAGGGTCACAGAGGCTGAAAACACAGATGAGACAACAAGAGTAGGTGCCAGCCAGGCATCCATGAAGCTAGGATGTTTTGGGATAGGGAAAGAGACCGTAGCAAGCATGTTTGGACAGGGCCAAGGAACAGAGGGTTCTGGAAGAAAACACCCACTGTGTGATTGAGAAATGAGAAACTATCATGTAGGTTCACAGCGGTGATTGAGCTTACTCTGGCTGTGGAGCTCTGCATTTACTGCATTCTATGCAATTAAAATAAATTACAGCTTGATCCTCCATTCTGACTTGGACAAAACTCTCATTTAAGGCAATACGAGTTTTGCAAGAGTCTGAAGTGCAGGACAGGGCCTTCTCCTCCCACTGAGAACTGTGATGGTCACAGCACACACAGAGAAGTTAGATACAAACATAAATACTCTTGCTAGAAGGTTGCAGCGTAACATGACTTTATTTCTTGGAATCCAGGACCTTAATCCACAAGAACCCACAACAGAGAGAGGGGCTGCTTCCTAAGGCAGCGGGCACAACTCACCTCACCCTGCTTTAACTTGGCTCATCTATAGGAACAGTTTGTGCATTGCAGACTCGGCTGTAAACCCACCTTGCACTAGCCCGCTGTGCACTAACTAGCTGTGTGGATCCTGCTGCTCTGCACAAAAAATTCTGGTGCACTTTGATCTGTTTCCATTTCAAAGTGGGGTAGATCAAAGTGCACTATGTAATTGTTAGTGCACGTAGCAGGGTCCACACAGACAGTTAGTTCGCAGCAGGCTAGTGTGAGGCAAATTTACATCCCAGCTTGCTGTGTACTAATTGTCCCTGTAGACAAGCCCTGATTCTGCTCACATGCTTTCCTACAGAGCCCTCTAGCCTGCAAACAGGACCTGGGCTATAGTGATAGCTTTCAATTCAAACACACTCCTCAGAACAGCAGAAGAACACAGGAGAATTCCCTTTCCCCCCACTGAGAAGGATGATGATTGCTGGGTACTGAGCTGTTATGAAAATCTGGCCAATGGCATCCCAGCCTGCAAGGTGCTAAACACCCTCAGCTCCCACTGGAGTCAAAGGGTACGTCTACACTGTAATTAGACACCAGCAGCTGGCTCTTGCCAACTGACTCAGGCTCATGTGGCTTGGGCTAAGGGGCTGTTTTATTGCAATGTAGACATCTGTTCTCAGGCTGAAACCTGAGCTCTGGGACCCTCCCACATAACAAGGTTCTAGAGCCTGGTCTCCAACTCAAGCCCGAACATCTACACTGCAATTTAACATCCCCTTAGCCTGAGCCCCGCGAGCCTGAGTCAGCTGGCACAGGCCAACCATGGGTTTTTAACTGCAGTATAGACATATCTAAAGAGAACTGAGGTTGCTCAGGACTTTACAAGACATGCTCAGCACCTTGAAGGTTCAGGTCAATGAACAGGAGACACAATGATAAATACTCTCTGCCCATGTCTGCAGTGACTCAGTCTATCCATGTGCGGCACAGATGGGCACTGACCTGCTATGGAAATCGCTGACTCTCTCTCCTGGTTGAGTCGGGCGTTCCTGACACAGCAGGACACTTTCTGGTTGGACTCTTCAGTTATAACAATGGCAATTTCTGTTTGAAACAGGCCATCGGCCTCTTGGGCAACGTTTTCAGAGGAGGATGGTAAGAGCTGCCCCTGGAGATCTCTCCACTAAGCCTCAGGCTGTGGGTACCATCCGGCTGATCGACATATAACCTGGATCCCTCTGTCCTGATGTCCCTCCACAGAGATGGCTGGAGCAGAGCCCAAACCTACAGAAGAAATAAATGAATTTGTGACAATCCTACAGTGTCCAGTAATGAGCCAAACATTTTATTACACTGTTATCACAAGACATTTCCTATTATACTAATAATTGAATTGAGTCTATGAGTGTGATTGGTCAGTTAATCTGGCCAGATTTTTATTTGACATACAGTAAAATTAATGTTAAAATGTCGGGGCCTTTCTACACACAAACTTGCACCAGTTTTGTTTAAATGGTTTAGTTAATCGAACCCCTGTGTGGACACTAATAAATCAAGAAGGAATTGACTCAAGCTAAAGCAATATAAGCCATTTCCAAACTCATTTAAGAATGTCCACACAGAGGTTTGCACTAGTTCATCAAAACCAGTGCACATGTATGTGTAAACAAGCCTTAAATTAATTCACTAGTAAAAAACTTTGTTATAGGGGAGTTCAGTGCCCTGTACCCTTCTAGAGAACAGAAGTGAGTAGCAGAAAACTAGTACCTCTGAAAGCCAGGAAATACACTCAGCAAAACAGAAACACAAACACTAGATAACAAGGAAATGCAGGGCTAATGTATTGCCTCCCACACTGAATCACACTTGTTTTTCTTTTCATTACTGATGAGCTAAACTGAAATAAAATTATCTTGATCTGAAGGAAGAGTCTTGTACCTTAACCAGAGGTGAATTCAAACGGATTTCATTATTGTAGGGTCAGTGTATGCACAGAGAGGCCCTTAAGTTGTTTGGAAATTTCACACAGACCATCCTAGAAAAGGAAACAACCTCCAAGAGACAGAGAAGGGACGGGTGTCTGGACCCTTCCCACTTGGATTCCTGACCAGAAGAGCACAGGCTAAGGAGTCCTCTCCCAGAAGGGGTGTGACTCACAAGGCTTTGGTCCAGCAGACTCATGGAAATGCCCAAGAGCCACAGACAATAACTGAGGTTAAAAGGCCTAAGATGAAAATTATATGTAACCCCCTGTGCTTCTGTTGCTGTTCCTTTTCAACAGTAGTATTCAATTTTGTTTTGTGCCTGCCAGAAGAGTGGAGCAGCTGTCCACTGATTCCAGCTGGTCCAGGACTAGCAGGTTGTGACGTTGCAGTCTATATGGTTTTATAAAAATATGGTAATGAGTTAATATAATGTAACTGGAATATGCTTCATGCAGAAGGTCTCTTGTAAGGTATCATTATAAAGCTTATAATCTACTGAGTGTGATTATCCTATTTGTATAAAGGTATCACTCTTGTATCTGAAGCTAGAAATATGAAATATAACTCTGAGGGCCTATTGTAATTATGCAAAGTGTGGGCCATTATTGGTGGTTTGGAATCTTAATGGCTCCCATCAACCAGGACAATTGACTGGGGCTCTGTTTGCAGGCAGGCCTTCCTGTGAGTCAGGCTGGGAGGAATGAAGGCTTGGGGTCTTACAGTGACATGTGATCATGTCACGTGAACTGGAATCCATCTTTAACCTGGTGCTTTTCCAGTGATGGGGTGGGGGGTGGAAACCCAGAGAGAGACAAAGGATTCCCGCCTTATGCAAAAGATATATAAAGGGGTGGAACAGAACAAAAAAGGAGAGGAGCCATCATGAAGAATCCCCTAGCTACCCCCTGAGCTGGAACAAGAGCTGTACCAGGGGAAAGAATTGTGCCCAGGCCTGGAAGCTTTCCAGTCTGAGGAAAAAACTTACTGAAACATCTCTGAGGTTGAGATTATCTGTATTCAGTTTGATTAGACATAGATTTGTGCATTTTATTTTATTTTGCTTGGTGACTTACTTTGTTCTGTCTGTTACTACTTGGAACCACTTAAATCCTACTTTCTGTATTTAATAAAATCATTTTTTACTTATTAATTAACTCAGATTATGTATTAATTCCTGGGAGGAGCAAACAACTGTGCATATCTCTCTGTCAGTGTTATAGAGGGCGAACAATTTATGTGTTTACCCTGCATAAGCTTTATACAGGGTAAAACAGATTTATTTGGGTTTAGACCCACTGGGAGTTGGACATCTGAGTGCTAAAGACAGGAACACTTCTGTTAGCTGCTTTCAGGTAAACCTGCAGCCTTGGGACAAGTAATTCAGACTCTGGGTCTGTGTTGGAGCAGACGAGAGTGTCTGGCTCAGCAAGACAGGGTGCTGGAGTCCTGAGCTGGCAGGGAAAACAGGAGCAGAGGTATTTTTGGCACATCGGGTGGCAGCTCCCAGGGGGTTTCTGTGATCCAACCCATCACACAGGTAAACAAACGGAAAAGTTCATGAGTCCTAGCAGCATGCTCCATAGGGCATCTCCAAGGGTTGGGGCCAATTCCACTTGTAACAGACCCAGACCAGTGGGGTACAGGAGTCAGGTAGAGGGCAAATATACTGGACACTGGATAAATAGTTTTCTGTTCCTTGAGTGACCAGAGCAGGGGCTGCACTAAAGTAATCAGGAACCTGCTAGAACCAATTAAGACAGGCAGGATAATTAAGACAACTGAAGCCAATTAAGAAACTGCTAGAATCAATTAGGACAGGCTAGGTAATCAGGGCACCTGAGTTTAAAAAGGACCTCACTTCAGTTTGTGGTGTGTATGTGAGGAGCTAGGAGCAAGAGGCACTAGAAGCTGAGAGTGAGAAGGTGTCCTGCTGGAGGACTGCAAGCATTATCAGGCACCAGGAGGAAGGTCTTGTGGTGAGGATAAAAAAGGTGTTTGTAGGAGGCCATAGGGAAGTAGCCCAGGGAGTTGTAGCTGTCATGCAGTTGTTACAGGAGGCACTATAGACAGTTGCAATCCACATGGCCCTGGGCTGGAACCTGGAGTAGAAGGTGGGCCTGGGTTCCTCCCAACTCCTGATCAGACACAGGAGGAATTGACCTGGACTGTGGCTTCTACCAGCAATGAAGGTCTCTGGGCCTTTTTCCTGACCCACATGGTGAATCTGAGGCAAGAAAATCTGCCAGTAAGTGCAGGACCCACCAAGGAAGAGGAGGAACTTTGTCACACACTCCTAAGGAAAAAAGGTGCCAAACTTCAGTTAGTTCAGCTAGTCCCAGAGGGTGACAGCCACATGAAAGGACAGGTGAAGATCTCTGCCCTGAGTGCTGATACTCGCAGGTCTGCTTTTATTAAGCAGCAAAGAATCCTGTGGCACCTTATAGACTAACAGACGTTTTGCAGCATGAGCTTTTGTGGGTGAATACCCACTTCTTCGGATGCAAGAAATGGGTATTCACCCACGAAAGATCATGCTGCAAAACATCTGTTAGTCTATAAGGTGCCACAGGATTCTTTGCTGCTTCTACAGAACCAGACTAACATGGCTACCCCTCTGATGCTTTTATTAATTTCACCAAGAAGATAACCACAACGTGAAGGATACCAGCCTATTTGAAGAGCTGGTTGTTGGTTGCTGGTTCAGCTCAGGGTGGTGTGGTGACACTTACAGCCCTGTCCCTTTCCTTGTTAGTGTAGTGGTGAGTATCCCCACCTGTCACAAGGGAGACTGGGGTTCAATTCCCCAACGGGGAGAGCACTACCTTTGGTGGGCGGGATAACTCAGTGGTTTGAACATTGCCCTGTTAAACCCAGGGTTGTGAGCTCAATCCTTGAGGGGGCCATTTGGGGAACTGGGACAAAAAATGTCTGGGGATTGGCCCTGCTTTGAGCAGAGGGTTGGACTACATGACCTCCTGAGGTTGCTTCTAACCCTGATATTCTATGATTAATGCCAAATCAGTAGTGTATGTTTTAAATGCCTTGGGTTTGTGGCTTATGTACCCATTCGGCACTGAAGAAATCTTTATATTTGATGTTGATGTTGCAAAGTATTTGCTGTATGGATGTAATAGTCTTTAGATTTATGAGGCATCTCAGTTAACCCTCAGATTGTCCTCTTATGAACCTAATGATTGTTTCAGCAGCTTTACTGATGTAAGCGGGGTCTGAAGGAATTCTTCCCTGTCAGGTAGCTGGGAGGGGGAGAGACTATGGTGTGTTTATGTAAATACAGTTTGCTCCTGCTCTGCTTGGATATCAAGCAGGGAGAAAGTTGTTTTTGCTCAAAGTAATAAACTTTGGCTGGTGTTGGGTCACAAATCACTTCAGTGCTGAATGCAGGGGTAGTGAAATGCTGTTACCAGTGTTGCCATTATTGTAGGAATAAAGGGAAGCAGGACTGTGCTTAACTTGTGCTAAATGAAGGGGGTCACCCTCAGCTGAAAGGACCTCATTAAGCCAGGGGGTGGCTTGCGAGATTCTTGTGAAATTAAGAAGGGTTGGGGACATATGTCCTAGCTAGGAGGTGTGGACTGGTACCTACGGGTCTTTTATGGACTGGCTTAACCTGTTTCCCCAGCTGCTGCTCAAAGAAAAAGCTAAATAGGTATCAATAGGAGCCTCTTTGTTATGTTAAGTGCTCAATCAGAGCTGAAATCAGTTATGGTAGGACTATGTTTCTGCTCTGCTAAGAGCTGAAATCACTTGAGCTGCAGCAGTGTTTCTGCCCAGACTGCAAAGAGCTGAAAATGATTGAGACTGATGTGCAGAAGACACAGCAGAGAGGCAGGTGGCAGCAGGTGCTGATTGACAGTCAGTGGGCAAACAAGTGACTGGAGAGATGCAGTGAGTGGCCAGCAGGGTGTCTGGTGGAGAGGTGTGGTGAGCAAGCAGCCAGCAGGTGGTGGCAGAGAGGTGTGATGAGTGGCTAGCAGGGCAGCTGCCTGGTGGAGAGGCAAGAGCGGTGAGCAGGTGGCCAGTAGGTGCAACTGGCAGTGGGCCAGCAGGGTGGGTGGCAGAGAGGGATGACAAGCGAGTGCCTGAGCAGTGGAGAGAATAAGGTGCCTCTTTACCCTCCCCTCCCCACCCAGGGTCATAGGTGGTGAGTTAAATTACCATGTGGTGCCCAGGCACCAGTAATATTCAGAGCCCAGGGGCCCAGCTCCACCAATATTTGGGACTGGGTGTCCACCCCGGCCCCACCTGCTGCCCCCCATGCCTCCCTGAGTGTCCCCCAGCCTCCTCTTGCTGCCCCCGCTCACCTTCTGGGTGCCCCAGAACAGAGTCACTGCCTCTTCCATGCTGCCTCCCTGCAGCAACGGCTGCCAGAGGGTCTTAGTGCCCCCCATCTCAACTACCAAGGCAGATTGACTCTGAGCCTGCCCTTCCCCCTCAGACCTTTCCCTTTTTTTTGGCAGGACCCTCCACCAGCACAGGGGACCCCCCACCTGCAGTCACCACTCCTGCCCCATGCAGGCCAAGGAGGCAGCCCCATCCCTCACCCCCAGTGAAGCTACAGTCAGGGGCAACAGCAGGGAAGGAGGTGCACCTAGCATCCCCTGGCACCCATCGTGGGGGAGGTGAGGGAGATTCTTGGACCTCAGAGGGGCCCTCCGGGCAGTGGTGGGGGTAAGTGTGCTGGGGGGTGGGGAAGGGGCACTCCTCCCCCAGAGCTTGCTGCTGCCGGCAGGGAAAGGGCTGGGGGAGTCCTCTCTGGCCCCTGTCCCGGAGCAGCCTACCTGCACCCCAAATTCATTCCCAGTCCCGCCCCACCCCAGAACCCACACCCCAGTCAGAGCTTTCACCCCCCACACCCTCTGCCTGAGCCCCTCCAGCCCCCCAAACACCTTATCTTCAGTCCCAGCCAGAGCCCTCATCCCCCTGCACTCCAACTCTCTGCCCCAGCCCTGAGCCTCTAACACCCCAAACCACCCAGCCCCAGACAAAGCCCTCACTCCTCACATTCCTACTCTTGCCCTGATCCCTTCCCACACCCCAAACCCCTCATCTGCAGCCACACCTCACAGCCCTCACCCCTGCACCCCATCCCCAAACTCCCTTCCAGAGCCTGCACCCCAATCCTCTGCCTCAACCTAGGGCCTGCAGCCCAGACCCCCTCCCCCACCCAAACTCCCTCCCAGAGCCTTGGGCAGGTGGGGGTGGAGTTGCGGGAGGGGGCAGCATTTGGGCAGGGGCAGGTTCTGGGCACCACAAACATTTCTACAAACCTGTTGCCCATGCCCAGGATGGGAGGTGACCTCTGCAGATGCACCTCAGAACTCTGGGTCTGCACTGACCAAGAACAGCGACTGTGAATGGGGTGCAGAGAAGGGATAGGCTCATTAAAGGTACTTTTGGTTTGCTGGACTTAACAACCAGAGGGGAAAAAGGACACTGCCCAACCTACTTGGGGGTGGGACTCATAGACTTTAAGGTCAGAAGGGACCATTATGATCATCTAGTCTGACCTCCTGCACAATGCAGGCCACAGAATCTCACCCACCCACTCCTGTAACAAACCCCTAACCTATGTCTGATTACTGAAGTCCTCAAATTGTGGTTTAAAGACCTCAGAGTGCAGAGAATCCTCCAGCAAGTGACCCGTGCCCCACGCTGCAGGTCTTTTGTTCCTGGTTTGTTTATGAATCCTGTTTGTGGGATTAATGCTATTTCCCTCCTTTCATTAGAAGTTTCTTTGTTACACTCAGATTCTGTGCTTGCGAGTGGGGAAATATTGCCTCTTAGAGGTGCCCAAGGGTGGTGTGTAATTGTCCCAGGGTACTGGGTGGGAGCTTCAGCCAGTTCTGTGCTGTATCAGTGGAAAGGAACCCCTAGATATTGAACCCCAGGATGGGAGCCAGGAGGAGCACCGTGCCAGGGAGGAATCACCTGAGAAGGACAAAGGAGAATCAGACCCTGTATCCGTCACCCAGAGCTGTATGGGGCCATGATGAGTACTGGGGCTTGTGACTTTGCATTGGGAATAAGGAGGGAGGCTGTTAGCCAGGTAAGTGGGGGGATTGTTGCTCTGTGTGGCTTTGCAGAGAGCGGCAGAATAGGGCACCAGAGGGGTTTGCTTGGGAAAATTTTACTGGTGGCAAAGATGATCAGGAGCACCCAAGACTCATCACTGCACTGGAACTCTGCCCAGGACTCCTGAACTCTGAGTGTAGAGGCAGTGCTTGGTGCCTACCCTTTTATACTGTGGTACCACTGGGCCCGTGGGGCCTCATGTTAGCTCTAATGCTGTTTTCTTGCTCCCACTATTTTTCCTCCCTTTCATTTTTCTATGTTCATCCCTCTGTAAATAGATATTTCCCTTTCCTATAATTGTGGACCTATTTTGCGGTGTGTTTGTTTACACCCAGGAGTTGGAACAGCTGCCCCTGGGTTGGAAGGGAGTTACCCTGCTGTGCTCCAGTGCGTGCCAGTTCCTTGCCAGAGCCGCTCTGCAAAGCAGGTTCCATCTTGGACATGATGTCTCATAAAATACTCATCAATGCAGAAGGACGGTTGCCCAGCAGGGCCTTGTGCCTTTTCAAAATGCAGAGAGCGGCTAAAGATACTTTGTATCTCTTGGCTTTCAGAAATTTAACAGCTCACTGATCTACCCTGATCTGTGGCACAGGCCAAAGACTCTCACCCATTTACCCCTGTACTCAGCCCAAATTTGTGTTTGACTGAAGCATCTTCCAGAAAGTCCCAAGACTCTATCTGAAGACAGCAAGAGATGGACAATTCACCAGTTGCCTTGGTAGTTTATTCCAGTGATTAATCACCCTCACAGTTACAATTCTGTGCCTTCATTCTAATTAGAATTTGTCCAGTTTTAACTTCCAGCCATTGGTTTTTGTTATGCCTTTCTCCACTGTATTAAAGAGAACTTTCATACTGTGTGACAGGTAGAGAACTTTATTGAAATATTTTTATGAACTATCTGTAGAACTCTGTACTGATCCCCTTGGCATTGCTACTGCTTTGAGGGAAAGAACTGCTTCTCTCACTGGGATGTGGCCGAACAGGCTAGGTGTCTGAGATGTAGAGCCACTTGGACTGTCTGGGCTGGAATCAACCCATATCAATGGAGGATCTTGACAAGACAATGGGAAGCCTGAATGATTAAGCATTACCTCCTAGAGCAAGTTTCTTCCCCCCCTCCCCCCACCATCTTGCTGCAGGGAAGAGGAGCAAGGGAGAAGGTGTCAGGTGCCTGTGTTAAAGGACTGGGCTCATAAGGACACAGGAACTCACTTTGGACTGACAGACCCAAAAAAAAAGGGAGAGGGCGAGCAATGCTGGTCCCTCCAACGGTACGGCTTAGCGCAGTGGAGCCCCAGCTTAGGCCAGGCTGAACCCTCTCTTAAACTTTGCTTCTCTGGGCTGACCTAAGGACTTTCAGACTCCATAGGCGAGGGGAGGAACACATTGTTACTTGGTGTGGAAAATGCTGCCTGGTGTCACTGCAGATACTCACTGACAACACTGAGCCCTGAAGGGGTAGGACAAGTCTCCTGCAGGAGTCTGGCTTGGTTGGACTTGCTGCAGGGAGCCATGGAGAAAGCCAGCGCTAGCTGATGCTCAAAGGCCTATAGATTTGCCTCTGTGGAATTGTGTGGGTCGTGGGGTCTAGCACAATAAAGGGGTTACTTCCAGAGGCCTGGCTGAAGTCTAGGGCATAGCCCAGACCTTGTGAATCCATGACAGACAGTCACCTCTCACTCTTCTCTTTGCTAAATTGAACAGATCGATCTCCTTCCGTCTCCTATTGTGAGGTGCTTGCTCCAACCCCCAAATAATCTTTGTGACCCTTTTCTGCAACATCTGTGATATTTTGGGTGCAATCCAGACCTGTAAGGGATTGCTCCTGTGCCTGCCCTGCCCTCCCAAGTGCAACTGCTCAGAGGCCCTGGAAACCTGCCCACATCACACAGGTGCCTGCTTGGAGCAGTTCAGAGCTGAGCTCTCTTGGAAACATGGCCCTAGGCCCCTATGGCCCCTGGTGCCCACAAGAGGCTGTGTGGCTGTGGGGGGCTTCTGACAAGGGCTGATTTGACTTGGGGCTCACACCACATAGCACTGATAGAAGCTCTGGCTGGGTCTGGACTGTGACAAGGGGAAATGGCTGTAACCTGCCTCAGGCCTGGATGGCTGCAGGAGCCCTAACAGCGCCCCACAGGAGAATTACCACTGGTGATCGGTTCCTACAGCTGTCAGTAAATGGAGCAGAACAGCAAACAAATGGGAACCTGGCAGTGGAGAAGTGACTGGGCAGGTCTCTGAACCTGTGTGAGCATCTCTACAGCCACAGCTGAGTTCCCTATGGGAAAGTGACACTTTATCCCCCAAATCCCAAGAGCGAGGCCCTTTGATAGCAGCAGCTCCTCTGACTAATCAGTTCCATGAGCCAGGAAATACCAACAGAGCAGTTCAGCTGGGGTTGCAGTGAGTGAACCTCCTACCTGCAGAGTCCGTAGAGTTGTTCCAATCTCCCAGCTTTGCTAGCCCCCAGAACCAGTCTCTCTAGGCAGAACTCCTGCTCCCAGTGACTGCTTCCCTTTCCCAGGCTGTAACATCCATCCTGCTGGAGGGGTCAGGGAGCCACAGGGATTCACTCCAGCCTGCCCCTGAGATTCTCGTTAATACATTTTATATGTAATGGAAGCACCGCCCTCTCTTGGCACATCCACCAGCTTCAAAACCGAAAGGAGGACAGAGGCTGGAACGTGACTGTCACTGGCTCCTCCTCAGGGAGGTTATGGCACAAAGATCAAATTCCTCTGACACACCCACAGGGCTAGTGAGAGGGCAGCTTTGGTGCCAGCAGCCTCAGCTCTTAACTTCTTTGCTGGTGACATAGGTGGTTCTGCAGGCTGTTTGCTTGTGCTCCAGGAGTCACTGTAATTACCTCAGCCCTGTGTAAACAATGGGACCAAAGTCTGCTTCAGCAGCTGCTAGACGCAGTGGCCATGTTAATTTACTCTAGTGCCCTGGAATATTCCTCATTCCCAGCCCCACCCTACAAACACATGCAGGACTCACTGCTGAAAATACTCATTGATGCAAAATTAACCAATGACTATCTGGGGGGGATAGGATTTGTTGCTATGCTCTCCAGGTGGCCCAGCCCCACTCTTTGGGCCTCAGCTCCTGCAATGTTGTTCAGACAGCCTGGCTCAGACACTCCTCTCCTGGGCCCCAGCTGCTCTGCTCTTCTCCAAGACACAGATCCCAGCAAGCCAGGGAAACAAAAAAGCAAGATGGTGCCTGGCTGCATGCAACAAACCTGCTGAAGTCTCTGGGGTCTTCAGAAAATGCTAAATTCCATCACCGGGGAATGTTGTGATAATCGGGGTAAAAATGTCCCTGAATTGTGAGCTGAGCTGTGAGAAGTGAGCAAATATTAATAAAATATCACAATAGCCTGTAACAATACATGCTGATAGGAAGAGCTGTAAACAGAGCTGGAGCTACTCCATTGGGGGCGCTAAGCAGGAATAGTGGGGGAATTCTGAGAATTCTAACTGTATTATTTCCACAGATCATGGACCCCTGAGCTACTCGGGGGCCCTAAGCTACTGCTTAGTCTTCTTATGCCAAGCACCGGTGGGAGACAGGCCAACTGAATCAATCCCAATAGACAGGCTCCTGGTTTAACTCCAGGACTGGGTTAAGATCATGCCTGGTAAACATGAGAAGTGTGGGATGGGAAATCAATGGACCACAATGGGTGTGTCTGAAATTATGCCTAGCTGGTGAACATAATACTGAGAGGATGGGCTATTCCACCCACCGCTCCCCCTTGGGGACCTCTAAAAGAGAATTTTGGGGGGAAATTAGCTGCTGGCTGACTGGGAGATGGATGAGCTGGAAAGAGTGAGCTTCACCATCATGGCTGCCACCCCCACTGTCTCTTGGGACCTTAGAATCCTCCATTACATGGTTGGACCTAGAAGATTAGGGTTGGAAGGGACCTCAGGGGGTCCAACCCCCTGCTCAAAGCAGGCCCAATCTCCAGGCAGATTCATAGTCCTGATCCAGAGGGATGCACTGACCAGACCAAGCCAGGGAGGGAGCTTCTCACTGAAAGGCAGTCTTTCAACACCTGGGTAGTCCTACCCCAATGCCTGTACCCCAAGGCTGCTGTACCAGCCTCTTCAAGGTCATAATTTAAGCCTGGTGATTAAATGAGGATGTCCACTCCACACCATATCTATACCGCGTTAGAAGTTCAGTGACATGTAGGTTACCCCCCACCCCAATGTAGAAATGCCCTGATTGCCAAGCAGGAGGACACAAGACCTTTACCAGCTGCTATTTCTCCCAGTGCCTGGTAAATAATTTGCCTGACTGATCTGACCCCACCCAGTCTGCTGCACCCAGTACAAAATAACACTTAGACTGAACTTTCCCCTCATCCTGTGCCATTTATGACCCCCAATTACAATTTATGACCCTGTTTAATAGCAGGAGAGAGGAGCAGGTGGTGAAGGAGAGATACAAAGAGTGGAAAGGTGTAAAAGGTGAATATACCCTGTGGCTCGGGACCTGAGGGGGATCCGTAACTCACATTCATCAGTGAGTTACAAGTGCACTGAGAGGATTCTTCTGCTTCTTCAGGAAAGGTGGAGGTGTCACAAAGCTTATCTACCATTTTGAACCTCCCTTTGCTTTCTAGGGCAACCACTGGCCATATTCTTCTGGCCTCTAAATAGTGTAAAGTGGAGAACATTTAGTCCCTGAACTGTCCTTGCATGCTGTGAAGGGACTCTGCAGACATACACTACAGTACAGACTTGCACAACTGATACTAAATTCCATGTTAGCAAAGTCAAGCAGATTTTGCTACTAGAAGCAGTTACTGACATCCATGGTGTCCTGTCACAATATGCTATATCTCACCTCTGTAATTTTCTGGTCCAGGGATAGCTAATTGTGATGGATTAGGTCAGGCAGCTCTAGTTCACATGAAGAATAGGCCTCTGGGCTCCTGACTTCCCTCATTTGCCTGCCTAACCTGTCAATAAGGTTAACCTGGAGCCTTGGCCTCTCCCGATTGGTCCTGAGGACTGTCAGTCTTAGGAACTTAATTTCTCTTCAGCCTTCTCCCCTTGGGAGAGTGCCAAACCTTCACTAAGTTTCAGTATGGAGCCAACAGCCTCCATACATTCCCCCTTTCTAAAATTCTGCCACATCCAGAATGTTCCCTCCAGCACATGCACGTCCCATATTAACAACATTTACAAGCTTTTTATATATGTATATGTAAACATGTAACATATTAACTTTATGTCCACTTCTTTATCCTATAAATGATAACATTCATTAAAACAATGCACAAAATCAATAACATAATCGTCTGCAAGTTTAATGGGTGGTACAGCTTTCTTAGTTCCCTGGAACCATCTTAACACTAGTGGTTCATTACTGATACCAGTAATGTGTTTGGGGGAACCAGGGTGCAGTATCCAGCCTGTCTGACTCATGAAAGACCTCCCCACCACCACCAGTCTCTGCTTGAACCAAAACCGATCAGAGAAAAGGCTTGCTGAGAGCAGTGAAGGGCGTTGGGAGACACACCTAGACAAGGGTGAAAAGATTAAGACATCTCCATTAGCATACAGAATGGAGAACAGAGACAACTCCCCTAGCCTCATTAGCAGGGCCGGCTCCAGACCCCAGCGTGCCAAGCACGCGCTTGGGGCGGCATGCCACGGGGGGCGCTCTGCCTGTCGCCGGGAGGGCGGCAGGCAGCTCGGGTGGACCTCCCGCAGGCAAGTCTGCCGACGCTCCACCGGAGCTGCGGGACCGGCGACCGCCAGAGCGCCCCCCGCAGCGTGCCGCCGTGCTTGGGGCGGCGAAATTGCTAGAGCCGCCCCTGCTCATTAGCATAAAGAATGAAGAACACAGAACCGCACTCAACTCTGGGACCAGAAAAGCAGGGAAGCACTACATCATGGGAATCTCTGCTCCAGATGTTAATGAACCTACGCCTGCCCACACCCAGCTCAGCAGTTATCAGACCAATTCTAGTAATGAATCCTTGATTGATATCCAAAATACTGAAGCAGCCTAATTGCACTGTGAGATCTCTGGAAGAAAACACCACCCATAGCCAAGGGTGATCAGCTCCTATTGTCTAGCCTAAAGAAAACCCTTAAGTCATCAGTTTACCTATAAACAAATCTAGTGTTCTCCCTTGAACCATTGTATTTTCTCTACACAAATCCCTACTCATTCTCTACTCAGTGTTCTGATACATAGACCCAAACTCTGCATCAGTTCCCCTGGGATGCCATCTCCTGACTGATCTGCTGGGGGCTCTGCCTGTCTTCTGTGCTTAGGACCCTGAACTACCACCATCACCTGGGAACCCTGACCAGTTGAAGCAGTTCATGATTCAGGGAGCGGTGAGATCCGTTTTTTAACTCTCTCTCTGTTTTCCTGTCTACTCCAGGTATTAACCTTTAAAAATGTATGTTACGTTGGTTTAGGCTCCTTGTGTAGTTATCACTATTATTCAATAAATAACTTTCATGGTTAAGCTGGTTGCTTCTCTCTCTCTCTCTCTGAACTTTACTCATTTGTATTTTTAGCTTCCCCCATTTACTCTGCAGCAACGCTTCTCTTACCTAAGCTAAAGATCCCTACAGTTCCCAAAATACTGGGATTTGCTCATCAAGTGGGTTACTGCCAGTACAATTGTGATGTGAAAGTGAGACAGAGACATGTTAAACCTGTGGCATGTAAGGGAGGCAGCTGAAAGTACTGCTTGGCTCAGCCTATTGAGTACAGAGACGTATAAGGGGATCAGCTTGAGAGTGCTAATTGACCCGGTCCGCTCAGACTTGCTCTGTTAGTGTGTGTGTGCGCTTGTCTGATTCTGGGGCTGGCAGAACCCAGCCCTGGGGAACCTAGGTCCTGCAGGATAGCTCCATTAGGAGAGGACTTGCAGAAGGAAGTAGTAGAGCTCCATATGAACACACAAGTGACACAAGCTGGAGGCTTCTCTGCAGCTTGAGGTCTTCAAACCACAATTTGAGGACTTCAGTAACTCAGACATAGGTTAGGGGTTTGTTACAGGAGTGGGTGGGTGAGATTCTGTGGCCTGTATTGTGCAGGAGGTCAGACTAGATGATCATAATGGTCCCTTCTGACCTTAAAGTCTATGAGTCCATAAGCAGTACATTAATAAAATGACAGGAACCCCCCCCCCCAGAGTAACCCAATACCCATATTTTCTATTCCCCTGTCCCTGAGTAACACCGGGTCAATTTGGGGGATCTGACCATTTTCATCAGGGTTTGGGTTTGCTCTACTCTGTTCCCCTTGGGGCTCAGTTTATGTGACTAGAACCATACCCATACTGGTTTCAGTCTCCTCGGGGCATGCTGAGCTGTGCCTCCTAGGGTTCCTAATTGGACAAAGAGTGCAATGTTTTAGCTGGTCCCTGTCACAAGGATCGTTGTGTGGACATGCAACGGTGGTTTAATTACAGTGGTGGATGAATATTGACGTAACTTAAGTTGACTTAACTTTGTAGTATAGACATGGCCTAAGTGTTATCTGTCCCATCCCTGATAGTTGTTTGCCTAACCCAGGGCCATCCTTAGGCATACACAGAATATGCAGCTGGGTAGGACACCCAAAAATTTGGGGCACCACCCTCGCTGGCTGTGGCACAGACTCCCCTCCTCTCTGGCCCCTCCCCCATGCTAGACCGGTAGGCTTCTCCCTGACCCAACCTTCTGGCCCTTCCCCTCCACCTACTCACTCCTCAGCCGGCCAGCTGAGGGCTCCACTTCAGGCGTGGCGTCATGGAGCCAGGAGCGAAAGTTTGCATGTGAGTGAGCAGGGGGATCTGGGCCAGGATGTTGAAGGAGGAGGAGACAAAGCTGGTAACAGAGCGGGGTGTATACCCGAAGGCTGGGAAGAAAGCGGGGAGCTGATCTCGGAGTGGTGTAGAGCCAGGTATGGAACTTTGGGAAGTGAGGGGGTGGAGGAGGAACTGGGCCTCAGCTGTGGGGAGCTGGGCCAGATGCGGGGTGGGGGGGGAGGCAAGGCTGAGAAGAGACTGGAGGGGATACCTGGAGGCTGGGAAAAGAGGGAGGGAGACGAGCTCAGGGAGGGCATAGAGCTGGGCATGGGACATCGGGGAGTGGGAGGACAGAGGAGGAACTGGGCTGGGGATTGCTGCGGGGAGCTGGGCTGCAAAGAGAAAAGAGCAAGGGGGTTTCTCAGTGAGCAAGCAGCAAACGTGTTAGGGCTTCCTCAGGAGCAGGCTGGTGGTCCCAGGGGAGAGCAGCTGTTCCGAGCAGCCCTACACTGTACCTGCACCTCTCCCCTCTTCTGGTCACATGCTCTGCCCCGCCAGGAACTCCCTGCCATCTCTCTCCTAGGCCTGGTCTACACTACGACTTTAGGTCATATTTAGCAGCATTACCTTGATTTAAGCCTGGACCCGTCCACATGATGAAGCCCTTTTTTTCAACTTAAAGGGTTCTTTAAATTGATTTCTTTACTCCACCTCTGACGAGGGGATTAGTGCTGAAATTGGCTTTGCTGGGTGGAATTTGGGGTTGTGTGGATGCAATTCGACGGTATTGGCCTCCGGGAGCTATCCCAGAGTGCTCCATTGTGACCGCTTCGGACAGCGCTCTCAACTCAGATGCACTGGCCAGGTAGACAGCAAAAGGCCCATGAACTTTTGAATCTCATTTCCTGTTTGGCCAGCGTGGCAAGTTGCAGGTGAGTGCAGATCTCATCAACACAGGTAACCATGATGGAGTCCCAGGATCGCAAAAGAGCTCCAGCATGGACTGAACCGGAGGTATGGGATCTGCTCGCCATATGGGGAGATGAATCTGTGCTAGCTGAACTCCGTTCTGGTAAACGAAATGCCAAAACATTAGAAAAAGTCTCAAAGGACATGAAGGACAGAGGCCATAACAGGGACGCACAGCAGTTCCGCGTGAAAATTAAGGGGCTAAGGCAAGCCTACCACAAAACCAGAGAGGCAAACGGAAGGTCCAGGGCAGAGCCACAGACATGCAGCTTCTACGCTGAGCTGTCTGCCATGCTAGGGGGTGCAGCCACCACTACCCCACCCCTGTGCTTTGACTCCGTCAATGGAGAATCACACAACAAGGAAGTGGGTTTTGGGGACAAGGGAGATGATGATGAAGAGATTGAAGATAGCTCACAGCAAGGAAGCGGAGAAACCAGTTTCCCCAACAGCCAAGACATGTTTCTCACCCTGGACCTGGAGCCAGTACCCCCCAAACCCACCCAAGGCGGGCTCACGGACCGTGTAGGCAGAGAAGGGCCCTCTGGTGAGTGTACCTTTGTAAATATTACACATGGTTTAAAGACGAGCGTGTTTAATGATTAATCTGCCCTGGCATTCACGGCCAGTACAGCTACTGCAAAAGTCTGTTAACGTATGGGGATGGAGCGGAAATCCCGATGTTTGCTGGCATCCATTCCTTATCTCTCTCTGTGTTATCCTCAGGAGAGTGATATCATTCATGGTCACCTGGTTGAAATCGGGTGCTTTTATTAAGGGGACATTCAGAGGTGCCCGTTCCTGCTGGGCTATTTGCCTGTGGCTGAACAGAAATGTTCCCTGCTGTTAGCCACATGGTGCTGGGAGGGGTGAAGTGATCATCCCAGAGCCTAGCGTGATGGTGGAGGAGTTATTTGGGTTTCTGCTGCACACTAACCAGCAAACCACAGCCCCTCCTTTTAAATTGCAAACCCATTTTAAATGGCCAACCCAACGGCCACTTGGTATGGGAAATGAGGGTGCTGCTGTTTGAAATCATTCCCACATGATATGAAAGTTAAAGAAGCCAAAAGACTGTGGCTTACCATGGCTGCCAGCAAGCCGAATTCTGTTGCCTGGCACTGCGTGAGTGATCTCTCACATCACACCGGCAGGCCCTCAATTTAAGAGGCAAAATGCTACCTTGTAACGAAAGCACCTGTGCTGTGTAATGTGAACAGCAAGGTTTAATGGGAAAGTGTGATCCTATTGTTCTCTAAAATGTCTTTTTCACCACCAGTCTCCCTTTTCCCCCAGCAGCTGCAAATGTTTCTCCTTCGCAGAGGCTAGCGAATATTAGAAGGTGAAAAAAACATACTCAGGATGAGATGTTCTCAGAGCTACTGCTGTCCTCCCAGACTGACAGAGCATACCAGAATGCATGGAGGCAGATGATGTCAGAGTGCAGGAAAGCACAACAGGAACGCAAGGAGAGGTGGAGGGCTGAAGAGGATAGGTGGCGTCAGCTTGCTGACAGAAGGCAAGAGTCGATGCTCCAACTGCTGGAGCATTAAGCTGATATGCTCCAGCGTATGTTTGAGCTGCAGGAAAGGCAACAGGAGCACAGACCACCTCTACAGCCCCTGTGTAACCAACCGCCCTCCTCCCCGAGTTCCATTGCCTACTCACCCAGATGCCCAAGAACGCAGTAGGGGAGCCTCCAGCCACCCAGCCACTCCACCCCAGAGGATTGCCCAAGGAACAGAAGGCTGGCCTTCAATAAGTTTTAACGTTTTTAAGTGTAAATTTTAAAGTGCGGTGTGGCCTTGTCCTTCCCTCCTCCCCCACCCCACTCTGCACTTCCCTCCCCGGCTACCTTGGCTATCCCCCTATTTGTGTGATGAATCAATAAAGAATGCATGAATGTGAAGCAACAATGACTTTATTGCCTCTGCAAGTGGTGATCAAAGTGCGGAGAGGAGGGCGTTTAGCTTACAGGGAAGTAGAGAGAACCAAGTGTGTGTCTGTGTGTGGGGGGGGTGTTCATCGTGGAGAAACAAACAGAACTGTCACACCGTAGCCTGGCCAGTCATGAAACTGGTTTTCAAAGTTCTCTGATGCACAGTGTGTCCTGCTGTGTTCTTGTAACTGTCCTGGTGTCTGGCTGTGCATTATCAGTGGCCAGGTGATTTATCTCAACCTCCCACCCCACCATAAACGTCTTCCCCTTACTCTCACAGATATTAATGCTTACTTGCATGCCACAATAACAATGGGAATATTGGTTTTGCTGAGGTCTATCCAAGTCAGTAAACTGCACCAGCGTGCTTTTAAATGTCCAAATGCACATTCTACCATCATTCTGCACTTGCTCAGCCTATAGTTGAACAGCTCCTGCCTACTGTCCAAGGTGCCTGTGTATGGCTTCATGAGCCATGGCATTAAAGGGTACGCTGGGTCCCCAAGGACAACTATAGGCATTTCAACATCCCCAACAGTTATTTTCTGGTCTGGGGAAAAAGTCCCTGCCTGCAGCTTTTGAAACAGACCAGAGTTCCTGAAGACATGAGCGTCATGCACCTTTCCCAGCGTTGATGTTGGTGAAACGTCCCTTGTGATCCACCAGTGCTTGCAGCAGCACTGAAAAGTACCCCTTGCAGTTTATATACTTGCTGGCTTGGTGCTCTGGTGCCAAGATAGGGATATTTGTTCCATCTATCGCCCCACCACAATTAGGGAATCCCATTGCAGCAAAGCCATCAACTATGACCTGCACATTTCCCAGAGTCACTACACTTGATATCAGCAGATCTTTTATTGTGTGGGTTACTTGGATCACAGCAGCCCCCACAGTAGATTTGCCCACTCCAAACTGATGCCTGACTGTCTGGCATTGCAAGCGTCCACAGGGCTATCGCCACTTGCTTGTGAACTGTGAGGGCTGCTCTCATCTTGGTATTCTGGCGCTTCAGGGCAGAGGAAAGCAAGTCACAAAAAGTTCCATGAAAATGCCCTTACGCGTGTGAAAGTTTCACAGCTACTGGGAATCGTCCGAGACCTGCAACACTATGCGGTTCCACCAGTCTGTGCTTGTTTCCTGGGCCCAGAATCGGCATTCCACCGCATAAACCTGCCCCATTAACACCATGATGTGCACATTGCCGGGGCCCGTACTTTGCGAGAAGTCTATGTCCATGTCTATGTCCTCATCCGTCTCATCAGTGCGCTGCCGTCGCCTCCTTGCCCGGTTTTGCTTTGGCAGGTTCTGGTTCTGCATATACTCCAGGATACTGCATGTGGTGTTTACAGTGCTCATAATTACTGTGATGATCTGAGTGGGCTCCATGATCCCAGTGCTATGGCATCTGGGCTGAAAAAAGGCACAAAGCGATTGTCTCTTCTGACAGAGGGAGGGGCGACTGATAACATGGCTTACAGGGAATTACAGTCCACAAAGGGGGTGGCTTTGCATCAAGGAGAAACACAAACAACTGTCACACACAGAATGGCCCCCTCAAGGGTTGAACTCAAAACCCTGGGTTTAGCAGGCCGTTGATTTCACGAAGGGCAGGAGGAAGCAAATAAATACAAAACAATTCATGTCTATTTCTTGTTTTGATCCACTCCATCTATCTTTTACATCTTTAGGATGGCAGCAGACAGTGCAGTTTGACTGCAAGCCATTGTTAGTTCCTGGGTTCTCGGCAGAAGATGCTGCGTTATGACTGCTAGCCATTGTGGTCTCCTGAGTCCTCGGGCAGAAGAAGTCTGCCCAGGCACCTGTGACTGACCTCACCAAGGACAGTTAAAAGAGTACCCAGGAATATAATGACAATGGCTACCAGTCATAATGCACCATCTGCTGCCAAAAGACAAAGAGCTGCTGCTGTGTAGCAATGCAGTCCCACATCTGCCATCACTCAAGAGACTTATGGTAATGATCTGTTGTGCGGGTTCCATGCTTGCTGTGGTATGGCATCTGCACAGGTAACCCAGGAAAAAAGGCACGAAACAATTGTCTGTTGTTGCTTTCACGGAGGGAGGGAGGGAGTGAGAGGGGGGCCTGACAACATTTATCCAGTACCATCCGTGACACTGTTTTGCCCCCTTCCAGAATCCCAATGGGCAGCGGAGGCTGCAGGAACTGTGGGATAGCTACTCACAGCTACCCACAGTGCAAGACTCTGGAAGTCGACGCTAGCCTGGGTACTGTGGATGCAGTCCGCCGACTTAATGCACTTAGAGCATTTTTTATGGCAACACACACAGTTGACTGTATAAAAAGGATTTTTTTAAAACAGACCTATAAATTTGACCTAATTTCATAGTGTAGACATACCCCTAGCCTCCTTTTCACTCCACCTCCCTCTTCTCTGAAGTTTAAGCCCAGACTGTCACCTTTTCCTCTCCTCCCCTCCCCAGCAGGGATAAGCAGCAGACCCGGGCTGAGAGGCGGGAGAGGCACACACACAACCTGGCTGGGGAGGAGGGAAAATTAAAGGAAAATAAAAGGTGGCATTTGCTTTTCCTGCCCATTCACAATATTCCAGTGTCAACAGGAGGAAACTGACACTAAAACAATGGGAGAGAGGGATGTACCTGGAGCAGAAAAGCAGCCATCAGGACTACAGAATGCAAAGGAGGGAGCAACCTCTTAGCTGGGGAGGAAGATGGACTCACACTTGACAAGGCTGAAGTAGCTGAAAACTTTTATTTAGGGAAAAGGGACATGATTTTTTTTTTCTTGTGGATCCAAGTATCTCCAGGGCTGTCTCTTAAGCTGGTAGTATTTTGAACGAGGGAGAGTTTAAACAGTGGAGAGTTGAGTGGGATTTTAAAGGTCCCCTCAAGAATGCAGAACCTTCTTCCTCACTCATGGGAAAGACCTTTAAAAATGGCCTTAAATAATCCAAAACAAAAGCCACTGTTCAAATGAGACTTGGCTGCTTATGGCTCCAGCCCCCTGTTGAAGCATTGTTGAAACTGCGTGGTGTGACAAAGTTCCTCCTCTACCATGATGGGTGCTGCGCTTATTGGTGGATTTGCTCACCTCAGTGATCTTCCCTATAGTCTGGGTCAATTTCTCCTGTGTCTGATCAGGAGTTGGGAGGTTTTGGGGGAACCTGGGCCCTCCCTTTACTCTGGGTTCCAGCCCAGGGCCCTGTGGATCGCAGCTGTCTATAGTGCCTCCTGGAACAGCTGCATGACAGCTACAACTCCCTGGGCTACTTCCCCATGGCCTCCTCCAAACACCTTCTTTATCCTCACCACAGGACCTTCCTCCTGGTGTCTGATAATGTTTGTACTCCTTAGTCATCCTCCTCCAGCAGCACTCGCACTCCCACTCCCACTCAGCTCCTTGCAGCTCTTGCTCCTCACAGATGAATCTCACTAACTAACTAGGAGGCTTTTAACTAGTTCCAGCCAGGCCTTGATTGTCTTCACGTGTCCCAATCAATGTAGCTATCTCTGCTGCCGTCTAGAAAGATCTTAATTGGTCCCAGGTGTCTTGATTAACCTAGAGCAACTGCCATTTGGTTACCATGGTACTAGAGATTTGTTTAGCCTGGGGCTAACATACCTGTTCCTCACTACTTTGCTGTAGCCATCTGGCCTTGCCCCATCACAGTGGTGAGTTATACCCAGCACAATCCCACTGAGCTGTGTGTGGCAACCAGGTATGTAAATCAGGGCAGAAATAAAGACTGGTGCCTGAATATAATTCCTTTTCTTATTAAACTGCACCTCCCAAGCACCTCTTTACTTTTCAGGATTAGAGGGAAATGCTCTATTTTAGGGAGAAGGAAAGGCCTTTTGGGAGTTGATGACCCAGAGCAATGGCAGGCAGGGGCCTGGATGGGGGCTGGACTCAGCAATTGGTATCAGCTATTTCTTTTTTGTCATTCAAATGGATTTTGGGTGATGGCTGACATCCCAGCCATCATGTAAAATGCTTCCCTGTGGCCTTTTGACATGTAAGTCCTTATCCTATGAGGGAAGGGGGAAGGCTGCAGGGTAATCTCCCACCTCCATGCAGCTAGTGGCCTATGCTTGCCTCTGCCATGCTGGAGCCTCCAAATTTATTTATTGACAAAATTTGCAGAATTTTAAAATATTGTGCACATAATTTAAATTTTTGGTGCTGAATTCCCTCAGGTATATGGGGTGCTGGGCAGTTGTGGGGGACTGTGAGAGGGGCACTGGACAATGATGGGGGGGTCTGTGGGTGGCAGATCGCTGGGCATAAGGATGTGTGGTGGAGTTCTCTGAGTGAGGGGCCACTGGGCATGGGGGTTGCTGGGCATAAGGGGGTGTGGGGTACTGGGTAAGGGGGCGGTGTGGCAGGGCACACTGGCAGTGCAGGGCTGGGTTTGCAGGCACAGGTGTGAGGGAAGTGCAGGGGTTAGGGGTGAAGGCAGCACAATTAAACTGTTTTTAATAAAGTTCACATGGCAGGTTTTCCAATACTGTACGCTTATGTTTGTGTTGCTAAGAGCAAGCGGGTATAGAGACACCAGTTTAATAATACTGCGTAGGGCCCCATAAATACTAAGGATGGCCCTGGCCTAACATTTTCTTAAAAACCTCCAATGACAGAAATTCCACAAGCTCCCTAGGCAATTTGTTCCAATGCTTAACCACCCTGACAGTTAGGAATTTTTTTTTTAATATCTACCTTAAATCTCCTTATCCAGTGGAGAAGGAGAACAATTTATCACCCTCCTCTTTATAACAACTTTTTACATATTGAAGACTGTCATCTTGTCCTCCCTCAGTATTCTTGTCTAGAGGCTAAACAAACACACTTTTTAAAATCTTTTCTCATAGGTCATGTTTTCTAGAGCTTCAGTCATTTTTGTTGCTCTCCTCTGGACTATCTCCAATATTTTCACATCTTTCCTGAAATGTGGTGCCCAGAACTGGATACAATACTCCAGTTGAGGCCTTATCAGTCCTGAGCACAGTGGAAGAATTTCTTCTTGTGTTTTGCTTACAACATTCCTGCTAATACATCTGTGATGTTATTAATATGAACTGGGACAGTATAGATCATTGTTGCAACCAAGGTCCTGTAGTGGCACCAAATCTTGTATAAAGGGGGTCAAATAAGCTGTCTAAGACAAGGCTATGGTTTTCTGGGTATGATTATGCTGTCTGTGTGCATGTATCATTTTTGTATTTAAAGTTATAAGCATTGGCTCTATACTGTCTGTATTTCATACTTGTGCTATGCTTCTGGGTAAGACCCCAGACAATTTGGCATCAGCACTGCCTAGCCTGCTTGATGGCCCATTAAGAACTATCAGCTATACAACTGACCCATTGAAAGAAGGTAGATACACCTTGTGACTCAGCAAGGTATGCAGGGACATGCCTATGGACAGAATTCTAAGATTTTTTTTTTACCATGTCTTTTTCATGCTTGTCTTTGGAATAAAGATAGAAAGGTCACATGAAAAGAGACTACAAAAGACTGTTGCAGTTCCTCCATTTTGTCTTCAATCCTGCTTCTAACCTTTGGAGGGACTTTGCTACAAACTGAAGCTCCGAACAAAGGACTGAATGACCCATCCCAGCTGTGGATGTATTCCAGATTTGATTTGATTTGAACCTGCAGTTTATTCCATCACTGCTACAAGCTGAACCAAGAACTGTATCATTACTGTATGTAGTTGATTCCATATAACCAATTCTAGCTCTCATCTATATTTTTCTTTTATGAATAAACCTTTAGATTTTAGATTCTAAAGGATTGGCAAAAGCATGATTTGTGAGTAAGATCTGATTTGTATATTGACCTGGGTCTGGGGCTTGGTCCTTTGGGATTGAGAGAACCATTTTCTTTTACTGAGGTATTGGTTTTCATAACCATTCATCCCCATAATGAGTGGCATTGGTGGTGATACTGGTAAACTCCCAAACTCCCTCCCAGAGCCTGCACCTCTCACCCCTTCCTGCACCCCCAGAGCCTGCACCCAAACTCCATCCCAGAGCCTGTACCCCAGACCTCCTTCCCCCACCCAAACTCCCTCCCAGAGCCCAACCTCTCATCTGTCCTACAGCCCAATCCCCTGCCCCAGCCCAGGGCCTGCACCCCAGACCTCCTTCCCCCACCCAAACTCCCTCCCAGAGCCTTAGGCAGGTGGGGGGCAGAGTTTGGGTGAGCGGGTTCTGGGCACCACCAAAATTTTGGCAAACCTGCCACCCCTGGCCATGAGGACAATTCTCACTTTCCCTTCCCAGTCCTAGCAGGCAGTCTAGTATTGGACACCTTTGCAGCCCATTTTACTCCTAATTTACCAGAGAAGTTTCACAAGGTCACTGACATTAAAATGGGGCATAGACCCAGGGTCTCTGTGTTCTAGCTACTTAGCCCCACTAGCTTTAGTCTGAGAGTGTCAAGAATCTGTTCTTTGGCTCTCCTGTCACCAACCGTTACACCACACCAGAGCCGGCCATAGGAGCCCACAGTTCTGAGCACAGATGTTTGACTGATGACTTGCAAATTTTTGTGTAACCCACCGGCAAAGCATTGATCATGCCTATGCTAGGGGCTGATCCGCATACAGCACAGCAGTTATTCCTGGAACTGGGGTGGTGGGGATCTGAATTGACGTGGATCAAGCCCTGTAGCAGAGCCAGGCAGGGGAAGGTTGTAGTTCAGTGTGGTTTGTGTTTTTTGTTTTTAAATCTTTGTTTTTAATGGTTTGTTTAATTATTACAATAAGGGGAAAAACTGTTTAAAATGGGCTTATGGTTTATAAATGTTTTTATCTAAAAGTTATGAGCAACGTGCAACAACACACCGATGTGCCACATTTCAGCCATTCATCTCATAAGCTGCTTGCTAGTCTCACATCCTGGCACATTTGAAGGTTGTCAGGCACTGGCACCAGCCAGTGGCCTCCAGAGCTCCCTGAACAGTTCCTGAGGTATTGTTACAAGGTGTAAATACAATAATATTTTAATTTACATTTCAACAGTATCTCAAAAACAAGCATAAGAACATAAGAATGGCCATATCAGGTCAGACCAAAGGTCCATCTAGCCCAGTATCTGTCTACCGACAGTGACCAATGCCAGGTGACCCAGAGGGAGTGAACCTAACAGGCAATGATCAAGTGATCTCTCTCCTGCCATCCATCTCCATCCTCTGACGAACAGAGGCTAGGGACACCATTCTTACCCATCCTGGCTAATAGCCATTTATGGACTTAGCCACCATGAATTTATCCAGTCCCCTTTTAAACATTGTTATAGTCCTAGCCTTCACAACCTCCTCAGGTAAGGAGTTCCACAAGTTGACTGTGCGCTGCGTGAAGAAGAACATCCTTTTATTTGTTTTAATCCTGCTGCCTATTAATTTCATTTGGTGACCCCTAGTTCTTGTATTATGGGAATAAGTAAATAACTTTTCCTTATCCACTTTCTCAACATCACTCATGATTTTATATACTTCTATCATATCCCCCCTTAGTCTTCTCTTTTCCAAGCTGAAGAGTCCTAGCCTCCTTAATCTTTCCTCATATGGGACCCTCTCCAAGCCCTTAATCATTTTAGTTGCCCTTTTCTGAACCTTTTCTAGTGCTAGAATCTCTTTTTTGAGATGAGGAGACCACATCTGTACACAGTATTCGAGATGTGGGCGTACCATGGATTTATATAAGGGCTTTTCTTATTACACTCTTGCACTTCAGTTGGCAGTGTTTGTGCTCCTTTCTATTTGCCTCACTAGGATTTGACTTCCACTTTTTAAAGGAAGTCTTTTTATCCCATATAAATATATTTGTAGAAATGGAATTATTTACATTTTTTTTATCTTTCCCTCAAATCTATAGTGAAGTTTAGCTTCCCTAAATAACATCATTTGTATTTCAACTGTGGAATTTCAAGAAATCCAAAATATTTATCTTAACAAAATAAAGTATTACATTGTCAGACTGGGCTGTTCAGTTACAAAGTACATGTGTCATAAACATCACAACTACACACATGTGCAGCTGCTCTCTCTCTCTCTTTATTGTCTTGACTGGTTCTCTCTGGCATGCAGGGCACATACACCCACCTCCTGCACTACACCTTTGAAAATTAATAGTTGAAAAAATGATAGAATTAATTAAGCAATATATTTAACTTAACTCACACAAGATTATAAAATAATCTTTGAACTTCTGTCAGCATTAATTTATGTGATTTTTAACTTTCTAGTTACATATAACTGGTAATCAAGATATGACCCTTCCTTTCTTTTTCTCACATCAATTAACAAAACACGGTCCCCAACCTCAAATGCTCTCTTCCTATCTATAGAAATCTCCTCTACAATCTCCATTTTTTACTTTATTTTTCTTTAGACATATTATTTGCAGGCAATGTACTGTCACTGTGCACTATTGATTTCAATGTACTGCCGGGCTCTTCATGTTCTTGGTTATAAGGACACAACAAATGTAGTTTGATAAAGAAATAGAAAAGGAGTTGTGTTCCTTTACTGAATCATCACAAATTAACTTCATTGTATTAAAGACGCCGGCACTTAATGACACATAACATGAAATTTGATGAAGCTTTATTGGGAAACCTTTCTTCTCGGCCATAAATCAGTTGAAAGGTGATATTTTTGTTGTCATGTGATGTTTAGAATACAAAGAAAATAAAGTTTCTCCAGGAAATTCATCACAATTCCTCTGAGTTCTGTCCACCACCCAGGGCAGCTCCAGGCCCCAGCACGCCAAGCGCGTGCTTGGGGCAGCAAGCCGCGGGGGGGCGCTCTGCCGGTCGCCACGAGGGCGGCAGGCAGGCTGCCTTCGGCGGCTTGCCTGCGGAGGGTCCATTGGTCCCGCGGCTTTGGTGGAACTCCCTGCAGAGGTCCGCTGCAGGGACGTGCCTGCAGAGGGTCCGCTGGTCCCGCGGCTTCGGTCCTCCTACAGGCACTACTGCGGGAGGTCCACCGAAGCCGCGGGATCAGCGGATCCTCTGCAGTCAAGCCGCCGAAGGCAGCCTGCCTGCCGTGCTTGGGGCAGCAAAATCCCTAGAGCCGCCCCTGCCACCACCTTCTCTAATGCTCTGTAAAAATAGTGACTGATTGATCTAATTCCTTGAAATTAGCTGTTGAACCTAATTTCTTGAAGATCTAGCTGAGCAGTCTGAGGGGAGGCACATCACATGGCATTGCTAGGACTCCTTTTTGTTTCAAACCTGATGCGTTATGAACATTTTCAATGTAATAATTCAGTTTTGAAGATTTATTCACAATATGCTATCCATGGCAGAGTGCCCTAAACGTACTTTGATTATTTCAAAATAAATACTTTAAAATTCTCTTTTAATGGATTCATTTGTGCTTTTTATCCAGTCTACTGGTGTCTAGGTGGCGTGGGTTCCTGAAGCTATGTGTTTTTCCTAATTTTTAACACAGGGAAATATTAATCTAAAAATAGATAATTTTTCAATAAAATTTCCTTCAGAAATAGCTGCATTCTTTTCCCTATTTCTCACTGATTTATGTGTAATTACTGTGTTCTCTTATCCAATCTTATTGTGTTATTACATGGGGAAATATGTTGGCAAATAGGTTAATATACAACATGTTTTTTACTATCTGACAAGACACAAAAATGTGTTGTCACTCACAATTTGCAGCATGAAGTCTCATGAAGAGATTGCAGGCAATGTTTATTTTTAAATTTCTAACTCTGCATGGGCTCCCCCATCAGTTCCTGCAACCCCTGGCTAGCAGACCTCTGTGTGAAATAAGCAGCAGGCAGTCTGCCAGGGAACCTCCACCAAGTGTCTTTAGTACTTTTTATGGTGCATCACAACATAGCAGCAGTTATGAGGAGCCCCTTCCTGCTCCAAGTGAGAATTTTATACTGCTGCTTTCTTCTCAGCACTGAGCTAGTGACCTCATCAGGCTCCCTACAGGTGCAAGTGATCCCCTCTGCCCTTCCAAACCCAAACTACTCAGTCCCTCCTATTCTAACTGCACCCGGTGCCCTGGGTGTGCTCAGTGACCAGGGTGCTGGCTTCCAAAGGGTTTAGTTTGTAGCTGCTAACAGCCCCTGTTACACAGCCATGATTGTGTAATTGACCATATAGTGAAAATGTAAACTGTTAACTCATGATTCGATTCAGAACCTAGATCTGCCAGTGTCTGCTCTGGACAGCCATGTTGATTCATAATTTCACGTCTTCTTCTCCACCTCATGTGCTGTCATAGTTCTAAGTGGAAATTTTTCTACCTCTTTTGAAAAATCATCTGTAGCTGTCAGTACAAACTAGTATCGCTTCTGTGGTACTGAATAGAGCCCGATTAAATCTGCTCTCAGCAATTCCCAGGGTTTAACAACCTATGTGCAAGAACACAGGCTAGAGTTATCATTTAGATCTTTCCTATGACATTCTTATTATAATCCCGTATATAGTAAGCAAAGTAAATGTTATAGTGTGGTTTCTATAATAGTTGATGTCTCCACACAGTCAGAATCTAACTTTTGGTGTTTTTCAGACATAAATAAATACAGGCCAAACTTCTGCAGCTGAAAACCTACATAAATACCCTGTCACTGTACCAGCACAGTGGGCAATAGAAGTGGTTGCTGCACTGTGTTAGAGCTGATTAGAGGCTCTATTGTGCAGCAATAATAAATATAGATAATGATAAACAATTAGCTTGGCTAATGTTTAAAAACACTTCAGATGTATTTAACATGGGGAAAGATGCAAAGTGTTTGATTTAACGGGGAGCCATCCACTCAGGTCCACTTCATTGCAGGAGCTGTAAAGTTAAGTCCAGTCCAAGCAGGACATTTGCCTGGCATGATATTCTGTATGAACTCCTGCAAAGCATATGACAGAGACAGCAGAGTGACCAGAACCTACTGTAACTCCCTGGGTTCTCTGCTGTCTTTCCAATGAAACCAGAGAACGTTACCCAGAGCACTCAAAGGTCTCCTTGGAGATCTAAGAGAGACTCAAACCAACGAGTGGAAACACAAACTGCCTGATGGAACCAGCACAGGATAATTGAAAGGGCCTCAAATGCCACAGCTCTGGACAGTTTCTTGTCCCTGAAGAAGTCAACTCTATTTTAATCTACAGTCTGTGCACTAAGAATTTCTGACTTACCCAGCAAGGCAGAAATAGAACCCAGGTCTCCTGATTCTTAGTCCAGTGCCATAATCATTAGACCCTTCTGACTCCCTGGAACATGGTTTCTTTACACCCTCCATGCTCGGCCAAGGGACAGTCCCTCCGAACGTGTCCCATCTCCCAGCAGAGGTAGCACTGGGCCTCCCTTGTGGAATAATGCACCTGGTAGTGGGATCTATAGTAGGGGACAAGGAAGAACCCCTCGAGAGCCTCTCCATCACACACCGCTGGCGGCAGTTGAAGTTGCACCTGTCGGCGGAATGAGAGGACGTGATGGAGGGTGGGGTCTTTGCAGCCCAATGGAAGAGGGCTGATAACAGAGATTGGTTGCCCCAGGGTAGAAAGAGCAGGCAGCAGGGTGGCAATGGACAGGAAGGGAGGGACGGAGGTCAGGACTAACTGGACACCCAGGTCTTCCAATGGCTCCAGGGGGACGAACACGCCCCCACCGCCAGGCCCTTCTCCACCACCTCCTGAGCAGCGGCCTCTGATGCTAGGAAGAAGATGACCTTTCCGTACATTTTGGAGGCCGTCTCGATGACCGTGGCCCCCACCGCCCTCACCAACGCCCACACGTAGGTCTCCACATGGGGCGAGGTGGGCACCAGGAGGCAACGGACGCCGTGCTTCCTGGTCAAGGTGGGGAAGGGGCCCCGGCCGCTATAGATGGTAGCGGAAGCAGTGGTCGGAGGAAATGATGTAGTGGCAGGTGGGGGAGTCACCACCACCTGGGCATATGCCCTGGGGGTTGGGGGAGGGGCATCTCCAGAGCTGGTAGAACGAGCAGCAGGGAGGGACAGCGCGGCCCTAGAATGTGTGTATAACACAGGCCCTAGAACGTCACCGAGTGCTTCCTCCAAAAAGGACGTGACTGAGCCAGATCATATCTTCTGGAAAGACATCTACATGCATTAGAGCCAGCAGGTAAGAAAAAATCTTTCTTCTGCAGTGACGTGAAGTTAAAGAACATGGAGAGAAGAAAACTTCTACTCGGGTTGTTACCGGAACTGAAGCAGAGAGGCCAGGATAAACATGGCTAGGGCCCAGGACTGACTATCAGGAGATCTGCCATTTTCTATTCCTGGCTTTTTGACCATGAGCGAATCTCTTTGCTTCTGTGTGCCTCAGTTTCCATAACTATAAAATAAAGCTAATCAAGTTTCTGTTTTTTCTCTCTCCTATTTTGCAAGGCGGGAAACTTAGATACATTTGGAGTCTGTCTACGCTACCGGTCTAGAGCGTCTTTGTAAGCTGATGACCCCCACATGTTGTTCAGTACTTATGGATAACACAAGCTCCTAAGTTTGTTCTGTTCTTAGCCCCTATGGAACAGCTGGGCCGGGCGGCCTTTTCTCGCTGGGCTGTGCGGAGCAGGTTCTGGGCACTAGGGAGATGAAGAGGCTCTCAAGGACTAACTTGAAAATAAATATCAATGAACTGCAACACAATATAAAATCACTGCTGCTAACATTGGTGGGTGATAAAATACTAGCGGAGTGATAATTGATGCTGAGGACAGGGCAGTGACACAGGGCAATCAGATCTCTTGATAAGCTGGACCCATTCAAAGAAAACAAGTTTGAAAAGAACCAAATGAAAGGTCCTATACCTAGCAGCAAAGCATGCAGGCCACAAATACAGAATGGGGAAGTGTATCCAGGAAAGCACTAACTGAGAAGAGGATTTAGGGGCCATGCTGGGCAAGCCATTCAACATGAGCACCCAGTGTGATGCTGTGGTGAACAGGGCTAACGCCACCATTAGATGTATGAAAAGAGCAGTGAGTAGCATAGGGAAGTGACACACCATCAGTAAGCCTGATCCTGGAATACGGCATCCAGTTTTGGCGTCCACCTTTGAAAAAGATTTTGAAGTATTGGAGATGGGGCAGCAAAAAGCAATGAAAGATTTTGAGGGCTGGAGAAAAATGCCTGCTCGTGAGCTATTGAAAGAGCTCAGCCTGTTTAGATTATCAAAAAGATCGGAAGGTGATGTCATTGAAGTATTGAAGTGACTTTATGGAGAGAAAATATCAGATATTAAAGGGCTCATTAATCTAGAAGAGAAAAGCATAACAAGACCCAGTGGCTGGAAACTCAAAAGAGACCAATTCATATTAGAAATAGGACACAAATATTAAACAGTGAGGATGAATCACCAAAGGAACAAACTGGAAAGGGAATTGATGGGAATTGCCCATTTCTTGATGTCTTCTAATGAAGACTAAATGCCTTTCTGGAATGTGGTTAGTCAAAAACTAGCTACTGTGTTATACAGAAAGCATGCGATATGCAGGGTGTCAGATTACGTGCTCTAATTGTCTCTTCTGTCCATAAATGAATCATTGAGTGGGGTGATCCAGGGAAGCAGCTCAAACATCCAATGTGGCTGCACAGGGGCAGGACATCAGCACTGCAAGGGAGGGGTGGGTGTGGCAGTGACATCACAAGGGCCTTTGGCAGGACCTCAGCCTATTGGACAAAGGTGGTGGGGAGGCAATGATCTCACAGAGAGATCTTGACATCAGCCAGGCAGGACAGGGGCAACCTTGGAGATCCCTGTGGCTTTGCTTCAGCACGTCTCCTTCTCGAGGTCTCTCCTTGACGACTCAGAGAGAATTCACTTTCACGTACGTGAGCGCAAGGAGGACCCTCTTTGGAGTTTTCTCCTTTTCTTTTATTGATTTTGCTAGAAAACAGACGTCCCTATATAGAAGGTAAGAGCCTCCGAGAGGTTTGGAACCTGTTCAGTCTGATCCATCAGGTGCCGGCTGATTTTTAGGAAAGGAAAACACTAGATTGTGGGGGCAGCATTTTATTTCCAACCTAGGACTTTGTCCCTTAGAATCACTGGGGACATTGGGGTTTCTCCTGTTTGTTTTCCCTTTTCCTGTCTCTCCCTCCTTTCTCTTCTTCTCTTGCATCTTTGTCCTCTTCCCCTGCTCTCCTTTCACCACCAGGACCTGTCAGTGCATGTGGAGTGGGGTGTGGGGGGGTTACACTCCAACTCTCATTGTGGGAGGCCCTCCCAAAGACATGTGGCTGGAATAGTGCTCTAATAGTGACTCCCTCCAGTGGTGACCTGCGACATCTGGTGAGAACTCTCAGCTTTCTAATTCTCAAAGTCTCGATGCTGATTGGGTGAGCATGGGGCTATTGTGAGGGAGGAGACTCAGGTCCTTGTTACTCTCTTTTAAGACCAAGGAAATAAGCCAGAACCAAACATGTGTTTGATTGCTCTTGCTGCATTTCTCCATTCATTGTCTTTGAGTAGTTCATGATTCTCTCTCTAATGGGCTAGTTCTTCTAAAATACTTACTGAATAATTAGTTTTTAATACAGCCATATGCAAACCCATACTTCCAGTCATAAAGGAGTCAGGCAGCACCCTACAGAATGGGGGACAGTCCGCTGGAAAGCAGTGACCCTGAAAAGGATTTCAGGGCCATAGTAGACGAACTGCTCAACATAACCTGTCCATATGAAACTGTGGTAAAAAAGGTTAAAACCATTCTTGGATGGATAAAGTAGTGAGTATGGAAAGGGAAGTGATCCAGCATTGGTGAGCCTTAGTTCCTCCTTCTGTCAAGTACGAATAACAATCCTCTCCAACCTACCTCGTGATGGGTGGATGATGGGGATCCATTGAAGAGTGTCACTAGTAGCAATGCAGAATAGGAGGTGTCCTATCACATTGAGCCATATCAGATTATGACATAATATTCTATTTGATTGGTATTTTATTCTTTTGAAATTGTTAAGAGAAGCAACTACTTAGCTCAGCCTGAAGCATCTCAACTAACTTTCCAGATCACAGTGTCTCCTCTTTGTGTACAACGAGACAGTTGAATGCATTGTGACAAACAGGAGATGCTCTTGTTTTGCAAACAAATATTTGTTTGCAAAAATTTTCTTCCTACTTGTTATGATTTAAAGAAACAAAGTGGTTTAGTCTGAATGGATTTTCTGACAAAAAACGGTTTCCATGAAAATGTTCACCCCTTATTTCCTGGGCTCTATCCCTGCCTCCGTGGGGGTTGTTGTCTGTTAGTTAGAACAGGAGTCAGGACTGTTGGCTTCTCTTTCTGGTTCTGTCACCGCTTTGCTGTGTGACACCTTGGGTAGGTCCAATGGGAATAGGGTCAATTCTCTAACTCCAGGCAGCAGAGAGCCTGGGCGAGGAGGGAGGCTCAAGCTGTCTGCGACGGAGAAAGGGATGTTTCCAGGTGTTGAACGTCAAGAATTCTAAACTTTGCTAAAATGGCTGGTGTAGAGAAACAAGAAAGAGTTGGGGCCAAACTTTAACCATTGTCTTTTTTTAAAGCCCATTCGGGGATGTGAGTCCCAGAGAGCCCTAGAGAGGGGGAGCAACTTGCCCAGTCCCACAGATCAATAGGCAGCAGTGGAAGCAGGACTGATGCTCCCTCTCAAAGGCAGGGGGACCGGACATTAGGGCCTGGTTGCAATTGCCAGCTGTGGGAGGGAGTGTGCAGCAGTGGTTAGTGAAGGGGTCCATCCATGGCTCTGACACTCGGTGTGACCCTGAGCCAGTAGCTGAGGCCCATTTGCCATCAGTAGGGTTGGGGTCCTGTGGCTACAGCCCAGGGGGGTTGGGAGGCTCCAGAAAGACATGTAAAGTGCTGGGATGTCAGGATACTGGAGCCGCTGTCACCTCTGCACCAGGGCAGTGTTCTGCACCCCGCTGCTGCTGGCTGACTTTCTCCGTCTCCTGGCAATAAGACAGACTCTTGTTTTCACAGCCAGTCGATCGCCCTAGAGTCATCACCCTGCCTGCTGGCTGGGCAGGGTAACTCCTCAGGTCACCACCCTCTCCAGCCTGCCTTGGGCTTGGAGAGTGAGGAGGAGGGCGAGGGACATCTGCTGACCCTGAACATCTGCCATCCATCATACCATCACATAGAGCAGGCCTGCACAACTCGTAAAGCAGCAAGGGCCACATTACTCCAAAGAAAACAGCTGAGGGCCAAAACCCTCCGGCCCCGTGGAAACACCCTGCCCCAGCACCGCCGAGCCTTGCAGAAACAAACCCTCCTTCCCCAGCGCCGCCCCACCAAAACAGCTGGGGGCCAAAAAGGAAGGTTGGGGGTGGGGAGGAGATACTTGATTTTAAATCAACCAGGATCTCCCAGCTGAAGAGGTGGCTGGGAGCCCTCAGGGGCAAATAAAAGGGCCCAGTGCTCCGGTGGCTGGGGGAACCTGGAGCTTTGCGGGGCTGGGGCAGGGATTTAAAGGGCCCAGAGCTCCTGCCGCTGAGGGGAGCCCTGAGCCCTTTAAATCTCAGCCGCGGCCGGGATTCAAAGTGCTTTGTGCTGCCCGCAGAGTGCCGTGTGCGTGGGATTTAGAATCCCTCCGCGGGCCGCACAGAGAGCCTCTGCGGGCCGCATGTTGTGCAGGCCTGACCTAGAGCAAGTGAGTGGCATTAGGGTTCCTCAGTGGCTTCCCCTGTCTGTCTGGAGAGAGGCAGAAAGAGGGGGAGAGAACATCTCCAAAGGGGGATTTCATTTGCAAACAGCCCCCCAAAGCCCCTGACTCTCCAACTGGGCAGGGGCTTCTCCAGTCCCAGCAATGGGGGCTCCCAGCCCTTCACTTGTGGGACACTGTTCCCCAGGCTGAGAGTCTCTGAGCTGGGCCAGACCCTGTGAGCTGCTGAGTATGGAAATCAATGGGGAATCAGGAGCCCCCTGTTCTTCCTGTGCCTAGCGTCTTTGTGACTTTGAGGTGGGGAATGGTTTCCCAGGAGAAGTCCGGACTCATGGGTTCTGTTCCTTCTCTAGCCTGGGCAGGGGAGTATGGCCTGGGATGACAGGAGGGGGCTGCTTGTCCAGAGAAACCGAAGGTCTTTGGGACTGACCCCATTGCTCTAAAAGGATGAGACTTCCTGGATATTGCAGCAGCAGCAGGGGTTGCACGAGCAGCTCATGCAATGAACTCCTGTCAGTGTGTGTAGCTTGCACTCCCTGCACTCCTGTGGGGGAGAAGGGGCTGCTCTGGTTGGAGCAGGGCTGAGGGGGGACTGAAAAGGCCCATGAGTGAAAGGCTGCCTTGACCCCCATCCCATTCCCCCTGCTCCCAGGCAGAGATCTCCCTGCCCCATATGGCACAGAAGGACCTTTGTGTCAGGGCTGCAGACTGTCTGCCCAACTGAAGCTCAGGAAGCTCCACATTTGAGGAGGTGAGGATGGGCCCGAGGCTCAGGGCCTGCTTCACCTCCTGCCCTTTATTCTTCCTTTGGCCCTTCTATGGGCTCTCAGAGGGTGACATGAATAGGAACCTCCTCCCCACCTGTCTTCTAGGCCCTGGGGGGTGTGACAGCCTCCCAGATGGGTGCAGTCAGAAGCTGAGCCACCTCAAGGAGCAGTGGGAACAGGTCAACTTGTCCTATAAAACCAAGCAGTGCTAGTTCTCAAAGAGGCTGAGAGGGAAGACCCCGCTCCCTCATGGAGGTAAGAGCCATTTACTTCTTTGGGCATATGGGTCTCCTGGGGGAGAAATGGGATCCCTGCTGCAGCAAATCTCCAACTGCAGCCAGACGAGCCTTTGTGAACTTAGCCCCTCTGGAAACCAGGTCTGAACTGGAGGGTCTGAACTCATGGACTCCTAGACTTTAAGGTCAGAAGGGACCATTATGATCCTCTAGTCTGACCTCCTGCACAATACAGGCCACAGAATCTCACCCACCCACTCTTGAAATAAACCCCTAACCTATGTCTGAACTACTGAAGTTCTCAAATAATGCTTTAAAGAATTTACGGTGCAGAGAATCCTCCAGCAAGTGAACCACACGTGCCCTATACTGCAGAGGAAGGTGAAAACCCCACAGGGACTCTGCCAATGTGCCCTGGAGGAAAGATTCTTCCCGAGCCCAAATATGGTGATCAGCTAAACCCTGAGCATGTGGGCAAGACTCACCTCAACCCAATAAGAGCAGGACTGGGCAGCGCAGGTCTGTTATAGGGAAAGGAGAGTGCTTTCCCCTGGGCTGCAGAGACTGGGGCTTAGCCAAACTGATTACAGAATGAGTCCTACCTCAGAGGGACCATGTATTGGCCCCGAAAGAACCAGACTTCAGTGGCGATAAAGCCCAGCTGGGCTATGAACTGGAATGAGAACTAGGTAGGAAGTTGAAAGCAGCAAGGAAAGCCTAGAAGGGAACTTGAGAAGAGAGGTAGGATGTGCCCAGGGAAACCTGCAGCAAAGAGAAAAGAGCAGCCCTAGCTGTTGAGTACAGAGCCCTGGGCTGCTACCAGTGTCAGGGTGGGACCGGGTTCCTCTACTGGCCCCAAAGAAGGGGGCATACTTGCACCCAGAGAGGGTTACCAAGCCCAGCAAGGGAGCTGCAGGATGAGCCAGACCCCCTGGGAAGACCTCTTTGGACTTTCAGTGTGTGACAAGCTGACCCCCAGAAGCATGGACTAAAGGTGGTAAGCCGGCCAGAGGGCCGAATTACCAGGCAGAGAGACTGCCATGGTGCTGGAGTGACCATCGATGGAGGACCAGAGGGCACCTAACAATGAGTAGATTCATTGATTATTGGCATAGTCAGCAGGATTGAATTCCCTCTGTCATCCATGAGGGCTCATGGAAGTCTTGGTTACTGACGGAAGGTCCGTCCCCCCAAGTGGGATTTCTCATTTGAGTTCCAGGGACTGGTTAAGCAGCCAAGGCAGGTCTCAGGTTTCTCCAGCAGCTCCTAGAAACCCAAGAGAAGCAGAAGGAAGTGCAGGCAGAGCTACAGATGCAGCTGGTAAACTTGAGGGAGCAGCAGCAATACCTGTGAGAGATCCTGCAAAGAGAAATCAACCTGCTACGCCCATGGGCAAAAAGAGAAGACTCGGAGAGCATGTTGGGGCTGTGCTGAGAAGGTTAGTCCAGGAGGGCAGGGCATGAGAAAGTGTACAAGCATAGCCTAATGGCAAGATGGGAACAAAAGTTCTTTGGTTTGGATGCAGAGAACCAGGCCATATCAAAAGACACGGCCTGCATAGGAAATTCCTGCGTGGCAAACGGAGGGGCCAGGGCCCCAAGAAGGTAGAAAGAAAGGAGAAGGTGTCCTCTTGAACAAACACACATGAGGTAGGCTAGGTGGAGTTGGCAGGGATGGCCATGGACCTTGCAGACCCTCCTCCAACACACCTGTTGGGTGCTGCAGGGAGGTGAAGGATGAAATGGTTGGCACAGAGATGAATCAGGCACAAGATTTGAGCAGCGATGTGTGCTCAGACCCCGATGGAAAAGGTTTTGGGGGATGCAGCGGCAGTAGAAAAAAGGCTACAGAAGAAGCTAATGGCTTCAGAACAAGGCTCTGCAAGCAGTTGTTAATGAGAATGAGTGGCTGCAGGAAGAGAAGGATGCCTCTGAGTTCTGGTGAGTACGAGGCTGTACGAGTGCACAGCCGGTGACAGAACATAAACATAAGAACATAAGAACGGCCGTACCGGGTCAGACCAAAGGTCCATCTAGCCCAGTATCTGTCTACCGACAGTGGCCAATGCAAGGTGCCCCAGAGGGAGTGAACCTAACAGGAAATGATCAAGTGATCTCTCTCCTGCCATCCAGCTCCATCCTCTGACGAACAGAGGCTAGGGACACCATTCTTACCCATCCTAGCTAATAGCCATTTATGGCACAAGATGGTGAGGGATGAAGATTGGACAAGAGTAGAACATGCTCCCGGGTTGGGCTGGATTTTAAGGAGGAGGGGGTATTTCACAGGATGGCTTGGCCTGTGGCTGCAAAGCCTGGAGCTAGGCCAAACTGATGACCAAGTGAGCCCTATCTGAGGGGAAACAAGGGAAAACAGCAGCAAACATACAGAAGCAGCCCTAGCTGTTCAGTATACGGCCTTGGGCCAAAACTTGGAGTCCAGGTTAGGACTGGGTTCTCCCACCGTCCCTAAGGAAGGGGACATAGAAGACCATAGAAAACCAAGAAGGGCAGATGAGGCCGAAATCAGGCTGAGGAAGAGCTCCCCACGAGGGTGGAAGGCCTTGTTTCTGTTCAAGACATTTTTGGACTTTGTTTGGAAGGAGCATGACCCAGGAAGGAGTGGACTAAAGGACAGTCATCTGGCTGGAGGGCTGAGTTCCCAGCCAACAAACTGCAAGAGTGACCATCAACGGGGTTGCTAGCCCAGCTAGAAAGCTGTGAGATGAGGCCTGGCCAGGATCTAGCGGTGAGTGAACTCTGGTACAAAGCTGCTTCCATTATGGAAACAGCCTGGTATTGGAGCGTGGGTGGGGAGACCAGGGAGATGGGAGGAGTTACTGAGGCTGGGGTGGGGAGGAAGCTGTGGGGTTGGGAGGGGAAGGACATGGCCCAGCTTGTGGGAGGGATTCTGCTGGCTGTGTCTGGAGCACTGTGTAGCCTCTTCTATGGGAAGTTCCCCTGGGTCAGTGGGCCTTGAATCTCTCATGCTCCTTTGTTCTCTTTGGGCTTCACAGCAGATGTCTGGTGAACTGCCCGTGGACTCTGTGCCCCGCAACACTCCGAAATGATTCGCTACCTTCAAAGAAACAGGGCACAGCTCAGCCTGTTAGGTAGGCTGGAGACTCACACTTCACTCACAACAATGAGGTGCTTAGGGAAGCATAGTAACAAAGAAGAGATTTGAGTGATACTAAGCAAGAGAAGGAGACAAATTTCAAACAGACAAACAAAGCAAAACACACTTTGTAGTGACTAAAACTGAATCTTAAGAGTCACAATCTTGGCCTTAGCAGTTTCCAGACTAACATCTCAGCTTTCCTAACAGATCTTATTTGATGTCCCTGTAAGGTACAAAAATTCTCTGTTGAATCCACTGATTTGATTGCTTTGCCTTTCGGTTTCAGACCCTCTGTTCTCCTTCTGAGGTTCCTGGACCCTGATTTGTAACATCTCTCTTCCAGTCTCTGGCCCAGCCTGTTACACAGATGTATGCTGCAGCCATCCCAGCTCAGAGAGCAGTGGGGAGAGATGATCTCATCCTGTCAAACCAAGCGTCCCATTGAGGCTTAGATGGAAGATCCCATGCATCTCCTGGAGGTAAGAACTGTTCACTCTTCTCGGCACTTGGGGCTGTTGCAACAAAGAGGGGGCTCCTGTTACACAGCCTAGTTATCATTGGGGGGAAGGATAGCTCAGTGGTTTGAGCATTGGCTTATTAAACACAGAGTTGTGAGTTCAATCCTTGACGGGGTCAGTTGGGGATTTGGGGCAAAAATCAGTTCTTGGTCCTGCCTAGTGAAGGCCGCAGGCTGGACTCAATGACCTTTCAAGGTTCCTTCCATTTCTAGGAGATATGATATCTCCTATTATTATGACTTTGTTTTTTTATTCTCAGAGGATGTGTGCAGGATCCTGGAGACTGTTTCCTGCAGGAGGTTTGAGTGGGGAAGAGATCAGTTACTGTCATGACCCAGGTCTGCAGGGTTCACTCCAGCAGGCCACCTGGAAGCCTCCTAAAAACCGCTTACCTAAGGCCTGGTCTACACTAGGAGGTTATGTCGAATTTAGCAGCGTTAAATTGAATTAACCCTGCACCCGTCCACACAAGGAAGCTATTTAGTTCGACATACAGGGCTCTTTAGTTTGATTTCTGTACTCCTCCCCTACGAGGGGAGTAGCACTAAATTTGACATGGCCATGTCGAATTAGTCTAGGTGTGGATGGAATTCGACGCTAATAGCTCCAGGAGCTATCCCACAGTGCACCACTTTGTTGACGCTCTGGGTAGCAGTCCGAGTGCGGATGCTCTGACCAGCCACACAGGAAATGCCCCGGGAAAATTTGAATTCCTTTTCCTGTCTGGCCAGTTTGAATCTCATTTCCTGTTTGGACATTGTGGCGAGCTCAGCAGCACTGGCAGCAATGCAGGGCTCTCCAGCAGAGGTGTCCATGCAATCTCAGAATAGAAAGAGGGCCCCAGCATGGACTGACCGGGAAGTCTTGGATCTGATCGCTGTTTGCGGCGATGAGTCTGTGCTTTCGGAGCTGTGCTCCAAAAAACGGAATGCAAAGACCTACGAGAAGGTCTCCAAAGCCATGAGAGACAGATGATACAGCCGGGATACAACGCAGTGCTGCGTGAAATCAAGGACCTGAGACAAGGCTACCAGAAAATCAAAGCGGCAAACGGATGCTCCGGATCCCAGCCCCAGACATGCCGCTTCTACGAGGCACTGCATTGCATTCTAGGTGCTGCCGCCACCACTACCCCACCACTGACCGTGGACTCTGACGACGGGATAGTGTCGACGGCCGGTTCCTCGGAGATGTTCCTGGATGGGGAAGATGAGGAACCAGATGAGGAGGACGAGGCAGTCGACAGCGCTTACAACGCTGATTTCCCCGACAGCCAGGATGTTGCAGCTAGCTGGAGATTGCAGCTAGCCAAAGATGTTAGGAGTAACAAGAAGGGTTTCTTCAGGTATGTTAGCAACAAGAAGAAAGTCAAGGAAAGTGTGGGCCCCTTGCTGAATGAGGGAGGGAACCTAGTGACAGAGAATGTGGAAAAAGCTAGTGTACTCAATGCTTTTTTTGCCTCTGTCTTCACAGACAAGGTCAGCTCTCAGACAGCTGCACTCTGCAGCACGGTATGGGGAGGAGGTGACCAGCTCTCTGTGGAGAAAGAAGTAGTTCGGGACTATTTAGAAAAGCTTGACGAGCACAAGTCCATGGGGCCGGATGCACTGCATCCGAGGGTGCTAAAGGAGTTGGCCGATGAGATTGCAGAGCCATTGGCCGTTATCTTTGAAAAATCATGGTGATTGGGGAAGGTCCCGGATGACTGGAAAAGAGGTAATGTAGTGCCCATCTTTAAAAAAGGGAAGAAGGAAGATCCAGGGAACTACAGGCCAGTCAGTCTCACCTCAGTCCCTGGAAAAATCGTGGAACAGGTCCTCAAGGAATCAATTCTGAACCACTTAAAGGAGGGAAAAGTGATCAGGAACAGTCAGCATGGATTCACCAAGGGCAAGCAATGCCTGACTAACCTAATTGCCTTCTATGATGAGATAACCAGCTCTGTGGATGAGGGGAAAGCAGTGGATGTGCTATTTCTGGACTTTAGCAAAGCTTTTGATACAGTCTCCCACAGTATTCTTGCCAGCAAGTTAAAGAAGTATGGGCTCGATGAATGGACGGTAAGGTGGATAGAAAACTGGCTAGATGGTCGGGCTCTACGGGTAGTGATCAATGGTTCCACGTCTAGTTGGCAGTAGGTATCAAGTGGAGTGCCCCAAGGGTCGGTGCTGGGGCCGGTTTTATTCAATAACTTCATTAACGATCTGGAGGATGGTGTGGACTGCACCCTTAGCAAGTTTGCAGATGACACTAAACTGGGAGGAGTGGTTGATACGCTGGAGGGTAGGGATAGGATAGAGAGGGACCTAGACAAATTAGAGGATTGGGCCAAAAGAAATATGATGAGGTTCAACAAGGACAAGTGCAGAGTCCTGCACTTAGGATGGAAGAATCCCATGCACTGCTACAGACTAGGGACCGAATGGCTGGGCAGCAGTTCTCCAGAAAAGGACCTAGAGGTTACGGTGGACGAAAAGCTGAATATGAGTCAACAGTGTGCCCTTGTTGCCAAGAAGGCTAATGGCATTTTGGGTTGTATAAGTAGGGGCATTTCCAGCAGATTGAGGGATGTGATCATTCCCCTCTACTGGAGCACTGGTGAGGCCTCGTTTGGAGTACTGTATCCAGTTTTGGGCCCCACACTACAAGAAGGATGTGGATAAACTGGAGAGTGTCCAGTGGAGGGCAACACAAATGATTAGGGGGCTAGAGCACATGACTTATGAGGAGAGGCTGAGGGAACTGGGATTGTTTAGTCTGCAGAAGAGAAGAATGAGGGGGGATTTGATAGCTGTTTTCAACTACCTGAAAGGGGGTTCCAAAGAGGATGGATCTAGACTGTTCTCAGTGGTAGAAGATGACAGAACAAGGAGTAATGGTCTCAAGTTGCAGAGGGGGAGGTTTAGGTTGGACATTAGGAAAAACCTTTTCACTAGTAGGGTGGTGAAGAACTTCAATGGGTTACCTAGGGAGGTGGTGGAATCTCCTTCCTTAGAGGTTTTTAAGGTCAGGCTTGACAAAGACCTGGCTGGGATGATTTAGTTGGGTTTGGTCCTGCTTTGAGCAGGGGGTTGGACTAGATGACCTCCTGAGGTCCCTTCCAACCCTGAGATTCTATGATTCTATGATCTCTTCATCACCCTCACTGAGATCCCCTACCAACCCTCCCCAGCCGTTAACACGGACCCTGAATCAGGGGAAGGATCAGTCAGTACGTGCTTTAAACATGTAAACATTTATTTTTAACAGAGCAGGAATATTAACTATGTGAAAAGAAGGTCAATATATATGGGGATAGAACAGAAATCCTCTTGGGAGATCTCCACAAAGCTCTCATGGAGGTAATTGAAAAGCCTCTGCAGGAGGTTCCTGGGGAGAGCGGCCTTATTGGGTGCTCTGTGGTAGGACACTTTTCCGCACCAGGCTATCAGCAGGTACTCTGGGAGCATTGCCTCGATGAGCATGGCGGCATAGGCCCCTGGTTTGTGCTGGCTTTCACGCAGCATGCGCTCTTTATCTCTGTCAGTGATCCTCCTCAGGGTAATCTCGCTCAGAATGTCCTGCTTTGAATTAGGTGACTGTTAGTATTGGGAATGCTTGCCTGTTCCTTTACATAACAATAAGCGTTGGTTTACAGCTGCGTGGTGGAGGCGGTAGAGGGGCAGCATACAGGGATCTTTCCCGGGGACAGCTGCGAGGGGGTGGAACAGGGGCAGAGTTCATGCTTTCCGGATTGCCGGCAGCAGGAACTTGCAAACGCTATGACCATTGCTTTGAGCGTGAAAGGAGGGCACTGCTATACAGTACGTTTTAAGCAGCCAAAAGTCTACGGCTTACCATGTGTGCCTGCTCCACGAATTCTGCTGTCCTGCCCCGCTTGTCTGATCTGCAGTGCAAGGCCCTAGGCAATGAATGCGAAGGCCGAAAGTTCGAACTTGTCCTGAGTGTGCATGAGATAGGTGCTGTGCATGGTCTTGTTCACAGAGACAGACTAGACTATGTTCATTGTTCGCAAAAATGTATCTTTGTAAGGAATTCATTCCCTTTTTCCTATCACACAGCTGCGACTGCTTCCAGACCTGCCCCAGCATCCCCCTCACAGAGGCTGGCGCAGATTAGGCGGCGAAAGAAAAGGACATGAGACGAGATGTTCTCAGAACTTATGGGCTGCTCCCGAGCCGAGGCGGCCCAGCAGACCCAGTGGAGGGAGAACATGTCTCAGTTCCAGTGCTCACACAGTGAACGGGAGGACAGGTGGCGCCAGGAAGACCAGCAGGTGACTCAAACGCTGCTTGGACTAATGAGGGAGCAAACAGACACGATCCGGCGCCTTGTGGATCTTCTGCAGAACTGCAGGCAGGAGGACAGAGCCCCACTGCAGTCTATCTGTAACCGCCCTCACCCGCCATAAAGTCCCATCCCCCCCTCACCCAAAGTGCTAAGAACGAGGGGCGCCAGGGGCCGTGAAAACTGTCACTCCACTCCTGCAGAGTGCTCAAGTACAAGAAGGCTATCATTCCCAAAATTTTGAGAAGTCCTTTCCTTCCCTTCTCACCCAAGCCCCCATCCCATTTCCATCCCCTAACTGTGTAGGTGATAATAAAAAATACTTTTCTGTTAAGTACTGTTTCCCTCCTGTTCTTTAAGAGGAGACTGTGTTTCAAGGGGGGGAAGGGGGTTGGTAATTGGACAGGTCAGTTACCTTTAGCAGGGCACAGACACGGGGGCAGGTTCAGCAGCAGGTCACACACACAGTGCTGTCTGTAGGCATCCTGGTCACTGTGGGAGGTGTTTGTCATGTTTTGTTTTGCGGGGGCTATGTGAGTTTGTGGCAGGGGAGGGCGGTTAGAGATCTTCTGCAGCGGTCCTTATCCTGGATCACAGAGCCATGCAGCAGCAGATCTTTAACTGTCCTCCCCCGCCACAAAATCACGTAGCCCCCACACACAGAGTCCCAAAAAGGAGGGATGGCAGGCTCCATTGAAACAACCAGTCCGGCACTGCAGACCGCTCTAGGAGCAGGAGCCTGTCATTCCTCGAGTTTAGAAGCGGTCTTTACATCAGTACACACCCTACCCACCACAGTCTGCGTCCCAGTTTTAACCCTTTACCGCCAAAGCAGTAATAAAGTAATCGCACGGCTGTCTGGCTGGGCATAATCAGCAGCCAGGCTATTTGCCTCAACCTCCCATCCCGCCATAAAGGTCTCCCCCTTGCTCTCACAGAAATTGTGGAGCACACAGCAAGCTGCAATAACAATGGGGATATTGGTTTCACTGAGATCTGAGTGAGTCAGTAAGCTCCTCCATCTCCCCTTGCCCTTGAGACGTCCGAAAGCACACTCCACCGCCATTTTGCAGTTGCTCAGCCGGTAGTTGAAGAGTTATTTGTCACTGTCCAGTGCGCCTGTATAGGGCTTCATGAGCCAGGGCATAAGCGGGTAGGCTGGGTCCCTGAAGATCACTGTAGGCATCTCCACATCCCCAACAGTTATTTTGTGGTCCGGGAAGAAAATACCTTCCTGCAGGCGTCTAAACAGACCAGAGTTCCTGAACACATGCGCATCATGAACCTTGCCCGGCCATCTGACGTTGATGTTGGTAAAACGTCCCCTATGGTCCACCATTGCTTGCAGCACCATTGAAAAGTAGCCCTTTCGGTTAACATACTGGCTGGCCTGGTGGTCCGGTCCCAGGATAGGAATGTGAGTTCCATCTATGGCCCCACCGCAGTTTGGGAATCCCATCGCGGCGAAGCCATCTATGATGACCTGAACGTTTCCCAGGGTCACTCCCTTTGAGAGCAGTAGCTCAACGATTGTGTTGGCTACTTGCATCACAGCCACCCCCACGGTAGATTTGCCCACGCCAAAGTGGTTCGCTACTGACCAGTAGCTGTCTGGCATGGCAAGTTTCCAGAGGGCTATGGCCACTCGCTTCTGCACAGTCAGGGCTGCTTGCATCCGGGTGTCCTTGTGCTTCAGGGCAGGGGACAGCAAGTCACACAGTTCAAGGAAAGTTCCCTTACACATCCTAAAGTTTCGCAGCCACTGTGATTCATCCCAGACCTGCAGCACTATGCAGTCCCACCAGTCCGTGCTTGTTTCCCGGGCCCAGAATCGCCATTCCACAGCATGAACATGACCCATTGCCACCATGATGTTCACGGTGTGGGGTCCCATGCTTTGTGACAGGTCTGTGCCACTCTCAGACTTCATGTCCTCACTGCGGTGCCGTAGCCTCCTCGCCCAATTTCTCAGCATCTGACGGTGAAAAAGGTGGACGATAAGGTGCAAGGAGTTGACAACGGCCATAACTGCAGTGGGCTCCATGCTCGCAGTACTATGGCGTCCGCGCTGTCACTGACCAGAAAAGTGTGCGAACTGATTTCCCGCCAGCGCTTTCAGGGAGGGAGGGCGGGAGTGACGGTTGAATGATGACAGTTACCCAAAACCACCCTCGACACATTTTTTCCCCCAGCAGGCATTGGGAGCTCGACCCAGAATTCCAATGGGCAGCGGGGCCCGGGGGAACTGTGGGATAGCTGCCCACAGTGCACCGCTTCCAATGTCGACGCTTGCCCCGTTAGTGTGGACTCACAAAGTCGAATTACTGCCCTTAGTGTGGATACACACGTTCAACTTTGTAAGGTCGGTTCTAGAAATTCGATTTAAGTAAAATCGAACTACTCTGGTAGTATAGACATACCCTAGGACTTACGAAGTCTAGACCCAGTTTGAGGCTCCATCCCTGAGGCCTATTGGCACAGTCCTAGAGCAGCTATTCGGCCTCCGGGACCTCCTCAAACCAACAGTGGAAACAAGAAGCTGTCTGAACACCCGGGCTCCCCTGTCTTCTGGACCATGTGTTAGCTGTTCCTGCTCCCACTCCCCAGGCTTGATTTCCTGTTACCATTCCTAATGTGTGATTTGTGTCCATTTATTTTTTTATGTAGAGACTGTTTGGTTTGGCCAATGTACATGGCAGAGGGGTATTCCTAGCACCCCCAGGCAAAGGAAGCAGCTGGTACCTATGGCCTTGTGTGCCCCACTCTGTCCTAACTTGGCTCCACGGGCAGGGTGCTGTGATTAACTTCTAATCCTGGTAGAATTCTGCACCACTGGGCACGCACAGAATTTTTTTCCCCACAGAAAATACATTCTGCTCCAGAAGTGCTGCAGTTCCACCTTTTCCCCACCAGAGGATGTGGTGGTGCCAGAACAGCCAGCTGAGTTCATGCTCCAGGCTGTTCTTGTGCCACAGCAGCCTCTGGTGGCAAAGAGGTGGAACTGCAGCACTTCTTGGGCAGAAATGTATTTTCTACAGAAAAGCATTCTGCAGGACACATGAACTCTGGGTCTGCAGTGGTGAAGAATTCCCTCCAGGAGTAGATGATGTGGCCAGTTACAGAGCAGTCTGCGTATCTACTTGCATTCCCAAGAGCATCTCCGGTCAGTGCTTCCTTCCTGCCATAGTCAACTTCACTTTCTTGGGCCCAGGAAGCTGCTTCCCAAACTCTCCACCCAGGGTCTAAAGGGACCTGAGGCCAAGTGCAGAGAGGTTGTTGCACTCAGCAGCTGCAATTCTCACCCTCTTCCCTATGCTCCTCCTCCCTTTTGCCCCTTTTGGGTTTCTTTGGTGGAGTTTCCAACTCAGTAACTGCCCCAGACTGGTTTTTCCTTTCTCCTGTGCACGGGGCATGGAGCCCTCTCCCCTCCAATGCTGCTGCTGTTCAAAGCATTCTGGAAATCACATTGTCGGCATCAATAGCTGCAAATGGCACAGACTTAGGAATTCATCTCTCCAGTCTCCTCCTTGGTGCTCCTGGAGGTCATTTCTGTTGCCCTAAAATAATGGAGGAGGGAGGGGGGAATTGAAGAAAAGCAGCAGAAGCTCTGTGGAGGGACAATGAAATAAAGTAACTCTGGATCTGAGTCCCATTCTGCTCCCCCCAGGCTGGGAGTGAGGCTGATCATCCTGGCAATGAGACCCAGGTAGACTATCATTCAGGGCATGTCTATACTACAAAATTAAGTCGAACTAACTTGCATCTGCACACAGCCATCACAGTCACTGCATCGCTTGTGCCTGTCTGCACTTTGCCCCTTGTGTCGGTGGTGCGTTTCCTCACGAGAAGTGCTTGTATCAATTGTACTGTCAGTGTCGGGCCATTGTGGGATGGCTCCTGAAAGCCAGTAACAGTGGATGTAAGCAATGCAGTGTCTACTGGGGCACCGGATCCAGAGGTGCCAAGGGCCATGGGCCCCCCAATTGTTTAACATGGGCACTGTTTGAGGGGCAAGGAGCCACATCAACCCCCAAAATGCAAGCCTTGGGCAGACGTGGAATGGCACTGACAGGGGTGGCACTTCGTGGCAGGGGAGCCGATAAGGTGATCAGTTCCCCTCCTGTGAAGTGTAGCCCCTGCTGGCGGTGCCAGCCTCTTCCAGGAGTGGGAGCTGAAGCTGGCTTTAGCCCCTCCCTTGCCATGAGGCCTGGTCCCTCTCAGTGGCCCCACCCCTGCTGCTCCTCCTCTCCCTGAGGTCCTGTCCCCTGTCCTGCTCTGAGTGGCCCACCCTACTCTTGGGCCTCCTGCCAAGGGAGGTGGAGGGTCTGGGGCACCCCAGAGCAGCCTGGATTCCCTGGGTGGCTCTTACCAATGCCTGGCTCTGGCTTCAGGCCTGGCCAGGGGGTTGGGCCTTGGGGGGAAGAGGAGGAGCAGGAGTGGGGCCACTGAGAGGGGTGGAGTCTTGGGCCCCTCCCCCCACTTCTACCAAGGTTCTACACTGGTGTCTACACTGACACTGCCTTGACCTAACTTTTAAGAGGAGGAGGGGTAGCTCAGTGATTTGAGCATTGGCCTGCTAAACCCAGGTCTGTAAGCTCAATCCTTGAGGAGACTACTTAGGGATATGGGGCAAAAATCAGTACTTGGTCCTGCTAGTGAAGGCAGGGGGGTGAACTCAATGACCTTTTGGGGAGGAGGGATAGCTCAGTAGTTTGAGCATTGGCCTGCTAAACCTAGGGTTGTGAGCTCTATCCTTGAGGGGGCTATTCCAGGAACTGGGGTAAAAATCTGGGGATTGGTCCTGCTTTGAGCAGGGGGTTGGACTAGATGACCTCCTGGGGTCCCTTCCAACCCTGATATTCTATGATTCTAACTACATTCACCTTGATTCTGTGCCTCTTGTGAAGGTGGAGTTATTAAGTTGGCACTGCAGGGCAGTTCCATCAGCAAGAGAGAGACTGAAGTAGACACTTCATAGTATCTTGTGTCAACTGAACTCTGTGGTGTAGAGCAGACCTTCATGTCTAGGAAGATGTCTGGTACTTTCCCTTCATACCAGGACCATCATATGATAACGCTGCATATGATCTTTGCTCTTTCACATTCACCCTCACCCTCACCTGCTGCTGATTCAAGTCATTAGAGTAAAAATCACTTAGCACAGATGGACACCAGACACTCAGAGGAGAAAATCTGTAGCTTAGGGTAAAAGTTGAAAGACTTCACTAAAAAGGCAACTTCTGGTCTGACTGTAACTCCCAGGGATCCTGTAACTACTGAGGACATTCTAGCGCATTCAGGAGGTACCTAAAGAGTTCTCCCATCTCCCCCTCCCTTGGGCCTGTGGCTAAGCAGAGTCTGTGCTCTGTTCAGGAGGAATTGTGCTGTAGCAACCAGAGCACAGGACAAAGGATCCCCCAGGTAATGTTCCTGCTCTGCCTCTCTGGGTCAAACCCACCCACATCCTCAAGAGCCAGTGCAACCCCCACCCCGACTTAACCCCAAACATGGGGCTGCAGGGAGGGGAAGCAGCCCCAGTGCCCCATGGATGGGGGGAATCCAGCACTGCCAAGTAGTGTGACATGTTCCTTTCCAGCCTGCCTGGGTGTTTATTGCATATAGCCATTTACCTCAGGAACTGTTCAGGGAGCTCTGGTGCGGCAGCAGCTCAGACCCCAGGGAGCTCAGCAGCCCGTAGCCAGCTGGGTGAGATGTGGGGTGGGTTTGAGGGTTTGTTTGAAGTGGTTTCAGGCGCATTGTTGCCTTTACATCACCTCCGTGGCAGGCTTGGTTTAATGTAACCAGGGTTAGGCCTCATTGCAGCCTGGCCCCACGGGATCGAGTCATATTAGGGGCCGCGGGCAGGGAATAGAAGTGGGGGTCTATGCGTTGGGTGCCCCTGGAGCAGAGAGACAGGAGGCCCTCAGGGTCACAGCCAGTACTGGTGTAACTCCAGTTGCATAGAGCTTTGTTGTCCTGGGCATGGGCGGCAGGTTTGTATAATTTTTGGTGGTGCCCAAGTGGATCCGTCCCATCCATAGGACGGACCAGGGCAGCCGCCACAGGCCCTGTGCTTCAGGGAGACGTAGGGTCCAGGGTGGCCTGGGGGTTAGCGGAGTGCCTGGCACCAACAGCAGTGAGCAACCGTGCTCTGCCCTGCCTCTTCCCAGCCCGCCCCTACTCCACCTCTTCCCCGAAGCCCCTGCCCCGGAGCAATGCCAGGAGATGGAGCGGAGTGGGCTGAGGCCAGGTCACTCACTGCTGCCAGCGCCAGGCCACCCTCTAAGTCCCCAGGACACCTTGGACCCTGTGACCCTCCTGAAGCACAAGACAAGGGGTAGGCACCACTATGTTGTACGAACACTTGACAAAATTATCAGACTTAGTGATGGACATTGGGGGCGGGGGGGGGAATTATGTCATTCAATCATTCAACCCATAAAATAGCACACATTTCACCAAACTGAAAAAAAAACCAATTAACCTAGCTAATAATAATAATAATAAATAATAAATTAAACTCATATAATTAATGAAAAGTGTGGTGTATACTGTATATGAGATTGTAAGCAGAGTCAGGATGAGCTCTACACTGACATCTGGTGGTGAATTATGGTGAGTGTGGAAAAGTACTTAGGGGGCTGATCTGGTTTGCATAGGCACACCCTCCCCACCTAGCATAGCTCACGGCAGCCTAAAATGGTCACTTTGACAGCTGTGGGATCCTCAATTTCTCTGTTATTGGGGCAGGAGGAATAAAGTGTTGTTACCCTGATAATGTGAATGAGGGGCTATGAACCTGTTTTATGACAGACAATCTCACCATCAACTGTGTAGCACTCGCTAGACAAGGGACATGGGTTCCAAAACCCATTGAGTTGAGAGAAGTTGGGGATTAGTCAGATCATGTGTACTTGATGGTATGGGTCCCTTTTAAGGGTCTGGTACACCAGTTGTACTTTTTCTCTCTGCTGTTAAATAGCAGAGCTAATTTTGATTCTGTTAGGAGTTTAGCTGAATTCACTTTGGGCTAATGGTGTTTCAGTATTGGGGCTCTCCTACTACAAGCTGAAATCACTAAGGGTATGTCCATACTACCTGCCTGGGTCAGCGGGTAGCGGTTGACTTCTTGGAGTTTGATATATTGTGTCTCATCTAGATGTGATATATTGAACTCCAAACGTGCTCCCGTTGACTCCGGAACTCCACCACCGCGAATGGTGGTGGCAGAGTCGACGGGGGAGCCGTGGACTTTGATCCTGCGGCATGAGGACTGGTAAGTAGTTCGAACTAAGGTAGTTCGAGTCCATAGCTGAACTTGCGTACCCTAGTTTGAACCCCCTCCCTCCCCCCAGTGTAGACCAGGCCTAAGAGCTAAAACTACTGAGCTAAGGTCATTGAGTGCTGTGTTAACTATTGAGGGAGCCTAAAGACATATTGCTAAGTGGCTGGCAGAGCAGTTTGCAGGATGGTTGGAGCAGCAAGTGCAGCAGCGTGGAGCTGAGCAGTTTGTGAGGACAGCTGGAGTGGTTCATGAGATGGCTGGTGGAGCGGAGCAGCTTGTGGGATGGTTGGAGCAGCCCACAGAACAGTGAGTGGAGTAGAGCGGAGCAGTTTGCGGGGATGGCTGAAGGAGCAGAGTGGCTGGTGGAGCAGAGCCATTCGTGGTGAAGGCTGCAGCAGAACTCCACGGAGAGGTGGGCAGTCAGCCTCCCCCACATAAGGTGCCCCTTAACACCCTGTGTGCCCCCCCACAATTCCACCCAGTCTTGGGGGGAGGATTAAAACTCTGCAGATGAACTTTTGAACTCTGGGGTGGCATTGACCAAGGACAGAGACTTTTGAGTTGTTGGACTTTGGGGTGATTTGGACTTAAGACCCTGAGGGGAAAAGGACACTGCCAAACTTACTTGGAGGTCAGTCCTTTGCTGTTGGTTTGTGTTATGAATCCTGTTTGTGGTGTTTCCCCAACGTAATGCCACATTGTTTCCCTCCTTTACTAAAAGGATTTTGCTACACTTGGACTCTGTGCTTGCAAGAGAGAAAGTATTGCCTCCTAGAGGTGCCCGGGATGGTGGCATGTAATTGTCCCAGGCCATTGGGTGGGGGCTTGAGCCGGTTTTGCATTGCATTATTGAAATGGAACCACTGGATACTGAACCTGGCTCTTGGTGCTGCCAACTCAGAGGGGCAGAAGGGTTACAAGATTATTACATGAGAAATGAAAATGAGCTTGCTTTGGGATTTTACAAGGCACTTATATCATTTAAACACATTTGGTACCTTGAGGAATGATAACACTTCTTGCAAATCACATAACTAGGGAGCCCATGGTCCCCTTTCTTCACCCCATTGCAAAGGCACAGGGGTTATTGCTGGGTGCCCTATGGGAAAAACATATGGAAAGAAGAGGATCAGTTTATACAGAGGGCTGACCTGGCCGCAGAACCGGCGACATCCAGGGCTGCCAGCAGGGAGGCCCAGGCCACTGCTTTCCCTTCCTGCCATAGGCGGCGAGTTAAATGGGCCTGTGGTGCCCATGCTCCACCAATATTCCTGAAGGTGGGCCTAGCTCCACCAATGTTTGGGCCCCCCCAGGCCCTGTGCTTTGGGGGTCCCCACACCATGGGTCAGCAACGTGGGGTGTTCTCACCTCAGGGGCAGCTTCCCGCAAATCAACGCAGCTTTTCATAGCTCCCTGTCCAGGGTAGAGGCTCACGATGGAGCAGTGATTGGGGGTTTCTGAACCAGCGCTGGTGCATGTTACAGAGACAGGCTGCTGCTCTATGGGTCAGATCCTGACCCACCCCTGGGGTCTGTATGTTTCAGGCTTACACACCCTCCAATTCACGTATGGCTGTGAATTCCAGGGTGATGGCAGCAAAGGGGGATTTTCTCAGTTTGGCTATGATGGGGGAGACTACATCAGCTTCGATAAGAACACAAAGACCTGGACGGCAGTAGCCAATGGGGCTCAGATCACCAAAGGGAAGTAGGATGCAGACAGAGCTGTCAATGAGCAATACACGAACTATCTGAAGCGAGAGTGCATCGAATGGATGAAGAAGTACCTAGAGTATGGGAAGGAGACTCTGCAAAGGAAAGGTGAGGGGAGATAATCATACCACACACGTGGTGGGGGTAAGGGGGGAAGCACTGACTGGATCATGCACCCTCCCATCTTCCCTCACTCCTGGGACCTCTGAGATGCCAAGTGTTGTTACTGCCAGAATATTTCTCTGCCAAATTGAGGCCGACCCCAGCACTGCTGCAGGAGACAGGCTTTGCTGCCCTGGCCCCTTCCTGTTCAGACCCGAAGAGCGAAGTCCCTTAGGATCTCTGCCACCACTTGCATGCCAGAGAGGGAGTCCTGACATTCTCTGTCCCAACCTCTCAGGGGCAAAGGGCAGGATTCTTCACTCTGTGTGCTTGCCTTGGACCAGTTTGTCTTAGTGGAGATACCAGCTCCCTCTGCGGCTCCCCCAGAGTGCTCAGTTCAGTGAATTTGCGCTTTTTGTCTCCTTCCTCCCAGGGCGCCCCACTGCGCAGGTGAGTGACAAGCCGTCAGCCAGTGGCCTCACCACCCTCTCCTGCAGAGTCTATGGCTTCTACCCCGGAACATTGCCATTGTGTGGCTGAAGAATAGGGAGCCAAGACAGCAGGAGACAATCCGAGGGGGGGTTGTTCTCAATGGGGACGGGACCTACCAGTTTGGGGTGACCATAGAGATCGACCCTAAGAGCAAAGATGAATATACCTGCTGCATGGAGCACCTGAGCCTGACAGAGGATCTGAGAGTAAGGAGGGAGGGGAGGGTTGTCCTCTAATGGGTAGAGGGGGTTGGGAGGGGTGGAGACAGGGCACTAATCGGGTAGTGGGGAAACTGATCCCTGTGATGGGGTGAGGGGGTTTCAGGGGGGATACAGGACACTAATAGAGAGCGGGGCGGGGTGACTCACCCTTGTAACAAGGGAAGAGAATTTGGGGTTGCCCTGCTCACTGGCCTTTTCCTGTTTCAGCCAACACCGTTTCAGCGCCCAAATCCAATGTGTTGCTGATCGTGGGTATTGTGATTGGGGTTCTGCTTGTGCTGGTCGCTGCTGTTGTCTTCCTCAGTAAGTGCCGGGGGAGGGCCTTGGGGAGTCTGTGTTAGGCCATGTGAAAAGTCCATTACCATAGTGCCTGGGCTGGGAGATTCCTGCATGGCTGTGGACTGGGTGGGGTCCTGCACGGATCCCTGCTGTGTGACTGCCCCACTGGGGCTAGAGTCCCCTCATCGGAGCTGCTGCTGGGCCAGACCCACCCACAGGCAGACCTCAGGTGGGATATGGTTCATACAGAGCCTGTCTCCCCACCCGTATCCTAGGATTCCGAGTCAGTCCATGAGCCCCAGGTGTTGGTGCTGGGCTGCAGACACAGATCAGAGCCATCTCCTGCCCTAGGAGCAGCTGAGCTCACTGAAACCTTCCCTCTCTCTGCAGGGAGGAAGAAAGATGGCAACAAAGCGGCTGCAGGCAAGTGCTGAGTCCCTCCGCCTCTGTTCCTGTGACTGTCACTGTGTGACCAGTACATGGCAGCCTGGGGCCAGTACCTGGAGACCTCCCCTAGCCACTCACCACCTCTCGGAGGCTGGGGAGCTGCAGCAGTAGGACTGGCCAACGACAGTCCTGGGCAGTGACAGTGGGTGCTCTGTGTAGGTCGCCCATCACCATGGCGTCTGGGCACAATGGCAGAACACCAACATCCAGCTCAGAGTCACTGGGCCATGTACACGTATGACGAGTGTGGGGCGGGGAGAATGGGGACCCTGCGTTCCGTGAGACACTGACCCCAGCTTCGCTCTCCCTCACAGCTCACGAAGGCTCTGCCAGCTCCGGTAGCCGACGTGCGGGTGCTGCTAGCCAGGGAATGTGCTGTGCTCACTGAGGCCTTGGGGGGAGGCATGGGACATGTTAATGCACCCCCGGGTCCCTCTATCAGGTGGGGGGTGTCACTGCGGGCAGAGAGAAATTATTCAGTCACAACGGTGCTGGTCGATTCCCCACATAGGCAAGCCCTGATTAGGCTGAGTTGAAAGAGTTAGCGGGAGTTAGTGGAGTATCAGTACCCACCTCCCCTTGGCTGCTTTGAAATTCCCAGCCCACGGTCTGTGGCAACCTGTGAGGTCGGTAGGGGTGCACACACCTTGTGCCAGACCAGCCGTGTGTGTTCCCAGTGGGGTTGGGATGTGTCTGACCCCTCGGAGCAGCATTTCACCCTGGCAGTGTCTGGCCTGTGTCCAACCCCGCCTCCTCCTGCTGTGGCTGGGAGCTGGGTTTGGTGCCGATGGGACGTGTCCTACACTGAGCCGGGGGGGATGTAGGAGCCCCAGCCCCACTGATTTCAATGGGGTTTGGGCTCCTGAATCACTAAGATGCTTCTGAGAGTCCCACCCCCTTATAGCCAAGTCCCCAGTGGTGCGGGGAGGGGTAGCGCAGGGATCTTAGCCCCAGGGAGCAGTTAACAGCCCTGACTCTGCCTGGCTCACTCCTCGTCATCCCTGGCACCAGGGCAAAGTGCAGCCACTCAGCTGGGGCAGTGTCACACCCACCCTTCAGCAGGGTAAACACAGACACCAGAGGCTGGGTAGGGGGTCAGGGCTGGAGATGCTAACACCCCTCTTCTCCTTCTCCCCTCCCAGGAAGCGACCAGGGATACGACACCTGTGTCAAGGGTAAGTGAGGGGGAGACCAGCCAGGGGGATTCAGTGAGGCCCCTAGGGGAGACCCCTGCCCAGAGTCCCCCAGGCCCTGCCCCTCTGACCAGCCAGCCGTGGGGAGCCCTGCCCCTGATCTCTCTGCAGTGGAGGTGCTGACTGAGAGGGTGGGTCTGCATCTCCCCTCTTCAGCGAGGGGTTCCAGGCAGCAGGGACTCCGGGAAGGAGTGTGGGGTGTGTCTGGCTCTAGGGGAAGGGGCCGGGATGTATCACGGATGCTGTGCTGGCTGCTGGGAGCAGTGATCACTGTAGCTCAGTGGGTACAGTGATCAGCTTTACGGTCTCCTCCCCCTCGGTGCGGGGTGCAGCGCCCAGTCAGAGCTTTACCCCGAGCACCAGGTGAGTGCCCAGTATCGTGGCTGGCACTGCTGAGTCTGCTCATCCTAACCCGGCTCTGACTCTCTGTGTTTCATTTCTGCAGCGTAATGGAGCCCTTTGGCAGGAGCATCCTTAGGATTTTATGGGGCCCTATACAGTATTATTAAGCTGGTGACCCTATGACTGACAGCAGCCTGTGCTCACAGCCCAGGGGGAGGGATGAGGCAGCAAAGGTTACTGAGTCACCTGGCCCACCTCATGGCAGCATAGAGTCACAGCTCCCTGCAGAGACTGCCTGCCTGCGGACCCCAGTGCCCCCCGAGGTCTTGGTTTCCCGCAGAGACGCCCCTGACAGCTCCGTCATCCTCTCCTCCCATCACCTACCAACTCAGAGTCTGGAGTGCCTCCTGCTGGCTCTCAGCAGCTGTAAGCTGGCACTACCCAGGGCTGAGCACTGGCCACGCACTGACCAGGCAATTCACAATTCTCCATGTGGGTCAGAGAGTACCAGCCTGACCAGGAGGCCATGTTCTTCATTAAACACAATTGATTATGTGGGGCTTTACAGCCATGGACTGGTTCAATCCAGAGCAAACACTGCAGCCCTCGGCTGGGCCATGAGACCAGCGACAGCGTTTCCAGCCAAAGACCATCACAGACGCCTGTTGGATGTTTCATCTCAAAAGACAAAGCCCCTAGGATTCCTCATTTACTAATTATTTCTCCTCCCCTGGCTCCCTACAGCCACCTTTGAGCTTTCCCACTTCTCTCCCAGGCTCTGCTCACTTGATTGCAGCAGCTCAGCGGATGGTCCAGCTTTGCTCTTTCACTTCCATTCTTCACTTCTTTGGGTGGCTGCATTTGCAACTGAGCAGCCTGCTAGAAATACCCGAGTCCTCTGTCTCTGCAGGCAGGCCAAGCAGCCAGGGGGAGGTTAGCCTGAACTGTCAGGCGTGGAGGCATGGCCCATAGGGCAGGGTTACCATATTTGAACTTTAAAAAAAGAGGACACTCCAGGGGGGGGGGTGGGAGTGGTAGTCCTGCCCCCTATCCACATCCTCCCACGACCCACCCCCTGCCTGCCCCCCACAGAACCCCCAACACATCCAACCCCCCCTGCTCCTTATCCCCTGATCTCCCCCTCCTAGGACCCCTGCTCCTAACTGCCTCCCAGGACCCCACCCCCTATCTAAGCCTCCCTTCTCCTTAGACCCCCAACCTAATTGCCCCTAGAACTCCACCCCTACCTGTCCCCTGACTGCCCTGACCCCTATCCATACCCCCACCCGACAGACCCCAGATCTCCCACACCTATCCAACCGCTCCCTGTCCCCTGACTGCCCCCAGAATTCCCGAACCATCTAACCCCACCTGCTCCCTGCCCCTGACTGCCCTCCTGAACCTCAGCCCCATCCAACGCCTCTGCTCCTTGTCCCCTGATCGCCCCCGCCCAGGACCCCTGCTCCTAACTGCCCCCCCAGGACCACACCCCCATCTAAGCACTGCTGAATATTGTCCCTGACTGACCCGTCCCTAGACCCCCCGACCATAACTGCCACCCTAGAACTCCACCCACTAGCTGTCCCCTGACTGCCCCGACCCCTATCCACACCTCCTCCCCAGACAGACCTCCGGGTCTCCCACACCTGTCCAACCACTCCCTGTCCCCTGACTGCCCTCCCAGAACCCCTGAACCATACAACCCCCCCTGCTTCCTGTCCCCTGACTGTCCCTTGGGACCTCATGCCCCTTCTCCAATCCACCGGCCCCCTTACCATGCTGCTCAAAGCAGTGTGTCTGGTGTGCGGAGCCAGACAGGGTGCTGCGCTCCCACATGGAGTGCACAGCCCCACCCCCCCAGAGCGCTGCCGGCATGATGTGCTGAGCCTGCGGGGCGGGGGGGGGGGGGAGCAGGGGAGGGGCTCTGGCTGCTGGAGGCCTGGATGCAAGCGGATCAATACGGCCTAACCGTCGTGTCAGCCACATCGCGCTCTGCATTGGGAGGGAAATCCCGGACCTTTTTAGATTTTTACAAATTCCTCCCCGATGGCTATTTAAAAATAAAAAATCTGGACGCATGGTAACCCTACCATAGGGACTCCAGGATCTGCAGCTGCTGCCACCTATACGGTGAATCCTCCAACTCATCACCAAACAGCTCTTCCACATTCTGCAAACTGGCCTCACTGTCTGACTATGTAGGAGAACAGAAACCCTTTGTTACAGCAGGAGAGTCTCGTCAATGCTGCACTCTTTGCATGGCTTTCAGAGGTCAGCGTGAAACACGACTACCCTGCCCCTAGGAGTCTCTCAAGGAGCTCCCTGCACAGTCACTTGGCACCCACCAGTAATGGTCTCTGACAGTGGCATTGCAGAGGGAGCTTAGCAGACCGTCCCTTCTATGACTTCCTGAATTGCTGCCAGGACTGATTCTAAGAGAAGAGCAGATTTCTCCTCTGTGCTAGGGAGAGTCCCATAGGAAAAGCAGCTGTGGTGGGGGAGGGGGCCATACAAGCACTACCCCTGAGCCCTTGAATAGCAGCAACCAGGACTTTGGGAGCTAGGGGATTGGTGTGTCTTGCTGGGAGAGCAGAGCTGGAGAGCAAAAAAGGGCATTGGAGGAATGGTAGAAAAGTCAGTGTCATGGTTGGGTCATGGGCAGCCAGACCTAGTGGTCAGAGGCAGAGTCCACACTCAGAAGACAGGAGTCGAGAGTCACCTGGGTCAGAATATTGGAAGAGCAGAAGCAAAAGACTTCGTTAAGTCCTAGGTAAGCAGTTTTTAGTAGGCTTCCAGGTGGCCTGCTGTAGTGTGGCTGCTCCCATGAGCCCTGCAGACCCGAGTTAATGACCCATGGGTCATGACAATGAGTGATCTCTCCCCGCTCAAACCTCCAGCAGGAAACAGTCTCCAGGATCCTGGACACATCCTCTGAAAATAAAAGAACAAAGTCATGATGACAAATAGGCTATATAACAGGAGCCCCCTCTTTGTTGCAACAGCCCCAAGTGCCCAGAAGAGTGAACAGTTCTTACCTCCAGGAGATACCTGGGATCTCCCCACTGCTCTCTGAGCTGGGCTGGCTGCAGCATACATCTGTGTAAGAGGCTGGGACAGAGACTGGAAGAGAGATGTCACAATCAGGGTCCAGGCACCCGAGAAGGAGAACAGAGGGTCTGAAACCGAAAGGCTAAGCAATCAAAACAGTGGATTTGACAGAATTTTTATACCGTACAGGGACATCAAATAAGGTCTGTGAGGAAAGCTGAGATGTTCGTCTGGAAACTGCTAAGGCCAAGATTGTGACTCTTAAGATTCAGTTTTAGTCAGTACAAAGTGTGTTTTGTTTTCTTTGTCTGTTTGAAATTTGTCTCTTTCTCTTGCTTAGTATCACTTAAATCTCTTCTTTGTTACTATGCTTCCCAAAGCACCTCAATGTTGTGTGTGTGAGTGAAGCGTGAGTCTCCAGCCTACCTAACAGGCTGAACTGTGCCCTGTTTCTTTGAAAGTACTGAATAATTTTGGAGTGGTGCTGGACACAGGCCTGGTCTACACTTGGACTTTAAGTTGAATTTAGCAGCGTTATTTCGAACTAACCGCTCAACCGTCCACACCAGGAAGCCATTTAATTCGAACTAGAGGGCTCTTTAGTTCGAATTTTGTACTCCACCCCAACAGGTGGAGTAGCGCTAAATTCGACATGGCTAGCTCAAATTAGGCTTGGTGTGGATGCTAATCGAACTTAGTAACTCCGGGAGCTATCCCACACTGCACCACTCTGTTGATGCTCTGGACAGCAGTCCGAGCTTGGATTCTCTGGCCAGCCACACAGGAAATGACCCGTGAAAATTTGAATTCATTTTCCTGTCTGGGCACTTTGAATCTGACGTCCTGGTTGGACATCGGGGCGAGCTCCGCAGCACCTGCAACGATGCAGAGCTCTCCAGCAGAGGAGTCCGGGCAATCCCAGAATAGAAAGAGGTCCCCAGCATGGACTGACCGGGAAGTCATGGATCTGATCGCTGTGTGGGGCGAGGAGTCTGTGCTCTCGGAGCTGCGCTCCAGCAAGTGGAATGCAAAGACTTTCGAGAAGGTCTCGAAAGCCATGAAAGAAAAAGGATACAGCCGGGATGCGATGCAGTGCCGCGTGAAAGTCAAGGACCTAAGACAAGGGTATCAAAAAGTCAGAGCGGCAAACGGACGCTCCGGAGCCAAGCCCCAGACATGCTGCTTCTACGAGGCACTGCATGCCATTCTAGGTGGGTCTGCCACCACTGCCCCACCAGTGATGGTGGACTCTGAGGACGGAATAGTGTACCGGGACAGTTCCTCCTCGATGTTCGCCGATGGGGAAGATGAGGAATGGTCTTTGGAGGACGGCGCAGGCGACAGCGAACCCACTCCCGCTTTCCCTGACAGCCAGGATCTCTTCATCACCCTCACAGAGATCCCCTACCAACCCTCCCCTGCCGTTAACCCGGACTCAGAATCAGGGGAAGGATCAGGCGGTAAGTGCTATAGACATGTAAACATTTATTTTTTATAAAATATGTATAGAAAAAATAGAAACACTATATAAAAAATTTTAAATATTAAACTATATGAAAAGTAGGTCCACACAAAGAGGGATTGAAGAAAAATCCTCTAGCGACAATTCAACGAAGGTGTCATACAGTTCCTCGAAAAGCCTCCGCAGGAGGTTTCTTGGGAGAGGTGCCTTGTTGGGCGCTCCGTTGAAGCAAACTCTTCCTTGCCAGGACATCCGAATATACAGAGGGATCATCGCCTCCACGAGCATTGCTGCATATGGTCCTGGTCGGTGCAGCGCTTCCCTTAGCATCCTCTCTTTCTGGGCACGGGTGACCCGCCTCAGGGTGATCTCGTTCTGGAAATACTGCATCTAAGTAGGGCAATTAGTGTATTGTTACTATTGTTAATGGTTTAAAATTAGGTTGCATAACAATGACCCTCGCCTAACAGCCACGTGCTAGAGGCCACAGAGAACAAGCATACATTGATCTTTCCCGTGCACTGGCGGGAGGGGCTGCAAAAGGCTCATCCTTTCTGCTTTCCACATTGCCTTTAGCAGGAGAGCACAGCTATCCACTAACTGATAAGCATTATCTACTGTAAGGCTTACCAGGACTGTCTGCAAGACGGATTCAGCTGTCTCTCCCCGCTTGTCCGCTCTCCTGTGCAATGGCGCCGCCAATGAGAGCGTACTCCGAAATCTCGAACTAGTTCTGAGATCTCACGAGACTTGGTGCCCTGTATAGTCTTGTTCTCTTAAACTGACTTGACTGTGTTCACTGTCCGCAAACCTGTATTTGTTCAAGGAAATCACTTACTTTTTCGCATCACACAGCTTCGGCTCTTTCCCGGACTGCCCCGGCATCCCCCTCGCAGAGGCTGGCTCAGATTAGACGGCAAAAGAAAAAGACTAGGGACGAGATGTTCCAGGAACTGATGGCCTGCTCCAGAGCAGAGGCGGCAGAGCAGAGACAGTGGAGGGAGACCCTGTGTCAGCAGCATCGCACACACATCGAACGGGAGGATAGGTGGTGGCAGGAAGACCAGCAGGCGACTCAAACGCTGCTTGGTCTAATGAGGGAGCAAACGGACATGCTGCGGCGCCTTGTAGATGTTCTGCAGGACCGCAGGCAGGAGGAGAGAGCCCCCCTGCACTGCATCTGCAACCGCCCTCCAACGCCAAGAAGTCCTGTCCCCCCCTCACCCAAAGTTACAAGAAGGAGGGGCGGTAGGGGCCGTGAGAACTGTCACTGCACCGCAGCAGAGCGCTAATGTACAAGACACCTCTCGCGCTCTAAATTTGTAGAAGTTCTTCCCTTACAGGATCACCCAGTCCCAAATCCAAGTTTCAACCCCCCACTGTGTATAACATTATTAAAAGCGGTTTGCTGTTACTCACTGTTTCCGTCATGTTTCTCGTGTCAGAAGACTTTGTGTGTAGGGGGGGGATTTTTAATTGCAGTGCATAGCCCACATTACCAGGGTACAGACTTGGGGGCAGGGTCAACTGCAGGGCACACACAGACTGCAGTCACTAGGCACCAGGGTCAGTCTGTGTGGTGTATGCTGCCCCGGGTCATTCGTTGATGTGTATGCTTGTCCAGGGTCCTGGCGCCTGCCATCCCCGAATGTAAAGGCAGGCTTCCCTTACCATGCACTTCGACCGTAGCCACGAGCCTCTCCGCTGCCCTGAGCCCCAAAAAGAGCTCTCATCCAGGGACAGATACTCACCCTTCCCTCACACCCCTCACCCCTTCCAACGCCCAAACCCACAGCCCACAGCCGTCATGCAAACCCCTATCCAAAGACGGCACCCCTCGCCCCTTCCTGCAAACCCACCCATTCCTGCAAACCCACCCCTACATGCACAACCACTGTAAACCGTCCCCCACCCCACAGACCTATGTAGGAGCAGGAGGCTGTCCGTCCTGTATTGGACAAGCGGTCTGTACATCAGTGCACACCGAACCCAGCACAGTATGCTTCCATGTTTCAACCCAGGAACAGAAATGCAAAGTCAACGAAAGATTTATTATTAATTACTGTTAAATGTCATTAGTTTTAAAACGTGCTTTGGAAGTGGGGGAAACTTGGAGAACCGGGTTTGTGAGCTCAGATCTAACTCGACACATACAGACACAGGCCCATGATCAGGCTCTCTTAAAATCAAGTGGACAGTCACAGGTTACCCTGCTCTGCGAGGAAACTAGCTTTCAAAGCCTCCCGGATGCACAGCGCTTCCCGCTGGGATATTCTCTCGGCACGGGTGTCTGGCTGATCGTAAACAGCAGCCAGGCGATTTGCCTCAACCTCCCATCCGGCCAAAAAGGTCTCGCCCTTGCTCTCACAGAGATTGTGGAGCACACAGCAAGCAGCAATAACTACGGGGATATTCTTTTCGCTGATGTCCGAGCGAGTCAGTAAGCTCCGCCATCTCCCCTTGAGACGTCCGAAAGCACACTCCACGACCATTCTGCACTTGCTCAGCCGCTAGTTGAAGAGTTCCTTCTCACTGTCCAAGGCGCCTGTATAGGGCTTCATGAGCCAGGGCATTAGCGGGTAGGCCGGGTCCCCGAGGATCACTGTAGGCATCTGCACATCCCCAACTGTTATTTTGTGGTCCGGGAAGAAAGTACCTGCCTGGAGGCGTTTGAAGAGACCAGAGTTCCTGAACACACGCGCGTCATGAACCTTGCCCGCCCACCCGACGAAGATGTTGGTAAAACGTCCCCTATGGTCCACCAGTGCTTGCAGCACCATTGAAAAGTAGCCCTTTCGGTTAATGTACTCGCTGGCCTGGTGGGCTGGTGCCAGGATAGGGATGTGAGTCCCATCTCTAGCCCCACCGCAGTTTGGGAATCCCATCGCGGCGAAGCCATCTATGACGACCTGGACGTTTCCGAGAGTCACTACCTTTGAGAGCAGTTGCTCAACGATTGCGTGGGCTACTTGAATCACAGCAACCCCCACGGTAGATTTGCCCACGCCAAAGTGGTTCGCTACTGACCGGTAGCTGTCTGGCGTGGCAAGTTTCCAGAGGGCTATGGCCAATAGCTTCTGCACACTCAGGGCTGCTCGCATCCGTGTGTCCTGGCGCTTCAGGGCAGGGGACAGCAAGTCACACAGTTCAAGGAAAGTGCCCTTACGCATCCTGAAGTTTCGCAGCCACTCTGTTTCATCCCAGACCTGCAGCACTGTGCGGTCCCACCAGTCCGTGCTTGTTTCCTGGGCCCAGAATCGCCGTTCCACACCATGAACTTGACCCATTGCCACCATGATCTCCACGGCGCGGCGTACCCTGCTTTGTGAGAGGCCTGCGCCACTCTCCTCACCGCGCTGCCGGAGCCTCCTCGCCCGATTTCTCAGCAGCTGACTGTGGAAGAGGTGGACGATAAGGTGCGAGGAGTTGACAACGGCCATAAGTGCAGCGACGATCGCAGCGGGCTCCATGCTCGCAGTGCTGTGGTGTCTGCGCTGTAACCGACCAGAGAAGGGCGTGATCAGATTTCCCGCCGGCGCTTTCAGGGAGGGAGGGCGTGATTGACAGTTCAATGACGACAGTATCCCAAAACCGCCCTCGACACATTTTTTCCCCCAGCAGGCATTGCGAGCTCTACCCAGCATTCCAATGGGCAGAGGGGACTGCGGGAACTGTGGGATAGCTTCCCACAGTGCACCACTTCGAAAGTCGACGCCGGCCCCGTTAATGTGGACTCAGAAGTTTGAATTAGTGTATTTAGTGTGGATACACAAATTCGACTTCATAAGGTCGAATCCACAAATTCGACTTAAGTAGATTCGAAATAGTCTTGTAGTGTAGACAAGGCCACAGAGTCGATGGGCAGTTCACCAGACATCTCCTATGAAGCCCAAAGAGAACAAAGGAGCATGAGAGATTCAGGCCCCACTGACCCATGGGAACTTCCCATAGAAGAGGCTTCACAGTGCTCGAGACACAGCCAGCAGGATCCCTCCCACAAGCTGGGCCATGTCCTTCCCCTCCCAGCCCCACAGCTTCTTCCCCACCCCAGCCTCAGTAACCCCTCCCATCTCTCTGGTCTCCCCACCCACACTCCAATACCAGGCTGTTTCCATAACGGAAGCAGCTTTGTACCAGAGTTCACTCACTGCTAAATCCTGGCCAGGCCTCGTCTCACAGCTTTCTAGCTGGGCTAGCAACTCCGTTGATAATCACTCTTGCAGCTTGTTGGCTGGGAACTCAGCCCTCCAGCCAGGTGACTGTCCTTTGGTCCACTCATTCCTGGGTCATGCTCCTTCCAAACAAAGTCCAAAAATGTCTTGAACAGAAACTAGGGCTTCCACCCTCCTGGGGAGCTCTTCCTCAGCCTGATTTCGGCTTGGCCTGCCCTTCTTGGGTTTCTATGGTCTTCTATGTCCCCTTCCTTAGGGACGGTGGGAGAACCCAGTCCTACCCTGGACTCCAGGTTTTGGCCCAAGGCCGTATACTAAACAGCTAGGTCTGCTTCTGTCCTTTTGCTTCTGTCCTTTTCCTCTCAGGTGGGGCTCACTTGGTCATCAATTTGGCCTAGCTCCAGGCTTTGCAACCACAGGTCAACCACCCTGTGAAATACCCCCTCCTCCTTAAAATCCGGCCCAACCTGGGGGGCAACTTCTACACTTGTCCAATCTTCATCCCTCACCATCTCGTCGCTGTCACCGGCTATGCACTCGTACAGCCTGGGCGCGTGGCATCTACAGCTCCGCAGCCAGCTCGCTCACCAGAACTCAGAGGCCATCCTTCTCTTCCTGCAGCCACTCATTCTCATTAACAACTGCTTGCAGAGCCTTGTTCTGAAGCCACTAACTTCTTCTGTAGCCTTTTTTCTACTGCCGCTGCATCCCCCAAAACCTTTTCCATCAGGGATGATAGGGGACCCTGTATTGCTTCCAGCAGAGAGATCTCCTGCACCTCAGTGGCTAAAGGAGTGTGCGTGGCAGTGCCACCCAGAGGGGGGGCAAGTGGGGCAATTTGCCTCAGGCTCTGCAGGGGCCCCCCAAGAGAACAGCTGAGGCTCCCACCTCCGCCCCTCTCCTGGAGTGTTAGCACATCAAGCGGCACCTCAGACAGCGCCACAGCGTGTCTCCGGTGGGGCCCCTGAGCCCCGCCCTCCTCCGAGCCGCGTGGTCAGGGGGCGGGGCTGCGAGCTCCGGGCTGAGCTCAGCTGCCTCTGCTCAGCGTGGAGCTCCCAGCCCCGCCCCCTCACCATGCGGCCCTGAGCAGGGCGGAGCTCAGGCCCCGCCGGAGATGCACTGCCGCTGTTCAGTGATGCACTGAGGCTCCGGGTGAGGAGGGAGCCGGGGGTAAGAGGCTGGGGCTGGGGGGGTTGGCTAAGGGGCAGGGAGCCCTGGGGACAGTCAGGACACAGGGATGGGGCAGAGGTTGGGGGAGTGGTCAGGGGCAAGGAATGGGGGGAGTTGGATTGGGGGCATTCTGGGGGGGTGGTCTGTCAGGACTCAGCGGGGGTGGTGGATAGGGGTTGGGGCAGACAGGGTGTAGGGGTGTGTCCCGTGGTGGTGGGGGGTCTCTGGGGGACGGTGAGGGGACAAGGAGCAGGATGGGTCAGGGATTCTGAGGGGGGGCAGTCGGGAGGCAGGAAGTGGGTGGGGGTCAGTTAGGGGGCAGGGCCAGGCTGTTTGGGGAGGCACAGCCTTCCCTACCCTAAAGCTCATTCAGCAGTTTGAGGCTTGCAGAAGAGCCAAGCTGTTAGCTTTTCCATTAGGGCTACCATCCCTTTCACTTCTCAAATGCCAAGTTATAGTCTATGGCTATGGCTACATTAGCGCTTCAAAGCGCTGCCGCGGCAGCGCTCCTGCGGCAGCACTTTGAAGCGCTAAGTGTAGTCAAAGCTAAGGGAGAAAACTCTCCCAGCGCTGTCCGTACTCCAGCTCCCTGTGGGGAATAACGGACAGGGGCTTTGACTACACTGGCGCTTTGTAGCGCCGCAATTTGCAGCGCTGCAGAGGGTGTGTTTTCACACCCTGCTGCAGCGCTGCAAATTTGCAAGTGTAGCCATAGCCTATATTTAATTTCAGTGCCATAGGGAGATTCATGTCAGGGGAGGGTAGCTTCATTTAAAATTAGCCACTGGGGGAGGGATCATATGAGAAGAGCAATATCCTTCCCAACCCTACCAAGGGAGACCCCCCTCCCCTGCATTCCCTGAGGCTCCAGAGGGGTTAATTCAGTGGTTCTCAAACTTTTGTCCTGGTGATCCCTTTCACATAGCAAACCGCTGAGTGCAACCCCGCCCCCACCTTATAAATTGAAAACACTTTTTTATATATTTAACACTATTATAAATGGTGGAGGCTGACAGCTCATGACCCCCAGTAATAACCTCGTGACCCCCTGAGGGGTCCTGACCTCCAGTTTGAGAACCCCGGATTAATTTAATGTTACCACCCTGTGTCCATTCACATGCATGTGCTATTTTGAGCATTTCAGTTTTGACAACATAGGTTCATCCCAGATTCTGGAACAAGCTCAAATGCTCAGTTCGTGGAGTATGTCCATAAGCTATACTAAAGTCAAACCCACAGTAACTGTCTCCAGTTTGTGAGGGACCACATGGAGCCAGTCTCTAGGAAACAGGTAAATGCATGGAGATTAAGTCCATTAATGGCTATTAGCCAGGATGGGTAAGGAATGGTGTCCCTAGCCTCTTTTTCTCAGAGAGTGGAGATGATGGCAGGAGCGAGATCACTTGATCATTACCTGTTAGGTTCACTCCCTCTGGGGCACTTGGGATTGGCCATTGTCAGTAGACAGGATACTGGGCAGGATGGCCTTTGGTTTGACCCAGTATGGCTGTTCTTATGTTCTAACCTAAATGAACCCAAAGTTATGGAGACAGATACGAGTCAAGGAAGCCAGCAGAGTATCAGAAACCTGGAAAAATCTCTGCCTGGATGGGCCCAGGTGTTTGGTTACAAGCCGAGGTAGTTGAAAAGTTTTGGATTTTTTTTTAAGCAGTTTTTTTTTTATTGTTTCTTTAAACAGTCAAACACAGCAAGCAGCAAATATTTGGCCACACACTTCTGGAACCTCAAACCATGTTCAGGTTTTGGCAGACTAATTTCAGCTTTTCAATTAAAAAAACCAACAAATTTTGAAGGAAAGCAGACATTGTCCATGATTTTTTTCTGCTTTTTAAAAACCCATAGTTTTTGATCCAGAAAAAAATGTTGATGGAAAATATTTGTCCAACCCTTTTAATGAGCTTTAGTGCGTTTTAGCACTAGCTGATGCTGAGAACCAGTGATACCTTGTAAAGAAGTTTTCTCAAAACTGGGTTTGTGCCAAAATGCAGAAGGTTTATTTTTCCCAGGGGCACCTGTGGGGGGAGCAAGTGGGGCAATTTGCCGTGGGCCCCGTAAGGGCCCTCAGGAGAATATAGTATTGCAATTTTTTTATAGAAGGGGCCCCCAAAATTTCTTTGCCCCAGGCCCCCTGAATTCTCTGGGCGGCCCTAGTGCATGGCGGGGGGGTTAGGGGGGTTTGGAGCTGACAGACCAAAGGTCTATTCCCCCCAAATTAGTGATTTCTCTAGTAGCTGGGTAAGGCCTCTGCAGCTCCTTGGTTTCTTCCAAAGGGAATCCAATCTGCAACCTGACCAGGATAAGGAAACTCATGTCCCTGTTCCCGTCACACACACTCCTAGGAAACTTTTCTTCTGCTGCAGCCATGCAGCTTGTGGGAGGCAGGACAATCTCACACAGTGTCTCTCACGTGGCATCTGTAGATGCACTTGTAGATCCAGGATCCATTCCAAGGTCTCCTCTGTGATGTTGTGGAAATCACCCATTTCACCTTTGACTCCAATCTGGGGGCGTTCCAAGGTTTGGATGTTCTCACCACAGTTGTGAGATGGGGGGAGGAGGGTCTTTGATTTTCTACTTGTGCAGCAAGTAGCTACAACTTGGGGCAGTGACAATGTGCTTCTTTGGAACAGTGGCTGAGGTCCAGATACTCTGCCATTCCCTGGCAGGTCTGGAGACATGAGGGGGGCGCATGTGGTCCATATTGGCTCTGGAGCTCACTGTGTCCTCTACCCAGTTCCCAGGTTGGGGCATTCTGCTTCCTGACTGGCAATGGAATTAGGCAAACCCCACCTCCTTTCTCTGCTTCTCCAGGGTGCAGGGAATTAAACAAGGGTCTGATCAAGCAATAGTGACTGACTGACCCAGTGCTCTCCTCTCAGACACTTGGGGATCAGCCAGGGGGACAAGGAGCAGAGAGACACCCAGAGACATAATCCTCTATTAACTCAGCCACCCGGGGATTCTTCTTATGCCACGTAGCAATGGCTCCATGTAAGACACTCAAATCATGGCAACTAGTGAGGTTCCAATGTGGGACCTTTAGCACCAGCCTGTCCCACTGGGTGCTGGATGAGGAACTCTGAGCTGGAAATAAGGAGTGGGCTCTTGTCCTGTCTCCAGGAGGCATCCACTGCAGGGACCCCAGCCAGCGCCACTCCCTGAGCTGGGTCATGCCCTGCCACAGTGTCCTTACCTCCCGCACCCTGGCTGTGTCCTTACAGCCCAGGAGCCTGCTGTCCTGGTGCCAGTCGTGGCACCACAGATCTTCTGCCTCGTGTATGGTCAGCCCTGGAAGAGAGAGAGAGAGAGAGACACTTTGATCATTCTGGTTGCAGTTTCTGTGTCCTTCCAATCCCATTGGTGGCTGCACAGTGGAGTGGAGAAGAACAGGGCAGAGAGAGACTTGTCCTCCAGCTGGGGTCAGGCTGAGAGAAATTGCCTGGGGTCCCATTATCCACCTGGGGTCACTCTCAGTCCCCTATTGGGTTCCGTGTGCCAGGGGGTTCCTTACCCCTCTGTTGGAGCAGCAGCTGTTAGAGCTGGTAAGTCCCCTCCCTGGCCTGCTGGCTGATGTCCTTGTCTGGGTCACTGACAAACAGAGCCAGCTGTGCCACGTGGTGACCCATCCTAGGGAACTCTGCTGAGATCTAATGGAAGGGAGAGGAGAGGGGATTCCATCAGCATTTTCCTGTCAGCTCCCTGTCCCCCCTGGGCCAGAAGGCTCCTTCCCCTTAGCCCCTCTGCAGGAGATGCTGGGGGAGAGGAGCCTGAGATAGACCCTTCATTTGCTCTGCTGCCAAGGGAGCCAGGAGCTGCTTTCGGATGTCTAGCAGGGGCAGGAGCATGGTCCCCTTAAAGGCCAAGGGACAACACTTGACCAGGACAAGAGGAACTTGACTCAAGCCTATCTCATTCCCTGCTCTGCCTCTGCGTCCCCAAGAGGAACACTCCGAACCCACAGCCCCTGCAGCAGCAGATCCTACAGCCCGTTGGAGCCAGCCCGCCTACATCTGGAGTCAGGAAGCTGGGGTCAGAGGGTCACTTACGTCAAACTCAGGGAGGGTGACTGCAAATCTGAGCAGGGCTGTGCTTCTCCTAATGGCCCTGGCTCTCTCCTGGGACACCCTGGACACGATCCAGAGGTTGACATGCTGTGGGGAAAGAAGGCAGGTCAGGATTAATGGGCAGGTGGTGCTTGGCAAATGAGCCCCACCCCCCCAGTCCCAGGGGCCCGAGACATTATGCGCAGCGGGAATAGCTGAGTCATTGATCACAGAGCTTTAGAAGGGGATTCTTTCCCCCAGGACACAGCTTGTATCCTGCAGGTCACAACTTGTCAGAGTCTCTCTAGATTGGGACAAGGATCGGTGTCGGGGCTGGTCCCATCCTCCCAGAACTCCTGATTCCTGAACAGTTCACCAGAAAGGAGACTGAACCCTCACCCTTCCCTGCTACTAAAATCCTTGGTGGGATGTAGGGAGTCACTGAGAGCACAATCCCCCCAGGAACTTCAGATCACATCAGAGAGAAGGGCTGATTCCCTGGGGTCCTCCTGTTTCTCTAGGAAGGAGCGTGTGCCTCTTCTCTGAGAACCATCTCCAGAATCTCATGGGGTGTGTGTGTTGGGGAGGTGGGTTTTCAGACTCTCACTCCCCAAGACAGCCAGGGGCCCTGTGGTTAGTGCTCAACAGAACCAGGCAGAGCTCTGTCTTGAAGTCCCAGCTCCTTCCTCTGTCCCTCAAGAAAGTAGGACTTGACACTGCATTGCACTGACCTCCCCAGCCAAGGACGCCCCACTGGGGACCCAGCTAGGAGGACAGAGTAGAAAATGGATCTTCCAGTCTCTCCTTACCAGTCCCCCAAAGAGTTAAGGTAAAATTGGTTCCCACCCCTCCTTATGGGCTCACCTCCAAGATGTAGTGGAGCCTGTCTGCGTCTGGGGACTCTGCCAGCAGGCTCCCCAGCATGGCATCCAGGAGCTCTGGCTTGACTTTGTGCAGAGCCTGCAAAGCATGGGTCAGACTTAGGGAAACTGGGTCTATGCCTGCCACAGGATGGGAAGAGGGGTCTCTGGGAAGCACTCCTGAGACTCCCAAACACATATCCTGGCCTCTCTCCTTCACATCCCACTGCAGGCAATTAGCAAGGATTGATGACACCTGGATCTTTGATCCATGAGTTTAGCAGGTCTCTGCAGAGGGCCTTGTAGACAGAAGAGTATGAAACAGTCAAGTTGCTATGGATGGAAGCTGGGCTGCTGAGCAAAACACGGCATATGGAAGAAAGAATCCCCCAGGGAGGGGTAATACTCTGGAGGGAAGGATCCAACCCTGAAGCTTGTGCCATCTCTGCCTACCTCACCACTAAATCTGGAGCTCCAGCAAATCAAGGGAGCAGGAAACAAGGACCACTCTGGAAGAGGAGGAGGATGTACCTGGATGTTGATGGTGTCCTTCTCCGTGCCCAGGGTGAAGACAGAGCGAAGGGCAGCTCGCAAGAGGTGGGTCTCTAGGTCAGGTTTCATGGTGCTGGGAAGAGAGAGGAGCTGGTATTAGACTGTGCAGTAACGGGGGTAGGACTGTCGCCAACATGGACACGAAACTACAAGGATGTAGGCACAGGCTGGCGAGAATGGAAACTGAGGCACTGAGCTAGGAAATGACAAGGCCAAGGCTTCACAGACAGAGAGTGGCAGGACAGGAATAGCGGCTGTTCCCTGGAGCCTGCTGCCCTTCCTGTATCTGAGACCGGGAGTGAGCCCCTCTCCAAGGCCCCTGGAATGTTAGTGGAGTGAAAAGAACAGCCCAGCCAGGAGAGAGTGAACCTTCCCGCCCCACCAGCTCTGCCAGAGGAGCCACTCCTGGGAGGTGACCTGGGAGTGGGAGGGACAGTGACTCCCAGCCTTGGGCCTGAGCAGCACTGGGGTTAGGGGAGCAAGACGGGTGGGGGCTCTCTCGGTACCTGAGGTTGCCCACTGCAACCAGGGAGTTGGCGAGGATGGCGCTGGGTGGAGAGTCTTTAGGAAGCTCCTCAATGAGCTCCTGTGAGACACGAAGGAGACAAAGGAGCGTGAGAGATTCGGGTCCTACGGACACCTCCCAGTGAGGAGATTACACAGCCAGTGCCCCACATGGCCAGCAGGACCCCCCACTACCTCCTGCTCCTCCCATTTCTTCCTGCCCATCAAACTTGTCCCCCTTCCAGGATTCCTGCCCAGCTCAGTCCCAATCCCCTTCTTTCCTCCTCCCTGTCAAAACTGCCCCCATTCAGCACCATCCCAACTACCGAGCTGGGACCATGTGATTCCTTGTCCCCCAGTCTCAGCTGCCCTCCAGCCCCACAATTCCCCCACTGCCCAATCTCACGATTTCTCCCTTCTCTTCTCCCCAGCCTTCAGCCCCAGCAATCCCTGCCCTCTGCTGCCCTCTCCAACACCACCCAGCCCCCACCCATTAGCCCAGCGATACCCCTGCCAATCCCATGTCTCTCTCCTCCCTCCAGCTGCCAGATGACGTCTCTCACTCACCACAATCCTCTCCACCACAGCCACTTTGCAGCAGCGTGTCCTGCCCTCCAGCGTGTCCTGCCCTCTGTCCTGCCCAGCAAGACACGCGGGGTAGCTGGCCTGCAGGAACATGAGCTGCTTCCCCTCATCCTGTACCCACCAGGAGTGGGGGATAGCAAGAGAGAACCGGTTAGCTAGGGACCTTCCTGCCTCACCCACACCAGCTTCAGGGCTCAGGCCTCAATGGGGGATTGAGGGGACCCACCTAGTGTCCAAATCCCCCACCACTCCTACACAAGCAGGATCAGGAACTGGGACAGTGCCTGTTGGGGGAGGAGACCTCAGCTGTTGTGGGACAAACACTCCCATCTTGGGGGTCCCACATCATGGATGTAAAAGGGCCCCATTACGGATGGTGGATCATCAGGGACAAGCCCCTCGGCAGGAGGTGGGGATACTGGGAAGGGACAGGACAATCTTGGTTCCAGCCCAGGTGGGGAACATTTGTACCTTTTCTCTGCACTGGAGCTGCTCTCTTATGACCTTGAGAGCAGCTTCATCCATGGACATGCCCAGCCATTCCTCCTCCTCTGAATCCATGGGGGTCCCTGCACAGGGAGAGAAGGTAACAGGGTGATGCCTGCTGCCACTTGGGGGTAGGAAAGGGGTGTGGTGGGGATAGTAGGACTAAAGACCCCCCCTTCCCACTGCAGGCACTCAGGGCAGATCGGGCCCCACACCTCCCTCTCAGGGATGCCTTCAGCCCCCAACAGCTTCAGAAGCCCATAGCAGAGAGCCCCCACTCCACTCTCCAGGACTCCATGGGAGGTGCCGACTCCCCCAGCCCCGGAGCACCAAGGGACAAAGTGGCAGCAGCTCTTGATGCCCCCACCCCCAGTTCCCCTTGCTGCAGGGGCAGCTGTGTGACTGCTGCTGGTGTCAGTGGGGTTCACATGGCTCAGGCCAGACACCTGGGCTGGGGACCCCCCCCCTGCCATATCACTGGGAGAGTGTCTGGGCCCAGGGTGTTCACATTCCCGTCCTCACCCCTCCCAGAGCCCAGCCTGGCTCCTCACCTGGAACAAGCAGCAACGTCCATCGGCATCGCTGCTGCCAGAGTCCCAGGCGCTGCTGCTGTCCCATGCTGAGTTGCTGCTGCTGGGACAGGGATCTTCCACCTCCTGGCCTGAGGGGGCTGGAAGATCCTCAGTGACTGGGCAGGGCGATGCCTCCTGCTGGGAACGAGGGCTGGGCTCCTGGGGCCGCTGCTGCCCACACAACAAGCCCCAGAGCTTCCCTGCCCGGCACCCCTCCTGGGCTGGGTCCTGTCTGCAACACCACATCCTGAGCCAGCTCCATCTGGGCCTGGTCGAGGCCTCTCCCAGTTCGGAGCCTGCGCTGGGAGCTGGTTTTGTTCACCCAGAAGGCTGGACACTTGCGCCTTCTGGCCTGGATGGGAGCTGCTTCCCCGCCAGAGGGGACGGAGAGGTTGCTCTGCCCCTTGGGAAGATGGCAGCTGCTTCCCTCAGGCTCTGGGGCCACCTGAAGAGCCTTCTTCCTGAACATCCTCAGGAGCCTGGTCATCCTGGAATCGAGCGGGGAGCAGGTGTGAGTCTGGGCTCAAGGCAGCCTTTCACTCATGGGCCTTTTCAGTCCCTCCTCAGCCCTGCTCCAACCTGAGTAGCCCCTTCTCCCCCAACAGGAGTGCAAGGAGTGCAAGCTACACAAACTGGCAGGAGTTGATTGCCCCCAATGTTCCCCCTCCTAATCCCAGCTGCCGCTGCAATATCCAGGAAGTCTCATCCTTTTAGAGCAATGGGGTCAGGCCCAAAGGCCATTGGGTACTCTGGACAAGCAGCCACTCCCCCGCTCAGGCTAGAGAAGGAACAGAACCCAGGAGTCCGCACTTCTCCTGGGAAGCCATTACCCACGTCAAAGTCACAAAGACCCTAGGCACAGAAAGACCAGGGCCCTCCTCATTCCCCATTGATTTACATGCTCAGCAACTCACAGGGTCTGGCCCAGCTCAGAGACTTTCAGCCTGGGGAACAGTGTCCCACAAGGAAAGGGCTGGGAGCCCATTGCTGGGACCTTGCCAAACACACTGGAGATGGCTCTGTAGAAGCCCCTGCCCAGTCTGAGAGTGAGGGGCTCTTGGGGGCTGTTTGCAAATAAAATCCCCCTTTGGAGATGTTCTCTCCCCCTCTTTCTGCCTCTCCCCAGACAGACAGGGGAAGCCACTGAGGAACCCTAATGCCACTCACTTGCTCTAGGTGATGATATGATGGATGGCGGATGTTCAGGGTCAGCAGATGTCCCTCGCCCTCCTCCTCACTCTCCAAGCCCAAGGCAGGCTGGAGAGGATGGTGACCTGAGGAGTTACCCTGCCAAGCCAGCAGGCAGGGTGATGACACAAGGGCGATTGACTGGCTGTGAAAACAAGAGTCTATCTTATTCCCCGGGGGTGGAGAAAGTCAGGCAGCAGCAGCGGGGTGCAGAACACTGCCCTAGTGTGGAGGTGACAGTGGCTCCAGGATCCTGACATCCCAGCACTTTACACGTCTTCCTGGAGCCTCCCAACCCCCCTGGGCTGTAGCGATGGGACCCCAACCCTACTGATGGCAAACGGGCTTCAGCTACCGGCTCAGGGTCACACCGAGTGTCAGAGCCATGGATGGATCCCTTCACTAACCACTGCTGCACACTCCCTCCCACAGCTGGCAATTGCAACCAGGCCCTAATGTCCGGTCCGCCTGCCTTTGAGAGGGAGTGTTACTCCTGCTTCCACTGCTGCCTATTGATCTTTGGGACTGGGCAAGTTACTCCCTCTCTCTATGGCTCTCTGACACTCACATCCCCGAATGGGCTTTAAAAAAGACAATGGTTAAAGTTTGGCCCCAACTCTTTCTTGTTTCTCTACACCAGCCATTTTAGCAAAGTTTAGAATTCTTGACGTTCAACACCTGGAAACATCCCTTTCTCCTTCGCAGACAGCTTGAGCCTCCCTTCTCACCCAGGCTCTCTGCTGCCTGGAGTTAGAGAATTGACCCTATTCCCATTGGACCTACCCAAGGGGTCACACAGCAAAGTGGTGACAGAGCCAGAAAGAGAAGCCAACAATCCTGACTCCTGTTTTAACTAACAGACAACAACCCCCACGGAGGCAGGGATAGAGCCCAGGAAACATGGGGTGAACATTTTCATGGGAACCGTTTTCTGTCAGAAAATCCATTCAGACTAAACCACTTTGTTTCTTGAAATCATAACATGTAGGATGAAAATTCTTTGCAAACAAATATTTGTTTGCAAAACAAGAGCATCTCCTGTTTGTCACAGTGCATTAAACTGTCTCGTCATACACAAAGAGGAGACACTGTGATCTAGAAAGTTAGATGAGATGCTTCAGTCTGAGCTAAGTAGTTGCTGGTCTTAACAATTTCAAAAGAATAAAATACCAATCAAACAGAATATTATATCATAATCTGATATGGTTCAATGTGATAGGACACCTCCTATTCTGCACTGCTACTAGTGACACTCTTCAATGGATCCCCATCATCCACCCATCGTGAGGTAGGTGGGAGAGGATTGTTATTCGTACTTGACAGAAGGAGAAACTAAGGCGGAGCAGTGACTTGTCTTAGCTGATGCAGCCAGTCAGTAGCAGAGTTGCTCTCAAATGAGCTACAGACCAACAGTTGTTCATAGTAATTATTCAGCAAGTATTTTAGAACAATTGGAATGTTAGAGAGGATCATGAAGTGCTCTGAGACAATGAATGGAGAGCAGCATCAACATTGGTCAAACATATCACTGGTTGTGACTTATTTGCTTGGTCATAAAAAGAGAACAACAAAGACCAGAGTTTCCTCCCTGTCAATAGCCCCCTCCTCAGCCAATCAAGGTTGAGACTTTGAGGGGTGGGAGGCTAAGGGTTCTCATCAAATAGCACAAAGAATGGCACAGGTCATCACTGAGGGGATCACTTTTGGAACACTATTCCAGTCTCACCTCTCTGTGAGGGCCTTACAACGCCCCCCCCACACCTGGCCCCCGCTGCACACACAGAGCTCCTGGTGGTGGGAGGAGAGCAGAGGAAAATGACAAAGGAAGCAAGAAGAGAAAGGTAGGAGGGACAGAGGAAAAGGAAAAACAAAAAAGAGAAACCCCAATGTCCCCAGTAATTCTAAGTGACAAAGTCCTAGGTCAGAAATAAAATGTTGTCCCCACAGTCTAGAGTTTTCTTTTCCTAAAAATCAGCCGGCACCTGATGGATCAGACTGAACAGGTTCCAAACCTCTCGGAGGCTCTTACCTTCTATACAGGGATGTCTGTTTTCTAGCAAAATCAAGAAAAGAAAAGGAGAAAACTCCAAAGAGGGTCCTCCTTGCACTCACGTACGTGAAAGTGAATTCTCTCTCAGTCCTCAAGGAGAGACCTCGAGAAGGACACGTGCTGAAGCAAAGCCACAGGGATCTCCAAGGTTGCCCCTGTCCTGCACCCCTGTCCTGCCTGGCTGATGTCAAGATCTCTCTGTGAGATCATCGCCTCCCCACCATCTTTGTCCAATAGGCTGAGGTCCTGCCAAAGGCCCTTGTGCTGTCACTGCCACACCCAGCCCTCCCCTGCAGTGCTGATGTCCTGCCCCTGTCCAGCCACATTGGATGGTTGAGCTGCTTCCCCTGGATCACACCACTCAATGACTCTTCATTGTGGGGATGACACCGACTACACAGTAGAACACGAGAAGCTGTTCCCCAGGCCGCAATCAGGTTTTCATAAGTTAGTAGACTTTATGGCCAGAAGGAACCATTAGAGCATTTAATCTGATCCCCTGTAAATCCTAAGGCCTCCTGTATGGCAGAAGAGCTGGGTTTTTCTTTTACTCAAACTTTTTCCAGAAATGCATCTAGTCTTTATTAGAAGATATCAAGAGATGGGGAAGCCATCATTTCTCTTGGTAGTTTGTTCCAGTGATGAATCACCCTCTTATAAATCTGGGTTTTATTGTCATTATACATGCCTTTCTCCGCTAGATAAAAGAGCCCTTTTATACTCACTTTCTCTCCATGAAGTCAAGCAACTCACCTCTCATTCTTCTTTTGTAAATACTAAACAGAATGAGCTTTTCAATGTCTCATTACAAGGCATCATCCCCATCACTCAATTATGAACCTTTTCTGTACCCTCTCCAATTTTTTTTAACATAATATTCAAAATGTGGACAAAAGAACTGGATTCAACATTTCAATATCAAGCTCAGCAATGCTGGATCACTTCCTTTTCCATACTCACCACTCTATCCATCCAAGAATGGCTTTAACCTTTTTTACCACAGTTTCACATGGACAGGTTATGTTGACCAGTTCATTCACTATGGCCCTGAAATGCTTTTCAGGGTCACTGTTTTGCAGCATACTGTCCCCCATTCTGTAAGGTGCCACCTGACTCCTTTGTGACTGGAAGCATGGGTTTGCATATGGCTTTATTAAAACCTAATTATTCAGTATTTTAGAAGAACTAGCCCATTAGAGAGAGAATCATGAACTACTCAAAGACAATGAATGGAGAAAAGCAGCAAGAGCAATCAAACACATTTGGTTATGGCTTATTTCCTTGGTCTTAAAAGTGAGTAACAAGGACCTGAGGCTCCTCCCTCTCAATAGCCCCATGCTCGCCCAATCAGCATCAAGACTCTGAGAATCAGAAAGGTGAGAGTTCTCACCAGATGTCCCAGGTCACCACCGGAGGGAGTCACTCTTAGAGCACTATTCCAGACACATGTCTTTGGGAGGGCCTCCCACAATGAGAATTGGAGTGTAACCCCCCCGGCCCCCCACTCCACATGCACAAACAGGTCCTGGTGGTGAAAGGAAAGCAGGGAGAAAGGACAAAGATGCAAGAGAAGAAGAGAAAGGAGAAAGAGACTGGAAAAGGGAAAACAAAAAGGAGAAACCTCAATGTCCCCAATGATTCTAAGGGACAAAGTCCTAGGTCAGAAATAAAATGCTGCTCCCACAATCTAGTGTTTTCCTTTCCTAAAAATCAGCCGGACCCTGATGGATCAGACTGAATAGGTTCCAAACCTCTCGGAGGCTCTTACCTTCTATACAGAGACGTCTGTTTTCTAGCAAAATCAAGAAAAGGAGAAAACTCCAAAGAGGGACCTCCTTGCACTCACGTAGATGAAAGTGAATTCTCTCTCAGTCCTCAAGGAGAGACCTCGAGAAGGAGACGTGCTGAAGCAAAGCCACAGGGATCTCCAAGGTTGCCCCTGTCCTGCACCACTGTCCTGCCTGGCTGATGTCAAGATCCCTCTGTGAGATCATCGCCTCCCCACCACCTTTGTCCAATAGGCTGAGGTCCTGCCAAAAGCCCTTGTGATGTCACTGCCACACCCAGCCCTCCCCTGCAGTGCTGATGTCCTGCCCCTATCCAGCAACACTGGATGTTTGAGCTGCTTCCCCTGGATCACCCCACTCAATGACTCTTCATTGTGGGATGACACCGACTACACAGTAGAACATGGGATGCTCTTCCCCATGCTACGCTCAGTTTTTCATAAATTAGCAGACTTTATGGAGAGAAGAGACAATTAGAGCATGTAATCTGACACCCTGCATATCACATGCTTTCTGTATAGTATAGTAGCTAGTTTTTCACTAAACACATTCCAGAAAGGCATCCAGTCCTCATTAGAAGACATCAAGAAATGCGCAATTCCCACCACTTCTCTTTCTCGTTTCTTCCTTTGATGATTCATCCTCACTGTTAAATATTTCTGCCCTATTTCTAATATGAATTGGTCTCTTTTGAGTTTCCAGCCACTGGGTCTTGTTATGCTTTTCTCTGCTAGATTAATGAGCCCTTTAATACCCGATATTTTCTCTACATGAAGTCACTTCCACACTTCAGTGACATCAACTTCTGATAGTCTAAACAGGCTGAGCTCTTTCAATAGCTCACTAGCAGGCATTTTTCTCCAGCCCTGAAGGGTTTCTTCAGGTATGTTAGCAACAAGAAGAAAGTCAAGGAAAGTGTGAGCCCCTTACTGAATGAGGGAGGGAACTTAGTGACAGAAAATGTGGAGAAAGCTAGTGTACTCAATGCTTTTTTTGCCTCTGTCTTCACAGACAAGGTCAGCTCCCAGACAGCTGCACTCTGCAGCACGGTAAGGGGAGGTGGTGACCAGCTCTCTGTGGAGAAAGAAGTAGTTCGGGACTACTTAGAAAAGCTGGACGAGCACAAGTCCATGGGGCCGGATGCACTGCATCCGAGGGTGCTAAAGGAGTTGGCCGATGAGATTGCAGAGCCATTGGCCATTATCTTTGAAAAATCATGGCGATCGGGGGAGGTCCTGGATGACTGGAAAAAAGCTCATGTAGTGCCCATCTTTAAAAAAGGGAAGAAGGAAGATCCAGGGAACTACAGGCCAGTCAGTCTCACCTCAGTCCCTGGAAAAATCATGGACCAGGTCCTCAAGGAATCAATTTTGAACCACTTAAAGGAGGGGAAAGTGATCAGGAACAGTCAGCATGGATTCACCAAGGGCAAGTCATGCCTGACTAACCTAATTGACTTCTATGATGAGATAACTGCCTCTGTGGATGAGGGGAAAGCAGTGGATGTGCTATTTCTGGACTTTAGCAAAGCTTTTGATACAGTGTCCCACAGTAATCTTGCCAGCAAGTTAAAGAAGTGTGGGCTGGATGAATGGACGGTAAGGTGGATAGAAAACTGGCTAGATGGTCGGGCTCAACGGGTAGTGATCAATGGTTCCATGTCTAGTTGGCAGCTGGTATCAAGTGGAGTGCCCCAAGGGTCAATGCTGGGGCCGGTTTTGTTCAATATTTTTATTAACGATCTGGAGGATGGTGTGGACTGCACCCTCAGCAAGTTTGCAGATGACACTAAACTAGGAGGAGTGGTTGATACGCTGGAGGGTAGGGATAGGATACAGAGGGACCTGGACAAATTAGAGGATTGGGCCAAAAGAAATATGATGAGGTTCAACAAGGACAAGTGCAGAGTCCTGCACTTAGGACGGCAGAATCTCATGCACTGCTACAGACTAGGGACCGAATGGCTGGGCAGCAGTTCTGCAGAAAAGGACCTAGGGGTTACGGTGGACGAAAAGCTGAATATGAGTCAACAGTGTGCCCTTGTTGCCAAGAAGGCTAATGGCATTTTGGGTTGTATAAGTAGGGGCATTTCCAGCAGATCGAGGGATGTGATCATTCCCCTCTATTCAGCACTGGTGAGGCCTCATTTGGAGTACTGTGTCCAGTTTTGGACCCCACACTACAAGAAGGATGTGGATAAATTGGAGAGAGTCCAGCGGAGGGCAACAAAAATGATTAGGGGGCTGGAGCACATGACTTATGAGGAGAGGCTGAGGGAACTGGGATTGTTTAGCCTGCAGAAGAGAAGAATGAGGGGGGAATTTGATAGCTGCTTTCAACTAACTGAAAGCAGGTTCTAAGGAGGATGGATCTAGACTGTTCTCAGTGGTAGAAGATGACAGAACAAGGAGTAATGGTCTCAAGTTGCAGAGGGGGAGGTTTAGGTTGGACATTAGGAAAAACTTTTTCACTAGTAGGGTGGTGAGGAACTGGAATGCGTTACCTAGGGAGGTGGTGGAATCTCCTTCCTTAGAGGTCTTTAAGGTCAGGCTTGACAAAGCCCTGGCTGCGATGATTTAGTTGGGTTTGGTCCTGCTTTGAGCAGGGGGTTGGACTAGATGACCTCCTGAGGTCCCTTCCAATCCTGAGATTCTATGATTCCAAACCCAAACTGCTCAGTCTCTTCTACTCTAACTGGTGCCCTCGTGTTCTCAGTGACCAGGGTGCTTGCTTCCAAAGGGCTCAGTTTGTAGCTGCTCACAGCCCCTGTCACACAGCCATGAGTAATTGACCATATAGTGAAAATGTAAACTGTTACCTCATGATTCAATTCAGCACCTAGATCTGCCAGTGTCTGCTCTGCACAGCCATGTTGATATGTAATTTTACATGTCTTCTTCTCTACCTCATGTGCTGTCATAGTTCTAAGTGGAAATTCTTCTACCTCTTTTGAAAAAATCACCTGTAGCTGTCAATACATACTGGTATCGCTTCTGTGGTACTGGATATAGTCCGATTAAATTTGCTCTTAACATTTCCCAGGGTTTAACAACCTGTGTGCAAGAACACAGGCTAGAGTTATCATTTAGATCTTTCCCGTGACATTTTTATTATATTCCCGTCTATAGTAAGCAAAGTACATGTTATAATGTGGTTTCTATAATAATTGATGTCTCCACACAGTCAGAATCTAACTGTTGGTGTTTTTCAGACATAAATAAATACAGGCCAAACTTCTGCAGCTGAAAACTTGCATAAATACGCTGTCACTGTGCCAGCACAGTGGGCAATAGAAGTTGTTGCTGTACTGTGTTAGAGCTGATTAGAGGCTTTATTGTGCAGCAATAATGAATACAGATAATGATAAACAATTAGTTTGGCTAATGTTTAAAAACACTTCAGATGTATTTAACATGGGGAAAGATGCAAAGTGTTTGATTTAACAGGGAGCCATCCGCTCAGGTCCACTTCATTGCAGGGGTTCTAAAATTAAGTCCAATCCAAGCAGGACATTTGCCTGTCATGATATTCTGTATGAACTCCTGCAAAACATATGACACAGACAGCAGGGTGACCAGAACCTTCTGTAACTCCCTGGGTTCTCTGCTGTCTTTCCAATGAAACCAGAGAACATTACCCAGAGCACTCAACCGTCTCCTTGGAGATCTAAGAGAGACACAAACCAAGCAGTGGAAACATAAACTACCAGATGGAACCAGCACAGGATAATTGAAAAGGCCTCAAATGCCACAGCTCTGGACAGTTTCTTGTCTCTGAAGAAGTCAACCCTATTTTAATCTACAGTCTGTGCACTAAGAATTTCTGACTTACCCAGCAAGGCAGAAATAGACCCCAGGTCTTTTGATTCTTAGTCCAGTGCCATAATCATTAGACCATTCTGACTCCCCTGGAACATGGTTTCTTTACACCCTCCATGCTAGGCCAAGGGGCAGTCCCTCCGGACGTGTCCCATCTCCCAGCAGAGGTAGCACCAGGCCTCTCCTGTGGAATAATGCACCTGGCTAAGGTGCATTCCAGGTGCTAAGGCAGCTCTGCAACAGTCAGTGTAAAGGAGACAGTGTCAAAAGTGTTGCCAACACTGATGATTTTATAATGAATCCTCATGAACTTAACAATGGACAGACTGGGTCAGAGCAATGGTCCATCTAGCCCAGTATCCTGTCTTCTGACAGTGGCCAATGCCATGTGTCCCAGAGGGAATGAACAGAACAGGTGATCGAGTGATTCATCCCCTGTCGCCCATTCCCAGCTTCTGGCAAAGAGAAGTTAGGGACACCTAAACAAAGGAAGTTTCTAGTTTTCTTGGTTGCAGAGAAAAACTTAAAATGTGATCTGAGCCAGCCTAAAGTCTGAGAAGTCAGAAGGCAAATATAAAAATACTAATAAATGTTGAGATTTCTATTTTAGTCTCACAAAAGACAATCACATCATTCTGGGGGTTCTGACTCATGATTTTCAAGAGTTTGGGGTTGGCAATACTGTGCCACAGAGAACCCCAGCCTTAAATCCCCATCCCCCATGGAAAGCCCCCCAAGTTACTGCCATCATTTATCTAAACCAGCAGAGTTAACAGATGGGGAAACAGAGAGGGCAAGGTGTGGGAATGCACATGGAGCTGGGCTGTGGGCCCAAGCTGCAAATGAGCACAGGCCCCCTGCATTGGGGGTGAAGTAAAGGAATCTCTTAAAATGCTCAGTTTTATATTTAGGTCCTTAGAGCCTTTGCTGGAGAAGCCAGGCCTGAAAACCTGAACTGATCACTGCCAAGGCAATATTGCCAGCACCACGTAAGCAAAAATCAGGAGGCTGCTGAAGAAAACATGAGAGTTTTTCTTCTAAAAAATGATATTCTGGATTCGCTCTGGTCACGTTCTCAACCTTTTCTACTCAGCCCTGGGAGCAAGAAACTTACTTTTGTTAAAGTGAGAGCTGAGATGGTCACATAATCACAGGATTCCAAGAGCTGCGGCATTAAGAGAAACACCAGCTAGTGAAGGAGTCAGGGTAAAACCAGGAAAGCTTGTGACAATCCCACTGTGATGTTTTGTGATTTGATGTGGACAGGAAACAGCTGCACTCCTAGCTATTGCAGGTCCTTACCTAGCCTCCATCCCTGCATTGTCTGAGCAACTCACAAACTTCCATGTGCTTTGCTGTGCAAAGATAGTAGTGTGGGGGCAGAGTCAGGGCAGTGCCTTCAGCAGATGTTACTGAGCATGCTCAGTCTGTGTGAGCATAGTCACTACAAGCCAAGCAGCAAATCCAGTGGGAGGCACATGGGTTCATTTGTCCCCCTCCTCCCCACACAATGTCTCTGCTGCTGTGCGATGTGGAAGGGGTTTTACCGCCATTTAGAAGAGGGGAAAGTCAGGCCCAGACAAAATAAATGACTTACCTGGCTTCACATAGAGCAAAACCTGGATCTGTGCAGGCTAATTTAGCACCTTAACTATGGGGCAAACTTTTCCCTCTGCAGCTAGAACCTGGGAGAAGAGGATAAGGAGATGGATGGACACGCCCAGACACAGAGTTTGTCTGATAATCATCTCACTGATCCTACCCACAGGCACCTAGGCCAGTCTGTGCAGTGTCAGGTGATAATGGTGAAATCCCCAGTCCTTAATGTGGTCTTTCAGGGGGCTCTGCTATCCCCTGATTGGCTTCCTTTGATTGGCCCCTGGCATCTAATTAGACCTAGACATCTGCTTCAGTGCCTTTGGGCTGTGTCTCTAGAGGGAGCCTGATCCAGGGGTTTTACATTTTTATCCACCCTCCCTCAGCCTTTTTATCCCTTTTCCAGCTCTGGGCTCTCTCCTTTTATAGCAGGCCTTGTTTCCCCTATTGGTTGCAGCGGTGGGTGCCTGTCTCCATGATTGGCAGTTGAGGCAGCTGTGTGGGAGCATGGTCAGGCTGCTTGCCTGCAGGCCGGAGAGGCTCCCCTCCCCCTACAAAACTCTGCTCAGTATGGGGCAGGGGTGTAGACCCCATTACAGGTGGACAGGAGTGAAAGTGAATCATTTTTCAGGCCTGCTCTGAAATGCTCAGGCTGTGTCTGATACCTAGTCAATTACTGTGCTCAGCTGCTCACAGCCCCATCTCCCCTGTGGAAACAGGGTTAAAGGAATTAAATATAGGCCTCGCAGTTGTAAGAAACAGACCTGTCATGCTAAGTCTTAGCCTAATCTCGTGGGACCTATAGAAACAGGGCTCACTTCAGAAGTGGGTGGGAAGACAGCTGAGTAGAGTCAGTGTGACCCACCCTTGAGATAGTGATGTTTTGAGAACAGAAGTGGGAAAATACAGGAATGGGCAGGACATAACATAAACAGACTGCAGATGTGTTTAATTAATGGAAGCTAAAATGTATAAATGCTTGTGTGATATTGTTTGTACTTTGGAGAAACTGGTTATAAATTGGTTATTTAACCAATTATATCCCATCACCTTCATTAGTTTACATCCAACAAAATTAATTATACAGCAGACAGAAACAATTACAGAACCAGACAGAGACCATGCAAATAAACATACAAAACAATACAGAAGTGAGGATTTCACAACTACATCTATAAAGACATAAGGGTTTCCCAGCTGTGTCTGTTGCTAAGTGAGTTCTTACCAGACAGAAAACTAAGTTTCCTTTTACATCTTCTAGGCTCTTCTCTTTCTCTGGAGGGGATAGGAATATCAGAACAGGATTGTATTCCTAATGGCCCAATAGCACCTTATTTCAATGTGACTAGTTTGGAATGTGAGGATGTGACCATACACTTCCCAGCTTATGGCTGCCTTTGCTGCTTAGCTGAACAACCAGGCCTCAGACTGTCACAGTAAGAGAAGGCCATTACACAGACAGACAGTGATTTTTGATTCTCTCTTTTATACCTCTATAACTAGCTAAGTGATAAGAATACACCTAAATTCTTAAAGTATAGGCCTTTGCAGACAGGCCTGAATATCTATATCCTAACAGACACAGCCGTCCGACCGACAGATGGCTGGCACAAACACGACAACACAAGACTGCTTTCACTTAAAGCTAAACTTTACTTAATCTCAAGCACTTACACACATCCACAACAGGTTAGTAAAACACCCCTTACTGAATTTGGGTGTGGTTCTTGAGTGGCACAGTGGCAGTCTTCCAATGGCCAATCTTCCATCTGCCAGTGGGACCCACAAGATGTGTTCAGAGGGAGAGAGTCCCTGAAGAGTCCAACCAGGGGTGGCTCGAGGCACCAGCTAAACAAGCAGGTGCCTAGGGCAGCAAAATATAGGGGGCGGCATAAGGCTGGGGTCCTAGCTCATCCCGCTGCTGCGATCCGAGGAGCGGCCCGTCCCCTGCAGCCGGGGCAGGGCCGCGCTACTGGCTCTCGCTGGGGGTGGGGGGCACGTAGCCACTGACCACGAGAGCGGCGCGAACAAGCCAAGCAGGAGCAGCCTGTCCTCTGCAGCCGGGGCAGGGCCGCGCTACCGGCTCTGCTTGGGGGAGAGGGATGGCTCCTTACCGCGGAAGAGTGGCGGGACCAGGTAGCGCGGCCCCGCCTGGCTGCAGAAGACGGGCCGCTCCTTCTCCGCTTGTTTGTGCCCGGTGCTTCAGCACGTCCTAAACAGCACTGCAGCCGCCTGGCTCCGGGGCTGAGCTCCTCCTGCTCAGAGCCGCGTGGTCAGGGAGCGGGACTGCGAGCTCCAAGCCGAGCGGGTCCTCCCCTTACCATGCTGCTCTGAGCGGGGAAGAGCTCAGGCACCTCTGGGAGCCCTGCGGCTGCAGCGCTGTGCAGGGCCACTTCTCGACACGCGCGGTGAGCTGGGGGTAAGCAGCCGGGGCCGGGGGATTGGTTAAGGGGCAGGGAGTCCCGGGGACACTCAGGGGGCAGAGGTTCTGGGGGGGGGAGGTGGTCAGGGGCCAGGGAAGGGGGGGTTGGATTGGGGGGGTCTCGGAGAGGTGGTTGTCAGAGGACAAGGAGCAGGATGGGTGAGGGATTCTAAAAATGTCTAATCTAATTTCATTTGGAACGTTCAGCAGGGTTTTTATTTGTTTGTTTTTGTTTTTTTGCTTGGTGAAACAAGAACCAAAAAAGCCTCTGTAAGGGTCCGGTGGGAGGGGTGGGGGGCTCGGCCGTCTCAGGTGCGGCCGGGAGCCAGACCGCGTCACTACACGACCTAAATCCACAAATCAGTCTCCGAAGGTCCACGGGCTCAGACCCTCAGGCAGGGGCTGAGCAACAATAAACAGAGTCAGGGTTTTAAGCCCCAAGCCCTCAGTCAGGGCGGGGCAGCAAAACAGCAGTTCTAGCTCAGACCCTCAGGCAGGGGCTGAGCACACAAAGTCAGGGGTTTAAGCCCCAAGCCCTCAGTCAGGGCAGGGCAGTAAAACAGCAGTTCTAGCTCAGACCCTCAGGCAGGGGCTGAGCACACAGAGTCCGTAAATTAAGCCCAGGCCCTCAGTCAGGGCGGGGCAGCAAACCAGCAGTTCTAGGCTCAGACCCTCGTTTCAGGAGCTGAGCAGCAACAATAGTTCAGGGCTCAGGTCCTTGCAGCAGGAGCTGAGCAGCACCAATAGTTCAGGGCTCAGGTCCTTGCGGCAGGAGCTGAGCAGCACCAATAGTTCAGAGGCTCAGATCCTTGCGGCAGGAGCTGAGCAGCACCAATAGTTCAGAGGCTCAGATCCTTGCGGCAGGAGCTGAGCAGCACCAATAGTTCAGAGGCTCAGATCCTTGCGGCAGGAGCTGAGCAGCACCAATAGTTCAGAGGCTCAGATCCTTGCGGCAGGAGCTGAGCAGCACCAATAGTTCAGAGGCTCAGATCCTTGCGGCAGGAGCTGAGCAGCACCAATAGTTCAGAGGCTCAGATCCTTGCGGCAGGAGCTGAGCAGCACCAATAGTTCAGAGGCTCAGATCCTTGTGGCAGGAGCTGAGCAGCACCAATAGTTCAGAGGCTCAGATCCTTGTGGCAGGAGCTGAGCAGCACCAATAGTTCAGAGGCTCAGATCCTTGTGGCAGGAGCTGAGCAGCACCAATAGTTCAGAGGCTCAGATCCTTGTGGCAGGAGCTGAGCAGCAACCAAGTCAATAAGCCCAAGCCCTAGATCAGGGCGGGGCAGCAAATAGTTCAAGGGGCTCAGATCCTGGCAGCAGGAGCTGAGCAAGCCACAGGCAAGTGCAGGCTTCTATGCCTGAGCGCTGGTTTGAGGGGGAGACTGCCACCCGTGAGTGGGGTGGCAGGGGGGGACACAGGCCCACCCACTCCACTGTGTCCCAGCCCGGGGCCCTAACAGCGGCAGTCAGTCTGCTGCTGTGTCGGTGGGGTCCTGACCGCAACACACCGACATTGGCTCGTAATCTGCCGTAGCCAGACTGGGGTCAGCTACCCCCGGGCTACTTCCCATCTCCCCCTCCATTGGTACCTGCTCATCGCTGGTGTCTGGAGCGGGGTCCCATACCATGGGCTCCTCGTTGTGCGGAGGGCTGGCTAGGTCGGGCTGCTCCTCAGGACACGGGTCGGGGTTACGCTCGGGCCGCTCCTTGGGATACCGGGCCCGGGGAAGTCTCGGCCAGTCCTCCTCGGGGTACCATGCTCGGGGAAGGCTCAACCCATCCTCCTTGGGGTACTGTGCTCGGGGAAGGCTGGGCCAGTCCGCTTCAGGATACGGTGCTCGGGGAAGGCTCGGCCAGCCTTCTTCAGGGTACCTGGCTCGGGGAAGGCTCAGTCCAGCAGGAGCTTGGTCAGGAGCGCCTGTCCTCTCCAGCCGCTGGGCTGCAACTGAGCGCTGGGCCGGGGCTCTTATACTTCCTGTCCCGCCCCTTGACTTCCGGGGGGCGGGGACAGGCGGCAGTGGCTCCGCCCACTGTGGCGGCTGTTCTGGCTCCTCCCTCTCAGGAGCGGCCGGGAGCCAGGCCGCCTCACTACAGCCTCCAAGGTTTTCAATTTGTTGTTACCCCTCTACTCCACCTTCTTTTTCTCCCTCTTTACCTTTTTCTCTCCCCGCCCCGAGAGGGAAAAGGAGGCAAGGAGAAGTAAAGGCTAAGAGAGGAAAAGCTCAGTGAAAACCATTTTTAAAGACTTTAATTTAAGTGGAAAAGTTGAATGAAACAACATTTTTCTGCACATTTTTTCTTAAATGTTGTTTTGATTGAACAAAAAAAATCACCCAGCTTTAGTATGCTCCTTGTGCCTAGCCTGAATGGCCCACTGGCCTGAGTTCAGTCTCATAGGGGGCACCTGCTAAATATGGCTTGCTTACCTTAACCCTCAGCTTCTCACCCAGCCCCTGTCCCAGCGCCTAGATATCCGGCTGAAACTATTACTTTTGCTGGATGGGATGAGCACATTCCTCCTTCTGACCTATCACTGAGTCACTCCTTGGGCAATGAAGAAAAATAGTGTATTTCTGCTCTTCAGATTAACCACAAGATATTTCTACATTATTTTAGCCAAGTATGTGCTTGGCCTGCCTTCTACCACTCAGTCATGTGTAGGTAGGGAAATAGTGGGTGAAAAACTGGTTGGAGGACAGTTATCAATGATACACTTTCAAAGCGGTAAATGTGTCCAGCAGTCCCACGGGGTCCAGCACTATTCAATATTTTCATAAATCAATTGGATAACGGAGTCGAAAGTTCACTTAGGCAATTTGCAGATGACACCAGGGTGGGAGGGGTTGAAAGCACTTTGGAGGACAGGATTAGAATTTGAAATGCCCTTGATAAATTGGCGGATTGGTCTGAAATCAGCAGATGAAATTCAGTAAATACAAGTGCAAATTACTACACTTAGGAATGAAAAATCAAATGCATAACTACAAAATATGGAATAACTAGCTAGACAGTAGTACCGCTAGAAAGGATCTGGGGATTATAGTGAATCACAAAGTGAATGTGTCAACAATACAATGCAGCTACAAAAGAAACTAATATCATACTAGGTTGTTAGGACATATGATGCAACCTCGTGCAGTATCTCTGGGGATACATACTGTATTAAGCTTATGAATGGTGTATGTATCACTGTGGGCCAGGGACTGTATGCAACTTGGGGCAGTGGAGGAGAGTGAGGGGGAATGATACCACAGCTCCTTCAGGAACTAAAAGCAGTGGATGGTGATTTAAGGTGAATCACTCAGGTTGTAAAGACCTCCAGAGAGGTACCATGCCTGGGGATGCTTGCATAAACTGGTTCAAACTAGGTTTTCCAGAGACCAACTGACTAAGAAAGGATGTTTGGCATAAAAAGTCCACATTTAAACTGACTCAGGGCCTTCTTTTGATTCAGCAGGCAGACAAGTCCTTCTGACCAAAGATGAAACCCTTCCAGAAGGGCTGGAAGAACTTTGGCTTACTAGGGCCCCCGTCAGATGGAGCAGTGACATCTGATAAGCTTTTAGAGTATGTCATAAACATACAGTTAAGGGTGAATTCCTCTTTTGCCTGTAAAGGGTTAAGAAGATCACATAATTTAGCTGACACCTGACCAACAGGACCAATAAGGAGACAAGATACTTTCAAATCTGGGAGGGTGGAAAGTCTTTGTCTGTCTGTTGTGTGTGCTTTTGCCAGAGAAGATCAAGGAGGCAAGCCATGTAACTCCATTAAAATTAAATAGGTTTGGATTTTTTTTAAGCAGAATTTTTTTATTGTTCCTTTAAACAATCAAACACAGCAAGCAGCAAATATTTGGCCACACGCTTCTGAAACCCCAAATCATGTTCAGGTTTTGGCAGATTATTTCGGCTTTTTCAATTAGAAAAACCACAACAAATTTTGAAAGAAAGCAGACATTGTGATTTTTTTCTGCTTTTTAAAAACCCCTAGTTTTCGATCCAAAAAAAGTTTTGACGGAAAATATTTGTACAACCTTTTTAATGAGCTTTAGTGCCTTTTAGCACTAGCTGATGCTGAGAACCAGTGATACCTAGTAAAGGTGACTTGAAAAGAAATTCTCAAAACTGGGTTTGTGCTGAGATGCAGAAGGTTTTTAAATGTTTATTTTTCCCAGGGCAACCGGGGGCGGGGGCAAGTGTGGCAATTTTCCCCAGTGCCCCCATGAGAATACAGTATTCTATAGTAATGCAACTTTTTTTTATGGAAGGGGCCCCCAAAATTGCTTTGCCACAGGCCCCCTGAATTCTCTGGGCGGCCCTGGTTTGCGCTGCTGCAAGCTGAGGAGCAGCCTGTCCTCTGCAGCTGGGCAGGGTTGCACTACCGGATCCTGCCTAGGGAGTGGGGGTGGCCGCTGACCGCGGGAGAGTGGCATGAACAAGCTGAGGAGCAGCCTGTCCTCTGCAGCCGGAGCAGGGCCGTGCTACCGGCTCCGCCTTGGGGGTGGTGGCCGCTGACCGCGGAAGAGCGGCAGGAGCCGGTAGTGCGTCCCTGCTCCAGCTGCAGAGGACGGGAGGGACATGATGCCTGGGTGGGCAGCTCTTCCTTGGCTTTTCCCCGCCTCCTCCTCTCTGCACCACCTCCTGCCAGGGGATGTGAGAGGGGAGCAGAGCGGAAGCCCGGGCTGAGCCCAGCTGATGCCAGGGCCAAGGCGAAGACCAAGGATGAGCGGGGCTGGAATCCAGCAGCAGCCCTAACCCCTGGCCCTGGGAGCGGTGGTGACTGGAGCTGAATCCGCCTCGGGCCAGATCTGCAGCAAGGTAAGAGTTGGGCCAGGCAGGAGGGTTTTGTTAAAATTAAATGTTAAAATTACATTAGTAGGAAATGGTTTGTTTCACTAACTACAAATTCTCTGTTTTCATTTTTTTTAAAATTTAAACAGTCAAAACAAAACTGCAAAGTGCAAACATATGTAAAAGCAAAAATTCAGGGGCAGCCAAAAATTTTTTTGCTTGGGGCAGCAAAAAACCTAGAGCCGGCCCTGAGTCCAACTACCCCAAACTTTCTTCCCTTATTTATTCATTAGTATTATAACAACACGTCACTCAGAGAAAACTTGTTAAGCATGAAATTTCACGGGTTAAGCAAGAGGTTTCCTTCTGATCATCAATTAGCCAGATGTGTTTTTTTCAGAGTTCAGTTCGGTTGCCTTGAGGCCCTGGCAGACACATCCCTGATTGAGGGCACATATAGACAAGCTTCCTGTTTACCTAAAATGCAAACCTCAGCAATTATGACTCAGATCTCATCAGTCAAGCTGCCCTTTCTGTGACACCCAAACCCCCTCCCATCCTGACTCGGTCATGCTGCTGCATAGGCCAGTGCTGTAACAAGGGCGAGGCGAGTGAGGCATTTGCCTCAGGCGAAAAAAGCCAAGGGGTGCAGAAAGTGGTGGAGAAAAAAAAAATCCGCTGGCAGGCACAGAGATATCTATAACTGAGGTGATCTCTCTCTGGCCCCACCTGCCATCCCTCCCGTGCGTCCTCCACCCCCCTTCCCGGACCTGAAGCAGAGCAGCTCCATGCTGCCTCCCTGCAGCTACTGCTGCCGCAGGGGCCTAGTGCCCCTCATCTCACTGCCAGGGCAGACTGACTCTGAGCCTGCCCTTCCCCCTCAGATCCTTTCATTTTCCAATGGGAACCTCCAGCAGCACAAGGGCCCCTCTGCCCACAGTCACCACTCCTGCCCCATGCTGGGCAAGGAGGCAGCCCCATCCCTCACCCCCAGTGATGCTACAGTCAGGGGCAACAGCAGGGGAGGAGGCGCATGCAGCACTCCCCGGCATCCATGGGGGAGGTGAGGGAGATTCCTGGACCTGAGAGGGGGCCTAGGAGCACATGCAGTGACAGTGGTGGGGAGAGTGTGCTGCTGGGGGGGCAGGAAAGGGGGGCTCCTCCCCCAGAACTCGCTGCTGTCAGCAGGGAAAGGGCTGGGGGGAGTCCTCCTCTCTGGCCCGTCCTGGAGCAGCCTGCCTGCACCCCAAATTCATCCCCAGCCCTGCCCCATGCCAGAGCCCACACCCCCAGTCAGAGCTTTCACCCCCACCACACCCTCAACCCTCTGCCCCAGCCTTGAACCCCTCCAGCGCCCCAAACACCTTATCCCTAGCCCCAGAGCCCTCACCCCGACTCTTGTCCTGAGCCCTCCCATTCTCCAAACCCCTCATCTGCAGCCACAGCCCTCAACCCTGCACCCCATCCCTCTGCACCCCTCCCATCCCCTAACTCCCTCCCAGAACCTGCACCCTCTCCATCCCCTCTAACCTTAGGTTCAAAGTTACAGTAAACAGATATAAATCCTCTTAGCAAAAAGGAACATTTACAAGTTGAGAAAGCAAAGATAAAACTAACATGGCTTGCCTGGCTGTTACTTACACGTTTGAAATATAAGAGACTGGTTCAGAAAGATTTGGAGAGCATGGACTGATGTCTGGTCCCTCTTAGTCCCAAGAGCGAACAAACCCCAAAACAAAGAGCACACAAATACAAGCCTTCCACCCACCAAGATTTGAAAGTATCTTGTCCTCTTATTGGTCCTTTGGGTCAGGTGTCTGCCAGGTTACCTGAGCTTCTTAACCCTTTACAGGTAAAAGGATTTTGGTGTCTCTGGCCAGGAGGGATTTTATAGTATTGTACACAAGAAGGCTGTTCCCTTCCCTTTATAGCTATGACACACTCCCCAAATCACAGATAGTGTTGGAGAGCCGGTTCCACACTGGCTGTGATGTCTTCCTGTAGCTCTAGACGAAAACAGAGTTAAGAAAACACATGCACCTTTCGACATAGTACTGATTATATAAAAACTAACAATATGTCCCACATTCCAAGAACAATTTTTAACCAGTTGATTCTGGGAAACTTTCATGGGAGAGGGCATCAGCCACTTTGTTAGACGCTCCTGAAATGTGTTGTATTTCAAAATCAAAATCTTGGAGAACTAAAGTTCTCCGAAGAAGTTTTTTGTTATTTCCCTTGGCGATATGAAGCCACTTTAGCACAGCATGGTCGGTTTGTAGTTGGAAACGCCGTCCCCAAACATATGGGCCTAACTTTTCCAGAGCGTACTCAATGGTGTAGCATTCCTTTTCGCTGATTGACCAGTGGCTTTCATGCTCAGGCAGAGTGATCCGGTCCTTCCTGCATTAAAACTGCTCCCACACCACGTTCGGACACATCTGTGGTTACTAGGAATGGTTTGTCAAAGTCTGGGGCCCTTAGCACAGGGTCAGACATGAGTGTCGCCTTAAGCTGGTTAAAGGCCTTCTGACACTCATCAGTCCACTGAACTGCATTTGGCTATTTCTTTTTGGTTAGGTCTGTCAGTGGGGCGACAATTTGCCTGTAGTGTGGTACAAATTGCCTATAATATCAGGCCAGACTTAAGAAGGATTGGACCTGTTTCTTTGACTTTGGGACAGGCCACTTTTGGATAGCATCCACTTTGGCCTATAGGGGGTTTATAATTCCTTGACCCACCTGGTGTCCAAGGTAAGTCACTTTGTTTTGGCCTATTTGACACTTTTTAGCCTTAACAGTTAGTCCTGCCTGCCTGATGTGCTGGAAGACTATTTCCAGGTGCTCCAGGTGTTCTGCCCATGAATCAGAAAAAATGGCCACATCATCGAGGTAGGCAACTGCAGATTCTCCCAATACTGCTAGGAGACCATCTACAAGTCTTTGGAAAGTGGCGGGTGCATTTTGCAGCCCGAAAGGAAGCACATTAAATTCATACACCCCTGCATGGGTGATGAAGGCTGACCTTTCATTGGCGGGTTCATCTAGCGGTACTTTCCAGTATCCCTTGGTTAAGTCTAATGTAGAGATGAACTGGGCACATCCCAATTTCTCCAATAGCTCATCGGTGCATGGCATTGGATAGTTGTCAGGACGAGTTACAGCATTTAGCTTATGGTAGTCCACGCAAAAGCATATTTCCCCATCTGGTTTGGGAACTAGAACCACTGGAGATGCCTATGCACTGTTAGAGGGGCGGATTATACCCATCTGTAGCATGTTTTGAATCTCCCGTTCTATAGCAGCTTGGGCGTGAGGAGACACCCAGTGGGGGGGGGTTCTAATTGGGTGAGCATTACCTGTGTCAATGGAGTGATACGCCCGTTCAGTCTGTCCTGGGGTGGCTGAGAACATTGGCGTGAAGCTAGTGCACAGCTCCTTGATCTGTTGTCGCTGCAGATGTTTCAGGGTTGTGGAGAGATTCACCTCTTCCATGCCACCGTCACTTTTTCCTTTGTAGTAGACACCTTCAGGCCACTCAGCGTCATCTACTCCCTGGGCTGTAAACTGACAAACCTTTAATTCTCTGGAATAAAAGGGCTTTAGAGAATTAACATGGTACACTTTAGGCTTTAGGGTTGAGGTGGGGAATGCTATGAGAGAGTTAACAGCTCCCAGGTGCTCTTGGACTGTGAATGGCACTTCCCGTGAAACTTCCATCTTATGGGCCTGGAGCGCCTTTAAGACCATAACCTGGTCCCCTACTTTGAAGGAATGCTGTCTGGTATGTTTATCATACCAGGCCTTTTGCTCTTCCTGAGCATCCTTTAGGTTTTCTTTAGCAAGGGCTAAAGAGTGTCAGAGGGTGCTTTATAGGTTGCTTACAAAGTCTAGAATGTTAGTTCCTGGAGAAGGCATAAACCCCTCCCATTGCTACTTCACCAACTGTAATGGCCCCTTAACCTTGCGGCCATACACAAGTTCAAAAGGTGAAAACCCTAAACTGGGATGTGGTACAGCCCTGTAGGCAAAAAGCGACTGCTGTAACACTAGGTCCCAATCATTGGAGAGTTCATTTATGAATTTACGTATCATGGCCCCCAAAGTTCCATTAAACCTCCCCACCAGGCCATTGGTTTGATGGTGGTAAGGGGTGGCAACGAAGTGATTCACCCCATGAGCTTCCCATAGGATTTTCATGGTCCCTGCCAGGAAATTAGTTCCCGACTCTGTAAGGATGTTGGAGGGCCAATCTACCCTGGCAAAAATGTCTGCTAAGGCCTGGCACACACTTTTAGCCCTGGTGTTGCTTAGAGCTACTGCTTCTGGCCATTGGGTAGCAAAATCCATGAAAGTCAGTATGTACTGCTTTCCTCTGAAAGGACCCAGAATATGCAAAGCTACTTACTGAAATGGGACCTCAATTATGGGGAGTGGCTGGAGAGAAGCTTTGACCTGGTCTTGGGGCTTTCCCACTCGTTGGCACACCTCACAAGACCGGACATAATTAACAACGTCCTTGCCCATTCCCTTCCAGTGGAAGGACTTCTCCAACTGGTCTTTGGTTCTGTTCACCCCAGAATGGCTACTGGAATGATTATGGGCTAAGCTTAAGAACTTTTACCCGGTACTTAGTTGGAACTACCAACTGTTTTTGAGGATGCCAGTCTTTCTGGTGTCCACCAGAAAGAGTCTCCTTGTATAAAAGTCCTTGTTCTACAACAAACTGGGATCGGTTAGAAGAGCTGAGAGGCGGTGGGGTGCTCCTTGCCACCGCCCAAGCTTTCTGAAGGCTGTCATCTGCTTCCTGCTTGGCCTGGAACTGTTCCATTGATGCTGGAGACATCAGTTCCTCCTTGGACTGTGGACTTGGGCTTGGTCCCTCTGGAAGCAATGTACGTGATGGGGTTGTTTCCATTGATTGTGAACCGCTCTCTGCTGGTGCACTATGTGGTATTTCAGGCTCTGGCTGAGCCTCTTGGGTAGGGTTATCTGCTGCTTTTGCCAGTTCAGGCCTGCTGGTGCCCTCTGGCGTTGGAGTTGTAGACGGGTTTGCAAGAGCTGGTCTCAGTGCTGGCAACGGTTCTGGTGCTGGTTGCTTTGCCAATTCCGGGTCTGGAACGGGCTTTGGCTGGGTCTTTGGGATTGGATCCACTACAGATGTTGCAGTCATTGGCAGGGGATCCGGTTCCACCATCTCTGTCTGGGTCTCTGGTAACACAGATGGGGCCCTGGTGGATGGCTCAGGAACAGGAATGGGTGTGAAAGCTTACTTAGCCTGGCTGCGGGTGACCATTCCCACCCTCTTGGCTAGCTACAAATGGTTGGCCAAGTCTTCCCCCAGCAGCATGGGGATGGGATAATTGTCATAAACTGCAAAAGTCAACATTCCTGACCAGCCCTTGTACTTGACTGGCAACTCAGCTGTAGGCAAGGTTACAGACTGTAACATGAAGGGTTGAATTGTCACCGGAGCTTCTGGGTTGATGAGTTTGAGGTACACTAGGGATTGGTGGATAGCTGACACTTGTTCCCCAGTGTCCCTCCAAGCGATAAACTTCTTTCTAACCACTCTCAAGGTTTATCTTCGCTTCCAGGGTATTTGAGAGGCATCTGGGCCTGGGGATTTTTGGTGTGATTGTGGTGTAATGAACTGTAATCAGTTGGGGTTCTTGGGGCAGTGGGCCTTTATATGTCCCAGTTCATTACATTTAAAACATCACCCATCTGACTGGTCACTGGGCTGAAGTGGGTTGCTGGAGACTGGTGTGGTGGGACGATAAGGTGTCTGGGGCTTTCCTTGGGTTGTAGGTGGGGCCTTGGGTTGCCCCTGGTGATTGGATTTGGTTTTGGTTTGCCCCCTCTGATATTCGCTCCAACTGCTACTATTTTTTTTCTTTTCTGCCACTTCCACCCATTTGGCCCCAATTTCCCCCGCCTCCATTACAGTTTTGGGCTTCCCATCTAGGATGTACCTCTCTATTTCCTCAGGGACACTCTCTAAGAACTGCTCCATTTGCATTAGGAAGGACAGATCTTCCAGAGATTTAACACTTGCTCCTGATATCCAGGCATCCCAATTTTTTCAAATGTGGTAGGTGTGTCGGGTAAATAAGACGTCTGTTTTCCACCTTAGGGCTCTGAACCGCCGACGGGTATGCTCGGGTGTTAGCCCCATTCTGATTCAGGCCTTGTTTTAAAAAAGTTCATAACTGTTCATGTGTTCTTTAGGCACTTCAGCCACCACCTCTGCTAAGGGTCCACTGAGCTGCGGCCTCAGCTTTATCATGTACTGGTCTGTAGAGATGCTGTACCCAAGGCAGGCCCTTTCAAAATTTTCTAAGGAGGCCTCAGTATCATCGCCTGCCTTGTACGTGGGGAATTTTCTGGGATGGGAAGTAGTACCTGGAGAGGGTTTGCTAGGGATGGCTGGTAAATCCTGCTTAGCCCTTGCTAATTCCAGTTCATGCTTTCTCTCTCTTTCCCTCTCCTCCATCTCTTTTTCTTTCTCCTCCATAGCTCTCTTGTGGGCAGTTTCTTCCCTGGTTATTTCTGCATTAATTTCTAATTGTTTTAGTTCTATCCATCTCTTATGTTCGTTTTCTTTCTCTGCTTCCAGCCTAGCCAGTTCTAGTTTGTTAGCTGCTTCACTGGTAGTCATTTTCCTGCTTTTTTGTGCTGGGCCACACCCCTCTGCAGTTCACTGAAACTGGGATGCACTTAGCTCAGAGCTGCTTAGTTAACAGAGACTTTCTAACTAGCTATACCCGAGAGGTAGAAAGAAAAAAAAATTCAGCTTGTAAATTCCTTTTGCTGGATGCATGCTCAGAGCTTGAAGCCTTCTGTTAACAAAGACCCTTGTTAAAAAAAAAACGTAACACCTCTGCCTTCAGGCTGCTTTCTAAGCGGCTAGAAAGGAGAAAAAAAATCCTACTGGCTTTTGGTTTAAAATGATCCCACCGCTCTGCCACCATGTCAAGGTTCCTTCCCCACTCTGAACTTTAGGGTACAGATGTGGGGACCTGCATGAACACCTCTAAGCTTAACTACCAGCTTAGATCTGGTCTCGCTGCCACCATCCAGATTTCTGGAAAACTCTCAAATAGTAACTCCCTTCCCTGGATAGTCTTGAGAGACTTCTTCACCAAGTTCCTGGTGAACACCGATCCAACCCCTTGGATCTTGACACAAGGAGAATTTAACCATCCCCCCTCCTTTACCCCACCAATTCCTGGTGAGTCCAGATCCAATCCCTTTGGATCTTAAAACAAGGAAAAACCAATCAGGTTCTTAAAAAGAAGGCTTTTAATTAAAAAAAGAAAGGTAAAAATCATCTCTGTAAAATCAGGATGGAAAATAACTTTACAGGATAATCAGATTCAAAGATCTCAGAGAAACCCCCTCTAGCCTTAGGTTCAAAGTTACAGCAAACAGAGGTAAAATCCTCTCAGCAAAAAGGAACATTTACAAGTTGAGAAAACAAAGATAAACCTAACACGGCTTGCCTGGCTGTTACGTACATGTTTGAAATATGAGAGACTGGTTCAGAAAGATTTGGAAAGCATGGACTGCTGTCTGGTCCCTCTTAGTCCCAAGAGCGAACAATCCAAAACAAAGAACACAAACACAAGCCTTCCCCGCACCAAGATTTGAAAGTATCTTGTCCCCTTATTGGTCCTTTGGGCCTGGTGTCAGCCAGGTTTCTGAGCTTCTTAACCCTTTACAGGTAAAAGGATTTTGGTGTCTCTGGCCAGGAGGGATTTTATAGTATTGTACACAGGAGGGCTGTTCCCTTCCCTTTATAATTATGAGGAATTCCACCATGATTTTAACAATTTCCATCCCACCATCAACCTCAGCCTAGACCAATCCACACAAGTGGTCCATTTCCAGGCCACTACTGTGCTAATAAGCGATGGTTACATAAATACCACCCTATACCAGAAAACCTACTGACCGCTATACTTACCTACATGCCTCCAGCTTCCATCCAGGACACACCACACAATCCATTGTCTACAGCCAAGCTCTAAGATACAACCGCATTTGCTCTAATCCCTCAGACAGAGAAACACCTACAAGATCTCTATCAAGCATTCTTAAAACTACAATACCCACCTGCTGAACTGAAAAAACAGCTTGACAGAGCCAGAAGAGTACCCAGAAGTCACCTACTACAAGACAGGCTCAACAAAGAAAATAACAGAATGCCACTAGCCGTCACCTTCAGATCCCAACTAAAACCTCTCCAGCGCATCATCAAAGATCTACAACCTATCCTGAAAGATGACCCCTCACTCTCACAGATCTTGGGAGACAGGCCAGTCCTCGCTTACAGACAGCCTCCCAACCTGAAGCAAATACTCACCAGCAACCGCACACCATACAACATAAACACTAACCCAGGAACCTATCTTTGCAACAAAGCCCGATGCCAACTCTGTCCACATATCTATTCAAGTGACACCATCATAGGACCTAATCACATCAGGGACTCATTCACCTGCACATTTACCAACATGATATATGCCATCATGTGCCAGCAATGCCCCTCTGCCATGTACATTGGCCAAACCGGACAATCTCTATGCAAAAGAATAAATGAACACAAATCTGACATCAGGAATCATAACATTCAAAAACCAGTGGGAGAACACTGCAACCTCTCCAACCACTCAGTGAAAGACTTGAAGGTGGGAATTTTGCAACAAAAAAACTTCAAAAAACAGACTCCAAAGAGAGACTGCTGAACTTGAATTAATATGCAAATTAGATACAATTAACTTAGGTTTAAACAGAGACTGGGAATGGCTGGGTCATTACACTAATGGAATCTTTTTCTCCATGTTAAGTATCCTCACACCTTCTATGGGTCATATCGATTATCACTTCGAAAATTTTTTGCTCCTGCTGATGATAGCTCATCTCAATTGATTGGCCTCTGTCATAAACAGATAGTTAAGGGTTAATGCCTCTTTTACCTGTAAAGGGTTAAGAAGTTCACCTAGCCTAGCTAACACCTGACCAGAGGAACCAATGGGGGAACAAGATGTTTCAAAAGGAATGAGGGAAGTTTTCCTTTGTTTAGTTTCAGTTTTCAGCTGGAGTGAAAGAGATCAAGGAACCAGCCTCTTATCAGAGTAGTAAGTTTTAGAAGGGAATAAATAGATTTATGTTTATTTTCTTTGTAACTTGTCTTGGTACCATTAAGGGAATTATCAAATTTGGGTATTCTTGTGTATATTCAGTTTTTGCCCAGGGGAACATCCTCTGTGTTTTGAATCTGTTGTCTGTGAGAGTAGCTGGTATGCTAATCTCTGGATCCACCAGGAGTTGGTGGGAGAAAGGAGGGGGGATGGTTAATTTCTCCTTGTTTTAAGATCCAAGGGGTTTGGATCTGTGTTCACCAGGAAATTGGTGAAGTCTCTCAAGGCTATCCAGGGAAGAAAAGTAGTGCTTGGGGGTGGTGGCAGCGATACCAAATCTAAGCTGGTAATTAAGCTTAGAAGTGTCCATGCAGGTCCCCACATCTGTACCCTAAAGTTCAGAGTGGGGAAGGACCCTTGACAACCTCTTACAGTTGGTATGGCTACTTCCACCTTTTCATGTTCTCTGTATGTATAAATATCTCCTGTCTGTGTGTTCCATTCTATGCATCCAAAGAAGTGAGCTGTAGCCCACAAAATCTTATGGTGAAATAAATTTGTTAGTCTTTAAGGTGCCACAAGTACTCAAGTTTTAGCAAGTTAGGATAAGGCAGCAAATAAGAACAACCTGAGTTATCAGTAACTGGTAACAATCCGCTGCCTCTCGCTGCTGCAGGGAGCAATGTCACACCCTGCAGGTGAGAAGCGGCTCTGCAGGAGTTTGCTGCAGCAGGGGGCAGTGTTCTATACCCCCTGACTGACAGATCAGTAAGTGCTACAGGAAGCGCGTTCATGCAGGGAGCAGTTTCCTGCACTGCCCCTGCCGGGCTGCCTAGCGGCTCTGGGGCCCTTCAGCTACCGGGATCTCAGCTCCTCCTCCAGACCCCAGTGCAGACCCCCTCAACAGAGCCACCCCTCTCGAGCCGCCGGGCTGGGTTTTGTTGTGCCTGCCTGAGAGATGCACGCGCCCCTCACTCCTTCAAATCTACCCCACCCCACCATTTGCTGCTCAGCCAGGCCGACCCCACCTCTCCACTGCTATGTCAGTCACAGGTGGATGCCCCACATGCCTGGCGTAGGGGCTTTTGGGAGAGGTAGTTTTTGTGGGCCAGAAGTGATGCCAGCCCCTCGGGAGTCAGTCGGAGCATAAGCAAGTGCCCCGAGCACTACCCGGGGGGTGGGGTTATGTCTGTGCAGCAGGGAGAGGGGCTTGGGGGATCCCCACATCCTCTCAGGGCCATTAACTGCATTATCTGATGCCCAGAGAAAAGCCAAGATCTGGAGCCCAGTGAGTGCGATGGGGCCAGTGAGTGGTGAGAACGTCCCGGCATTCCCAGCCCTGGGGGAGTCTGTCTCTGTGTTTGCTCCGCCATGGCCACAACCCCCCTGCAGATTGTCCCTATCTGGAGCAGAGGGGTGGGGATTGCTGGGGAAGGGAACTCAGCCCAGGGGAGATGATCCAGAGCCCAGCCCCAGGGCTTTGTGAGGATGGACCCAGGCTGGGTGAATGGGACCTGCTCATGGGAAGGAGCCCAGGCAGCTTGTCTCCTCCTCTCCCCATGTGTTCATAAGAGCAGCCACACTGGGTCAGACCAAAGGTCCCTCTAGCCCAGTATCCTGTCTTCCAACAGTGGGCAATGCCAGGTGCCCCAGAGGGAATGAACGGAACAGGGAATCATCCAGTGATCATCCCCTGTCACCCATTCCCAGCTTTAGGCAAACAGACTAGGGACACTTCAGAGCATGGTTCACTTCACCCCAACCACATGATTCCCCTGCCACACCCTTCTTGTCTGCCTGAAACCTGCTTCCACGGCCTTCACCCTCCCCTGCTCCTTCCTGTCCCTTCTCAAAAACCCCTTCCGAACCCTCTCTCTGTGCTGCCAGGGAACATTTAAACATGGGTCAGTGCCCCTGATCTGTGCAGAGTGGGAGCCCCCCAAGCAGGAGCCATGTCTATTGGGTCTGTCCTGGATGTGCCCGGTGCTGAGGGGCTAGAGGGATATTACTGAGTAATCACAATAACCCCACATGTGTGCAAAGGGTCTGTTTAGCTTGTGAGCTCCCAGAGCTGTGTCTGTGTCTCCTGAGTGCTCTGTCCCATGCTCTGCACATGGGGGAGCCACAGAAATATGAGTGGCTGCTAATTCCTAAGCAGCGCAAAGTGGGGAAAAAGGTCAGGAAAAGCTGGGAGCACAGAGAGGGGCAAAGAGAAGGACTGGAACCAGCGCAGAACACAGACTGTGCAGGGAATGATGGACCCCAGGAATTCAGCTCCTTTCCCTGCATGGGACTCGCTCACAGACTGAGCACAGTTCTCTTGGATTCATTCATTAGTTCAAGTGATTTACAGATAAAGTTTGACACAACCCAAGCTGTGCGGGCTGGTTACCTCAGCTCCTCGTTTCCTGGTTTGCAGAAGGTTAAATTTAGCCATCTCCACTTTTGGGGAGGGCACAAGGCAGGGCTGGATGGCCTAAACTCTGGGCATTAGTGCATGTAAATCATTTACTGAGCAAGTGTCGTTGCTCTTAAAAAGTCTGAGACTCACTCCAAATAGATGTGATTTTATTAAATGGTGCAGATGCCCAGAGACACAAAGAAAATGACATAAGGACCCTGTTGACACAGAGCACTGTGATTTTGTAGCAACTCAGTTTAAACTCTTTGGGGCAGGGATATCTTTGTGCATGTGTGCAGGGCCTAGCAGAAAGGGAGCCCAGTCTCATAATGATGCCTGTGTACACTGTCACAATACAAATAAATAATAATTAGACATAACACAACAACTCATCTAATAGTTGGGGTTTTAAATAAAGACCTTTCAGAAGCATCCCAGACAATGTCTGAGCTGGCTCCGAATGAGACAGCAAGGGCAGTGCAATCTGAGTAGTGAAACTGAAAATCAAAATCACCCAGGGAACAGTGGAAGCAGGTCTAAGGGTATGTCTACACTACAAGACTATTTCGAATCAACTTAAGTCGAATTTGTGGAATCGACCTTATGAAGTCGAATTTGTGTATCCACACTAAATACACTAATTCGACTGTGTGAGTCCACAGTAACGGGGCCAGCGTCGACTTTGGAAGCGGTGCACTGTGGGAAGCTATCCCACAGTTCCCGCAGTCCCCGCTGCCCATTGGAATGCTGGGTAGAGCCCCCAATGCCTGCTGGGGGAAAAAATGTGTCGAGGGTGGTTTTGGGTAACTGTCATAATTGAACCGTCAATCACGCCCTCCCTCCGTCCCTGAAAGCGCCTGCGGGCAATCTGTTCGTGCACTTTTCTGGTCAGTTACAGCGCGGATGCCACAGCACTGCGAGCATGGAGCCCGCTGCAGTTATGGCCGTTTTCACCTCCTCGCACCTTATCGTCCACCTCTTCCACAGTCAGCTGCTGAGAAATCGGGCTACTTTTTAATGGTGCTGCAAGCACTGGTGGACCATAAGGGACGTTTTACCAACATCAACGTCGGGTGGTCAGGCAAGGTTCATGATGCGTGTGTTTTCAGGAACTGTAGTCTGTTTAGACGCCTGCAGGAAGGTAGTTTCTTCCCGGACCACAAAATAACTGTTGGGGATGTGCAGATGCCTATAGTGATCCTCGGGGACCCAGCCTACCCGCTAATGCCCTGGCTCATGAAGCCCTATACAGGCGCCTGGGACAGCGACAAGGAACTCTTCAAATACCAGCGAGCAGCGAGCAGCGTGACCTGTGACTGTTCAGTTTCTTTACAGAGAAGCTGAACCTGCCCCTGTTTCTTTACCCAGTTACTGTTGACTATCTTCTGCAGTTACATACCCCGCTCACCCCGTTTCCCCCACTTCCAACACACGTGTAAAAATAAAATACATGTTCCATTGTTACTTAACAAAGGTTTCTTTATTAATGACTTTGTGTTAAAGGGTTGAAACTGGGGCGCAGACTGTGCTGGGTAGGGTGTGCGGTGATGTAAAGACCGCCTCTAAACTCGAGGAATGACAGGCTCCTGCTCCTAGAGCGGTCCGCAGTGCCGGACTGCTTGTTTCAACGGAGCCTGCCATCCCTCCTTTTTGGGCCAGTTCCTCGAACATCGCCGAGGAACTGGCCGTCGACACTATCCCATCGTCAGAGTCCATGGTCACTGGTGGGGCAGTGGTGGCAGGCTCCGGAGCGTCCGTTTGCCGCTTTGGTCTTCTGGTAGCCTTGTCTCAGGTCCTTGATTTTCACGCGGCACTGCGTTGCATCCCGGCTGTATCCTCTGTCTGTCATGGCTCAGGAGACCTTCTCGTAGGTCTTTGAATTCCGTTTTTTGGAGCGCAGCTCCAAAAGCACAGATTCCTCACCCCACACACTGATCAGATCCAAGACTTCCCAGTCAGTCTATGCTGGGGCCCTCTTTCTAGTCAGAGATTGCATGAACTCCTCTGCTGGAGAGCTCTGCATCGTTGCTGGTGCTGCTGAGCTCGCCCCGATGTCCAACCAGGAAATGAGATTCAAACTGGCCAGACAGGAAAAGGAATTCAAATTTTCCCGGGGCTTTTCCTGTGTGCCTGATCAGAACATCCAAGCTCGGACTGCTGTCCAGAGCGTCAACAGAGTGGTGCAGTGTGGGATAGCTCCCGGAGCTACTAAGGTTGATTTGCATCCACACCTAGCCTAATTCGACATGGCCATGTCGAATTTAGCGCTACTCCCCTCGTCAGGGAGGAGTACAGAAGTCGAACTAAAGAGCCCTCTATGTTGAATTAAATGGCTTCCTGGTGTGGACGGGTGCACGGTTAATTCGAATTAACGCTGCTAAATTCGAATTAAAGTCCTAGTGTGGACCAGGCCTAAGACATAGCAAGGAGCATTTCCTGTAGGGAGAAGGGAAGCAAGTAGATTGCAGCTCTTTGGGACAGAGACTGTCTTTTTGTCGTGTGTGTACAGCTCCTAGCACTATGGGGTCTGATCCCTGAGTAGGGGTCTGTATGCACTACAGCAATGCTAGTAAAGTGAGGATTTTTTGAATTACTGAATAGTTCTGAATGGAAATGTGGCAGGGGAGCCAAGGCAACCCCTAGACAGACAGGATCTGCCCAGTCAGGGGCAGCATGTGCAGGAAGGGGAAGGAGAAAGGGTATTGGGAGTGTTTCCACAGAAGCAAAGAAATCAGCCCAACCATGTATGAGTGAGGCTATTCCCTGGGATAGATCTCCACAGACAGCATTCATAGACAGGCTGGTAGTGATGGCTTGGATTCACTTTGGATTGGCTCCAGTATAAATGACACTAGACCTGTCCCAGAAGGGCCAAGATACAATAGTGACAGACACTGTAGGTGGATACTGTGAATAATTGAATTAGGTGCATTATAAATCAATAGTAAAATAATCCCCCTGCTCTCCTTCTCCTGATGGGTGACCACGAGTCTGACCTTGTAACTGTCAATGGGGCATCATCTTTGAATGGGGGAGCTGTTAACGAGGTGCCACAGGGCAGTAGCCCCATCACTATTCAACTTTTTAATTAATGATCTGGAAGTAAATATAAAATCACTGCTGATAAAGTCACAGCTGGGAGGAGTGGTAAATAATGCTAATGAAGGGGCAGTCATACAGAGCAGCCTGGATCATTTGGTATACTGGGATTAGTAAAACAAATGCATTTAATACTATCAAAAGCAAGGCCCTATGGCTAGGAACAAAGACTGATGGCCATAGCTAGAGCATAGGGAACTGTATCCTGGAAAGCAGTGACTATGAAAAAGAATTTGAGCATCACAGAGGACAAAGAGCTGAACATGAACTGCCATTCCTAATGTGATCCTTGGATGTATAAACGGGAGCAGTGAGTAGGAGCAGGGAGATTATTTTACGTCTATATGGGCCTGGTGGAACTGATATTAGATACAGTTCTGGTGCCAACATTCTAAAAAGGATGTTGAAATTTGGAGAGGCTGCAGAAAAGATCCACAAAAATGATCTGAGGTTCTGAAGAAAATGCCTTACAGCAAAAGACATAGGGGTAGACATAAGGAAGCAGAGGTAGAGTGAGCTGCTTTTTGGGCACAGGCCTGGAGTGTGGGGCTTGGGATTTGTGCAGAAGCCAGTGTACTGCAAATCCCCACTGTTGTTCAGGGAAACGAGACTTTGTGTGTATTTCTGTAAATAAATGGGTGACACCGGGAATAACCCTGACTATGTGTCTATCATTTCTTATCTGAACAGAGCCCCCTGACCAGCCCCCAGCTTCCAGATACCACTCAGACAAAGGGGCATCAAGGACTGTCACAAACAATGTTAATCATAGAATCATAGGGTTCGGAAGAACTGCAAAGGTCTCTAACCCCCAAGTGACAGGCATGGAGCAAATGGCTTTGAATAGTCATTATTCACATTGTGTTATGTGATTGGTCATCCAAGTCACCTGGGGTGGATTTAGTCATCCAGTCAGAGAACAGAAAGGTTATAAACAATGGAGGAACAATTGACAAGTACCTTAACTATAGGCAGCTCTACCTCCATCATGTCTAATAATACCAATCCTTGTATGGGGCCATGGAGTATCTAGGGCAGGAACTCTTGTATAGTTAGGTGGACACGCAGGACTCAGCACAGTGGGGCTCAGAGTCTGAATTTGGGCCTTTAGTTCAGTGGTTCTCAACCAGGACTACGTGTACCCCTGGGGATACGCAGAGGTCTTCCAGGGGATACATCAACTCACCTAGATAGTTACCTAGTTTTACAGCAGGCTACATGAAAAGCACTAGTGAAGTCAGTACAAACTAAAACTTCATACAATGACTTGTTTATACTGCTTTGTAGTGAGACGGTGTGGCTCCTCTCCGCCCCGGAGGAGGGAGAGCCCAGCCGGAGGCCAGAGTGGGCGGAACTAGGGAGCTTTGAGCCCACCCGTCAAAGGGTCAGGCGGCGACCCTGAACTATAAAGGCCGGCCCTCAGAGCTTAGTAGGAGCCCAGCCGCCAGAGAGAGCAGACGTCCCTAGGGAAGCCTGAGACTGGGAAGCTCCTGCGGCCCAAGGCGGCCGCCGCTACCCTGTGCCCGCTACCTGGAGGAGCTGCCGGAGCTACCCCACGCTCGCTACCAGGAGGAGCTGCCGGAGGTACCGACCAACCCCTGGCCCGACGAACCCATGCTCCTGGACCCCCACGAGGCCAATGCCAGGATCCAGGTAGGGCCCGAGGGGGAGTACAGAAGTAGCCCGGGGGCAGCCGACCCCAGTCGGGCTGCAGCACTGCTAGAACCAATGTCAGTGTGTTGTGGCCGGGATCCCCACTGACTAAGCAGTGGATCATCAGCCGCTGCTAGGGCCCCGGGCTGGGACTCATAGAGTGGGAGGGCCTGCATCCCCCCTGCCACCCCATTCCTGGGTGGCAGACTCCCCCTCTCCCTGGCCTGAGGAGGCTGAAGCCTGTTTTCACTGCTCAGCCCTGCCTGAGGGCCTGAGCACCCTGACTCAGTGTTTGTTGCCCCGCCCTGACCTAGGGCTGGGGCTCATAACTGTTGTTACGGTTCAGCCCTGCCAGAGGGCCTGAGACTCCTTACTCAGTGGTTGTTGCCAGGCCCAGACTAACCACATTTCAGCCGACTCCCGCAAGGGCTACTGAGGGAGACCCCCAGGCCGGGCTAATCCCCCGGACCTACCAGGGTGTAGTGAGCTGACGTGGCTCCCCTCCGCCCCGGAGAGGGTCGAGTCCTAGTGAACTCTTGTACATGTGGTGCCAGAAGTGGGGATCTGATCCCTTGACCCTTGTGAGAAGGGGCTGGAGGGGGAATTCCACCCCCAGAGAACCATGGAGATGGAGCAGTTGTTTAAGTTGCTGACGGAGAGTCAGGAGTGGCAGCAGGCCGCCCAGCTACAGCAACAGCAGGCAGCTGCCCAGCTCCAACATCAACAACAGCAGGATGCTGCCCAACTCCAACAGCAGCAACAGCAGCACACCGCTCAACTCCAGCAGCAGCAGCAGCTCATTCAGCAGCTCGGAGCCCAGCTGCAACAGCTAGTGACAGCATTACCGCACCCCGTAGACCCGCAGCCAGGGGACGGGGCTGGGTCACCATGCCCCGCCGCCCAGTGCAACTAACCAAGATGGGCCCCAACGATGACCCCGAGGCATTCTTTGTAACATTTGAACAGGTGGCACTGGTCGCGTGTGATAAAAGTCCTTGTTCTACAACAAACCGGTTTCGGTTAGAAGAGCTGAGAGGTGGTGGGTTGCTCCATGCCGCCGCCCAAGCTGTCTTAAGGCTGTCATCTGCTTCCTGCTCAGTCTGGAACTGTTCCCTTGAGGCTGGAGACACCAGTTCCTCCTTAGACTGTGGACTTGGGCTTGGTCCCTCTGGAAGCGATGTAGCTGATGAGGTTGTTTCCGTTGACTGTGACCCGCTCTCCGCTGGTGCACTAGGTGATATTTCAGGCTCTGGCTGAGCCTCTTGGGGAGGGTTGTCTGCTGCTTCTGCCAGTTCAGGCCCGCTGGCGCCCTCTGGCAATGGGGTTGGAGATGGGTTTGCAAGCGCTGGCGACAGTGCTGGCAATGGTTCTGCTGCTGGTTGTTCTTCCAGTTCTGGGTCTCGGACTGGAGGTACTATGGCTGTTGTAGTTGTTGGCATGGGATCCGGTTCCACCACCTCTGTCTGGGTCTTTGGTAACACAGACGGGGCCCTGGTGGACGGCTCAGGAACAGGGATGGGAGTGGAAGTTTGTTTGGCCTGGCTGCGGGTGACCACTCCCCCCCACTTGGCCAGCTTCACATGATTGGCTAAGTCTTCCCCCAGTAGCATGGGGATGGAATAATTGTCATAGACAGCAAAAGTCCACTTTCCTGACCAGCCCTTGTACTGGACAGGCAATTCAGCTGTAGGTAAGGTTACAGATTTTGATATGAATGGAGAAATTGTGATTTTGACCTCTGGGTTGATTAATTTTGGGTCCACTAAGGACTGGTGGATAACTGACACGTGTGCCCCAGTGTCTCTCCATGCGGTAATCTTCTTCCCGCCCACTCTCAAGGTTTCCCTGCGCTCCGGGGGTATTTGAGAGATATCTGGGCTTGAGGATCCTTGGCGTGATGATGGTGTAATGGACTGTACTCGATTGGGGTTCTTGGGGCAGTTGGCCTTTATGTGTCCCAGTTCATTACATTTAAAACATCGCCTAGCTGACGGGTCACTGGGCCGAGGTGGGTTGCTGGAGGTAGTCTGAGGCTTTCCTTGGGTTGTAGCTGGGGTCTTGGGTGGCCCCCGGTGGTAGGGTTTATTGTCAGCTTGCCCCTTGTTATATTCATTCTCCTTGATAGTAGCTTTTTTCTTTTCTGCTAAGTCCACCCAACTGCCTCCAATCTTCCCTGCCTCTGTTACATCTTTGGGCTCTCTATCCAGGATGTACCGTTCTATTTGCTCAGGAACACCATCTAAGAACTGTTCCATTTGCATGAGGTGGGCCAGGTCTTCTAGAGATTGAATCTTTAGTCCTGACATCCATGCATCCCAATTCTTTCTAATGTAGTAGGCGTGTCTGGGGAATGACACATCTGGTTTCCACTTTAGGGCTCTGAACCACCGACGGGCATGTTCAGGTGTTAGCCCCATCCTGATTGTGGCCTTTGTTTGAAAAAGTTTATAATTGTTCATGTTTTCCTTAGGCATTTCAGCTGCCACTTCTGCTAAGGGTCCACTGAGCAGTGGCCTCAGCTCTATCATGTACTGGTCTTCAGGGATGCTGTACTCATGGCAGGTCCTTTCAAAATTTTCCAAGAAGGCCTCAGTGTCATCACCTGCCATGTAGGTGGGAAATTTCCTGGGATGGGAAACAGTGCCTGGAGAAGGGTTGTTGAGGTTGGCAGGAACATTCTGCTTAGCCTTTTCTAATTCCAGAGCCTGTTTCTGTATTTCCAGTTCTTTCTCTTTTAACTCCATTTGTCTCCTGTGGTCAGCCTCTGTGGCTTGTTGTTTCTCCATCTCTCTCTTGTGGTCAGACTCTGCCCTGGCCATTTCTGCTTTAATTAGTTCCATCTGTCTTTGATGTTATTTGTCTTTTTCTGCTGCTTGCATCCTAGCCAGTTCGAGTTTCTCAACTGTTTCACTGGTACTCATGTTTCTGTGCTTTCTGGTGCTGGCCACACCCCTCTGTAGTCAGTGAATTAACTGTGTTGCTTGGTTCAGTTGCTTGGATTACAGCTCCCTAACCTTTCTATCCCCGACTGAATAAAAAGAAAACAAAACTTTTCATTTGCAAATATGGTAGCTGTGTCTGCTGGCTGACAGAGAAGACCAGAAAACTGGTTTGTCCTGTTTCTAGCAATTGCTAATGCTCTCTCAGTGGGAATCTCTTTCTAACAAAGCTTGTTAAAGAAACCTATTAACTCCAGCTTAGCCCAGCTGGAAAACTGCTTCTAACAATACCTCTGCCCCACCCCCCCTCTTCTCAGGCTGCTTCCCTGCTCTAGAGGGAGAGAATAGCTCTCAAGGCTCCTGGTTCTTAAAACATCCCAGCCGCTGCCTACCATGTCATAGGTTTATTCCCCACTTTGAACTTTAGCATCCACAAGATGGGGACCTGCATGGACTCCTCTAAACTAAAATCCTAGTTTAGATCTGGTAAAGCTGCCACCAACTAGAGATTCCAGTGTCTAGTACACGCCCTGTTCCCCCAAACTTTCCCTGGGGAACACAGATCCCAACTTCCTTGGATCTTAACACAAAGGGAAGTAATTCCCCCCCCCCACCTTCTTCCCCCTCCCCTAGTCCTTGGGAGAGAACTTGATTCAGACTCCTTGAATCAAAACCAAGAGGGATTCACTTTCCCCCCCTCCCCTTCCCCTGAAAATCCAAACAAAGGAAGAAATCAATCAGTCTCTAAAAAGAAAAGGATTTTATTAAAAGAAAGAAAGAAAGTACACTATCTCTGTAATACCAGGATAAAAAATATACAGGGTCTAGCTTATAAACCTGGAGAAGCTTCCCCCCCACCACCTTTCTCAGAGTAATCAAAGTAACAGCAAACAGCAATAAAGATATTTCTCCAGCAACACACAATTGAAAATGCAGAAATTAAATAGAAGACTAATCCGCCTTTCTAATACTCACTATACTGAATAGTAGAAAATACTTCAGGCAAACTTGGAGAGCTTGGAAATACGTCTGGTCTCTTTTAGATCCAAAAAGAGAACAAAGAACCAACAAAGAACACAGACAAAGACTTCCCTCCACAGAGATTTGAAATTATCTTGTCCCTTGATTGGTCCTCTGGTCAGGTGTTCGTCAGGTTACTGAGCTTGTTAACCCTTTACAGGTAAAAGAGACCTTAACCCTTAACTATCTGTTTATGACAGTGGCGTAGCACAGTGGTCTTGGTATCCAAACCCGATGACACCTGCCTGTTTTGTATAGACTTCCAGCAGGTGAATGCCATCTCACGGTTCGACGTCTATCCTATGTCCTGTGTGGACGAGCTGCTGGGCCTCCTCGGGGAGGCCCAGTTCATCACCGCCCTCAACCTCAGTAAAGGGTACTGGCAGATCCCACTCGATGACACTCTAAGGAAAAGACGGCATTCGCCACTCCGATGGGACTCTACCAGTTTACGCGAATGCCTAAACTGGGGCCCTGGTGACGTTCCAGCGGCTAATGGATCACTTACTACAGCCCCATTGAGATTATGCAGCAGCTTATCTGGAGGATGTCGTGGTCTATAGCCGCCACTGGGAAGACCACCTGGAACAGGTAGCAGCGGTCCTGAGGTCCCTGCGACAGGCGGGACTGATGGCCAACCCAAAAATATGCTGCATGGCATGGCAGGAGACCACATATCTAGGGTACACTATCGGGGGAGGACGAGTGAAGCCCCTTTGTTGGGAAAGTGCAAGCCCTGGCAGTCTGCCCTATGCCTACCACGAAACACCATATCCAACAGTTCCAGAGGCTTGTTAGGTACTATCGGCAGTTCATCCCCCGGTTTGCTTCCATCGCAGCGCCCTTAACAGTGTTAGGCCTGAATGAAAATATAGCAGGCAAAACAGTTATGCCAACCAGACTAAAGTCAGGCTAAAAGAGGTTTCTGGGTAATCCCAGAGTGGAAAAGTACTGAGAAGCAGCATTGTTTTACAGAGCCCTGGAAAACGTGAGATAAGCCTGAGATAAACCAGGGATTGCATTGCTGGCATACCATTAGCTGTGCTAAGGACAGTGTTTGAAGAGCTGATAAGAAACTCTAGCATCCCACGGTTCAGATTCTAACTTTTTGGTTGAGTTATAGGTTTGTTTAAAAACTCCCCTGTATTTCTAACTTTTGGGTGTTGTTAAGATATAATTAATAATCTAAAGTTGTAGACATAAAGTCTAGGCATGTGTGTATATTAAAAGTGTCTAGTTTTAAGTTGTTAAACAAAGAGGGATGGGTTTTGCTCAGGTGAGTGATGTATGACGTAATAAAACTGTCTATATAGGCTAATACTAAGCTGAAAAGTGCTGGGGGTTCTCACTGGAGACGAGCGGCCTTTTGTTGATGTGTGCACTTGTCAATAAAAGGCTTTTGATCGGACCTTGCTGGTGTTGCCTGTCTCTCTGTGAACAGACAACGAATTTCGCTGTCGGGGTTAAAGTCCCCATCATCTTTGGCGACTCCGCCGGGACTCTGTCTGACTCTCCGGCGGAGGATCAGACTCTGAGGCAATGCAGCGCGCATCCTCTGGTTTAGAGGAGCCTTGCCTGGTAATCTGATCTCTGCGTCGGTGATAAGGCGAGTCCTGTGAACCAGCTGAAGCTCGTAGAAATCCAGCAACATCCACCTACCCGTTGAGTAGGGTCAAGGTTGCCTGGGTTAGAGTCCCAGAGCAGATTGTCGGGGTTCGAGTCCCTGACAACTTAGGTCTGGGTTAGAGTCCCAGTCCAGGTCTGGGTTAGAGTCCCAGTCCAGGTTTGCACAGGATCCAAGTATTCTGGGTTAGAGTCCCAGCCTGGGTTTGAGTCCCAGTCCAGGTGTTCGAGTCCCCTGGAGAGGTAAGGGAGCGCTCAACGCGGGAGGTGGGGGTTAGAGTCCCTTTACCTCGACGTGCGGAAGAGGGGTTAGAGTCCCCTTACCAAATGGGACAAGTTGGCAGTAAGTGCCTGGGGGACGCCCCATTGTCTCTAATACTTAAAGATTGAAAGAAGATTTCTGGAACCGGGTAGCTTTTGGAGCTGTATGTTTAAAGCTGTATGGAGAGCTCTTGTAAAAAAAATCCCCCAGCATATGCCCCAGAGCCACACTGGGAGGAAGACTGTCCGTGGGGACATCTGTCTCTGTTGGGCTCATGCCATCTGAATTTATTGACTGTGCAGTAAGATAAGATGCATCGTGGTAATAGGAAATAATGGCCTTGGTGTGTGTGTGTGTGTAAGTGGAAAATGGGGGAGGGACAGTCTAAACATTCCACCTCACCCCCTAAGGGTACCCCAGCATGTTACATGTATGTACTTTATGGTCCTAAAACCTGCAGGTATTTAAAAAATTGAAATCTTTACACGCGTGAAAATTTATCTAAACAATGCCCATTAGAAGGTACCTTCAATCTAGATAAGATCATGTATCTCAGAGGAGCTTTTAATCACTAAAGAAAAAGCCTCTGACATGGTGTGAGCAATTTGTCTAGGAATGGGTTAATTTGAAATTCAGCTAAGCCCAGAGATAAAGAGAGAGCTGCTCTGCGTATAAGGTCAAGAATCAATGCAGACTATGCTAAGTACAAAGAAAAACTGCTTTTGGCCCAAGCTGGGCGTGGAAAAATATAGACAGAGGTAAACAAAAAGCAATATAAGTTACAGAATTGAGATTGCATTTGCAAAGCTTAACTGTTCAGTGAGATTTAACAGTTTTTGCAATCCCAGAGCTGTTATGGTTTGGTGACCTGAACTGGAATCTCTGAAAGAGACATTGCAGGAGATTCCAGGGTGTAAAGAACAGCTCTCCCAAGAGTGGAAGCATGTTGGAAATTCTGGACAAGCTGTATACAGGATAATCTTCCGTCCACCTATTCCCTTCTCTGAACGTTATACAGACGTGGCCAGTTTGGACATGTGTGAGTATTAAAGTGGCTTAATGGTTGAAGTATTCATGTTTTTCCTGAGTGATGTGGGAGTGTTCCCCATACTCTCCATTGTTGTTTTATTGTTTTTAATGAAGCTTTAAAGTTTGGTTATATGGTGTGTTTTATCCTTCCCCAACGTCCTGCAGTAGATAAATTGGTAACAGATTTGTCACAGTTTGGTGAGTAATTGAGAATGGGGGAGCCCTATAGAATTTACACCATCTATCTGTTTTACCTTTGTTATTTTGTGTTTCTTTGTTTGGCACTGTTGGTGTTATATGTTGAGGATTGCATGATTAAAGGTGAGCCTACTCTCAGTTGCAGTAAGTCTGAGAACTGGAAAGGGGTTTAGTATTCCTCTCTCCACCCTGGTTGACCGGTAAGGGTGTCAAGTGGATCTACCCCCAGTTGCAGCAGGACTGGGCAATAGAGTAGTTGGAGAAAAGGAACAAATATGTACTTGATAACTAGAATTCAGTAATTAAGAGCATAGATCATGACCCAGGCAGCAACTCAAACCTGCGCCCAGGGCAAGTTGCAGGCCTTGAGACAGGATTTCCAGTTAGAAAAGGAAGCCCTGGCTAAGCAAGTACCAGTCCTTTAGGGACTTGCCAAAATGTAACTATTTGTGCTCAGCATACACCGTAACAGCAGTGTGTTTGCTACAAGAGGAAATTAAATAATTAAACACCAGTGGGCTGTGCATTTTGCCCAGGTGGCAAGCCTCACAAGGGAGGACTCGGGTAGTCTTGTGAGTTAAAATGTTTTAGGGAAAAGACCAGAAGGGTGGGGGCTATTTAAGAAGCCAACCCTCCTAGTTAAAACTGGTAGTGGAGCAAATTGGTGTCTATGGAAGGAACGGTTCTTCTAGAAAAGAAGGATCAGGCCCAGGAGGACAGGTAACAGAGAGAGAGATTGGAAAACAGGTTGGAAACTTTTGAGGGTCTAGTGGAAGAAAGGAGTAAATAGGTATAAACATGGGGATTTTAAATACCCAGGAGGATACTTGGAATAGTGATTTAAGTTGAGAAAAGTGGTTGTTGGAGAACAAGTGAGTGATTTAAGGCAGAGTGAAAAGTTAACTCTATAGTTGCTGGAGGGAACAACAGTTGAACTTTGTAAAAATGCTACAGAGAAATATTCTTGGTGTCTTTGAAATGTTTGTAAATAAATTCAGGCAAAGAAATTATTAAATTGCAATCATTTGGTTATGACCCATTTAGTTGAATTATCTAAAGAATGTATATAGTGCTATGTAATTGAAATCTTATTAGGTTCTAAAGGCACTATAAGTGGTGATGTTTTCTTTCAGTGTATGAAAGCAGGAGTTAAAAGTAAAAAGCAAGTTAGGAAGCATTTGTATTAGTGCAAGTTATCTAACAGATAAAGTAGAAGTCACTGAGACCTAAGCTGCCTATAAAACATATATATGAAAATATGGGGTAATTCCCCTGTTTTGCCTCAAATCAGCGAAGGTACTTGTACATTTTCAGTGATGATTGACTGCCCACAAAGGGTAGACTTCTGTTTTTGTCTTTCAGATAATCAGACAAAACTGATGCTAGCTGAACAGCATTCAACATACCATGCCTTTGATGGCACAGTAAAAATTATGTTTTGTGTTTTATGTTCTGTCTTGTGGTGTTTGTCTAGTGGCCAGAATTGTTTTGTTTAATGTTTTATGGGATGGTCTGGATTGGAATGCAGATATTTGTTTTGTTCAACTTGGAATACAAAGTGTTTGGATAAATTAGGAAAAATGTAATATACTAAAGTCTAATACATTTCCTTAAGTAAGAGAAAGAGAAACTTTATTGGCCAAATCTTTTAATTGAAAATTGTTAGTAAAACTTGCATACCAACAGTTTTTGGAAGCAAGGACATGGAAAGTTAACCCACTCCCCATATTGTACATGGAATCCTTCTGGCTATCTCAGATTTCTAGCCAGAGGGCTGGGGATGGTGGGAAACTATTGGACTAGAGGTTGTATGAAATAAACTCGTCAAAGTGGGTGTGCTTGTCCTAGCTTGTTGTCCCAAAGCTCTGAAAAAGTTATTTTAGTAAAAGGATATATGTGACAAACTTTAAATAATAAGACTAATGTACTGTATAAAGGCAATGTATATGTGTTCATTGTTAGAAAAAGATGTATAAGTGAAGGCTAAGTTTCCTTTGTAGGTTAAAACAAGCCAAAAAGGAAGAAGAACGAGTTAACTGAGGAAAAATAGCTAACAACCAAGACAAGGGGGGCTTAAATGTGCCCACACAGCTGTAAAGTCTGCAAATCGCTGACAGGCACTAATGAAATGTGTTAGGTTTCTTTTTTTACAGGTAAAGACGCACTACACAAAGACCCTAGGAGCCCTGCCACTCCATAGAACCAGGAAACTGGATTAATGTAAAGATCCACTAAGCGAAAGACTGCTTTGGCTCTACGCTGGAAAGACCCTTATTAAGTCCTGCTGACCACCAACAGCGTTGTAAAGTGTCAGAATCCCGGATTTCCTGACCAAAAAGGACATTAAGGACTGACCCTGGTGAAGAAACAAAGAATTATACACTGGCAGGAAGAAATTTGTGGGACCCCTGTTTGGGAATGTGGTATTGATTGGATTTTGGGGTTTATTCTACAGGCTGTGCCCTGTGTTTTGGTTAAATCCTTCAGCATGTATTGCCCTCCCTCATTGCATTTTAACTAACATTGTCCTTATCCAGTTTTCAGATTGCTTTTGTATACCCAGATTGCTCATAAGGGGCTGCCATTAGATTAGTATAACAGAGAGCCTGGGCTATTTCTTCTGAAAAAAAAAAGGGACCTGAAAGCCAAGAACATGATAAGAAATTGGGCCAACTAGAAAAGGCCACTAGACTTGTTTTTAAAGCTCAGCTATCCCAAGTACAGGCTGGAGTTGGTGAGTTACATGTCATTTCAGCCCTTAGTTCTGTGACCCAGAAGTTACTGCAAGAGATGGTATTAAATATCACTGAGGCTGGGAAGGCATTGCAGTGGGATCTAATATGTTTAGAAATTCAGGCTTTCCTGAATGACCAGCTGATGGCCATTCCAATTGATCTTGCGCACCAGACTTGGCCCACTGCCCTTACAGACACACAGGAGTACCATCTGATCTGTGGTCATGGAAACATACTTGGACACTTTCTGGAAGGAAGTGTGGACATTAACAGTGCTCCTTCCAAGCATATGGACCCGTTAGGGTGGGTGTTGGCTCCCACATACCAAATCCTGCTGGGTCCATGGGGAGGATGCATGTGGGACAGAATTACTCACCGGGACATTTGGAAACTTAAACCACTTGGTATACCTCACTGATTTATAGTCAGTGCCCCAGACCAATGAACTGTTACCCCTGAAGGCAATTTAAAGCTTCGTTTGCAACTGAACAAACTGTAACTCGGTTGTGCACTGCCAAGCGGTAATTTGTTGTCCCAAGAGTCCCGTTGGTCCTCGAAGGACAAAGGGGGATTGTTAGGCCTGAATGAAAATATAGCAGGCAAAACAGTTATGCCAACCAGACTAAAGTCAGGCTAAAAGAGGTTTCTGGGTAATCCCAGAGTGGAAAAGTACTGAGAAGCAGCATTGTTTTACAGAGCCCTGGAAAACGTGAGATAAGCCTGAGATAAACCAGGGATTGCATTGCTGGCATACCATTAGCTGTGCTAAGGACAGTGTTTGAAGAGCTGATAAGAAACTCTAGCATCCCACGGTTCAGATTCTAACTTTTTGGTTGAGTTATAGGTTTGTTTAAAAACTCCCCTGTATTTCTAACTTTTGGGTATTGTTAAGATATAATTAATAATCTAAAGTTGTAGACATAAAGTCTAGGCATGTGTGTATATTAAAAGTGTCTAGTTTTAAGTTGTTAAACAAAGGGGGGTGGGTTTTGCTCAAGTGAGTGATGTATGACGTAATAAAACTGTCTGTATAGGCTAATACTAAGCTGAAAAGTGCTGCTGGTTCTCACTGGAGACGAGCGGCCTTTTGTTGATGTGTGCACTTGTCAATAAAAGGCTTTTGATCGGACCTTGCTGGTGTTGCCTGTCTCTCTGTGAACAGACAACGAATTTCGCTGTCGGGGTTAAAGTCCCCAACAACAGGACTGTTAACAAAGAACAGCCCCCGGCAGGTACGGTGGTCCCCAGAATGTGAAGATGCCTTCCAGACACTCCAGACATGTCTCTGCCAAAAGCCGGTCCTATACAGCCCGGACTTCTACCGGAGGTTCATCCTCCGGACGGATGCCTCAGAGGTGGGGCTGGAGGCCGTCCTGTCCCAAGAAGTTGATGGAGAGGACCACCCGGTTCTATACCTCAGTCGAAAATTATTTCCCTGGGAGAAGAACTACGCCATGGTTGAGAAAGAAGCACTGGCCATAAAATGGGCCTGTGACGCCCTACGCTACTACCTCCTTGGGGCTCCGTTCATGCTAGTCACAGACCATGTCCCCCTCCGATGGTTGATGAAAATGAAAAACAATAACGACCAACTATTGCGATGGTATCTGGCCTTACAGCCCTACGCGTTCACCATTGTGGGACAAACTGCTGCAGGAGCTGAGAACAGCCCCAAACATCCCCATGTTGGTTTCCCCATGCCTGGTGATGTGTTAGACCTGCCGTCAGTCACCAGTACACAGAGTATGGCAGGCTACACATCTACCAATGGATAAATAGATTTAAACTCCTCACATAAATTCCCCACTTTTGATAGAAGGAAGCAGGAGAGAATCCCAGGGGACAAATGCTAGTTCTTACAGCCCCTCATCCCTGCAGTGTCCCAGCACTGTCTGGAATTGGAAAGTGCTATTGAAGAGAAGGCAAGAGCTTGTATGTCATGTTAGGGTGTGAGGAATGTGTTGTACAGACAAAACTACACAGGATCTTTTCAGGGGGCAAGACAAAGATGCCACATTTATTATGATAACAATTTGATTTATGACCAATAACTTATATCTTAATCCTTATACACACACATTATACCTAATACCTATATACACAGACATTCACACACACACACACATTCACACACACACACATCCATCAGATGTTCTGCATCTGCTGCATAGTTACCAGTCCTGAACATAGCTTGAGTTTGTGGCTTGATTTTGCAGCTTGGGTTCGTAGCTTGTGGTGGCTAACTGGCCAGGAAAGCCGGGCACAAGGACAAGCTGGGTTTCTGTTGGGCATGCACCGATGCCCTTCCATGTTGGCAGCAGAATGTTACCCTCCAAAGTCTTCCATCTCACCCATCCTTTTTATAGGCTTTAGTTTGAATCCAGAGTCTATAGATCTTGCTGTGTCATGTTGCCTCTGGGTCTGGTGATTGATCACTCGTCAATTGCAGGCGTGACTTTCAGCGTTGGACCTGGCTTTGATCTTCCTTCTATTGTACCTTTTCTTTTTATGGTGGACTCTTCATACTTTGTTTGGGCTCTTGTCTGCATCTTCAGCCAGTGGGGTTTGAAATCTCTCTCATCAGGACATACTGGGGCTGGAGGTTGATTCCATCATCCATATATACCTCAGTCACACATCTAAACTAACTAATAAGAGTACAGCAGGGTTTGCAAAATGAAGGTTGGAGGAAGCTTTTACAAAATGGAGTGAGTGTTTTAAAATGGGGTTTGAATTCCAATATGGCAAACAGTGAACAAAAAGTGTAATAAATGGTGAACAGAAGTTACAATACTGAAACAGTGCAAGTCTCAATGATTTAAGCAGGAATTGGACTGATAATGAAACTTAAAAAGGCAGCTTTTTACTGAACAGCTATAGCTCTTAACAAGCGTCTTCACTGTCAATTAGCCAGTTCTTGGGGTAATCAGTTTTATGAATGAATGTTGCAAGTAGTGGAAATTTCCAGGGGCAGATATATATATGCAAGCAACAAGCAAGCTAGAGATAACGAGGTTAGTTCAATCATGGAGGATGAGGCCCTCTTCTAGCAGTTGAGGTGTGAAACCAAGGGAGGAGAAACTGGTTTTGTAGTTGGCAAGCCATTCACAGTCTTTGTTTAATCCTGAGCTGATGGTGTTGTTGCCGGCACAGAGGCCCCGAGGCAGCAACAGTGGTTCGTTGCCCGGTGTGCTTCGCTCCAATAAACACACCAAGGTGGAGAAGCAGATAAAATTTATTTGAGATCTCAAAGCTCGGTGCTCGGAGGCAGACAAGTCTCAAATCAAGCCCCCTGATGCAAGCTGTGTTTCCCTACTTATACATGATTTCAGCTAAGCATCTTTATTACACTAAGCAGGTTAAATCATACTTGGCAGCAAACATATTATCTCGTTAGTAACTTTTTCTTGACCGGTTATTTTGTTTCACTCCCTTCAGCCAGGTGCAAGCAGGCTTTATAATTGCCTCCTGCTATCAGTGTTGCACTGATAGCTAGTTGCCACACATTCCATTCTCGGTTACTGGCTTGTGAGGTCGATTACAGTTTAACATGGGGGCACTCTGGTCAGACATGGAGTGACTTTAGTTCATTCAGGCCTAATACAGATGCCTGATGACACCAACAATTCCCCCCTTTGAGAATGCTCAACAAACTTTTGGCAGAGTTTTCTCATACTTTGAGGACAAAAAGCAATTAAGCTCTAGGGAGCTGGGGTTATTAATGAGGGGGTATTCAGTTCCACATTCATCCTCCCCATGGACCCGGCAGGATTCGGTATGTGGGAGCCCACACCCACCCTAACCGGTCCAAATGCTTGGAAGGAGCACCGTAAATGTTCACACTTCCACCCAGAAAGTGTCCAAGTATGTCTTCATGACCACAGATCAGATGGTGCTCCTGATGCGTCTGTAAGGGCAGTGGGCCAAGTCTGGTGCTCAAGATCACTCTGAATGGCCATCAGCTGGTCATTCAGGAAATCCTGAATTTCCAAACATACTAGATCCCACTGCAATGCCTTCCCATCCTCAGTGATACTTAATACCATCTCTTCAGTAACTTCTGGGTCATAGAACTAAGGGTGGAAATGACATGTAACTCACCAACTCCAGCCTGTACTTAAGATAGCTGAGCTTTAAAAATAAGGCTATTGGCCTTTTCTAGTTGGCCCAATTTCTTATCATGTTCTTGGCCTTTAAGAATATTCCAAATGGCTGCTACACTATTGGCCCCAGCCCACAGGGATCTGCCCAATTTCCTCTTTTTCCAGGTTCTCTGTTGTGCTAATCTAATGGCAGCCCCTTGTGAGCAATCTGGGTATGTAAAAGTGATCTAAAAACTGGATAAAGGCAATGTCATTTAAAATCCAATTAGGGAGGGCAATACATACTGAAGGATTTATCCAAACCACAGGGCGCAGCCTGTAGAATAAACCCCCAAATCCAATTAATACCACATTCCCAAACATGGGTCCCACAAGTTTCTTCCTGTCAGTGTATAATTCCTTGGGTTTTTTTTCACCAGGGTCAGTTCTCAATGTCCTTTCTGGTCAGGAATTCCTGGACTTTGGCAATGTCAGTGGAGTGAGTGTTTCTTCTCCTTTCCCCAAACAGTTGTAGTTTAGCATTCTACAGGAGAGGGATTATGAGTACATCACCCTGTAATGGTTTTGCTTCCTTTAGAAAAGCTTAAAGGCACAATAGAGCTGTCCGTGGACAAGGGAGAGGTTTAACCAGCACGTCACCTTGTCCTTTTTCCCTGCTGTCCAGAAGGCACAGTAAAACTAGAAAAAGGAATAGGCTAATCATGAGTAGGAGAATCCTCCTGAGGTGGAGGGGTCTTTTTGCAGTGAGAATCCTGGGTCCAGGCAATCAGTCTTTGGCACTTCAGAGCGGTGTCGGTAGTCAGCAGGACTCAATAAGGGCCTTTCCAGCATGGAGCCAAAGCAGTCTTTCACTGGTGGACCTTTACATTGATCCAGTTTCCTGGTTTCAAGGAGTAGCAGGGCTGCTAGGGTCTTCGGATAGTGCTTCTTTACCTGTGAGAAAAGAAACCTAACACATTGCATTAATGTCTTTGCAGATTTTACAGCTGCTTGGGTATATTTAAGTCCCACCCTTTTTCTGGTTATCAGCCAAGTTTTAACTGTGAGCAGTGTCCTTGAACGGAGTCAGCGCCTTATCCTTAGACTGAGCATGTTAACTATTTTTTTTCTTAGTTAACTCGTTCTTTTTCCTTTTCCCCTTTTTGGCTTTTTTTTAACCTACAAAGAAACTTTTACTTTTTACTTATACACCTTTTGTTAACAATGAACACATACACATCACCGTTATACAGTACATTAGTCTTATTATTTAATGTATGCCACACTTAACCCTTTCACTAAAATAACCTTATTACCGAGCTTTGGAACAACAAGCCAGGACAAGCACACCCACTTTGATGAGTTTATTCAATACAACCTCTAGTCCAATAGCTTCCCACCATCCCCAGCCCTCTGGCTAGAAATCTGAGGTAGCCAGAAGGATCCCATGTACAATATGGGGAGTGGGTTAACTTTTCATGTCCTTGCTTCCAAAGACTGTTAGTATGCAAATTTTAAAAACAATTTTCAATTAAAAGATTTGGCCAATGAAGTTTCTTTCCCTTACTTAAGGAAATGTATTAGACTTTAGTATATCACATTTTCTTGATGTATTCAAACACTTCGTATTCTAAGTTGAACAAAACAAATATCTGCATCCCAATCCAACCCTTCCACTTGATTTTAAACCAGACCACGAAAATATTAAACACAACAATTCTGGCCACGAGACAAACACCACAAGACAGACCATAGAACAAAAAACATAATTTTTACTGTGCCAATAAATCATGGTATGTTGAATGCTGTTCAGCTGGCATTAGTTTTCTCTGATTATCTGAAAGACAAAAAACAGAGGTCTACCCCTTCTGGGCAGTCAATCATTGCTTAAAGTATACAAATACCCTTGTTGATTTTAGGCAAAACAGGGGAATTACCCCATATTTTCTTGTATGTGTTTCACAGGCAGCCCAGGTTTTCAGTGGCTTCTACCTTATCAGTTAGATAATTTGCATTAATACAGATGCTTTCTGGCTTGCTTTTTACTTTTAACTCCTGCTTTTAAACACTGAAAGAAAACATCACCACTTATAGTGCCTTAGAGCCTAATAAAATTTCAATTACATAGCACTATATACATTCTTTAGATAATTCAACTAAATGGTTCATAGCCAAATGATTGCAATCTAATAATTTCTTTGCCTGAATTTATTTACAAACATTTCAAAGACACCAAGAACTTTTCTCTTTAGCATTTTTACAAGGTTCAACTGCTGTTCCCTCCAGCAACTACAGAGTTAACTTTGCACTCTGCCTTAAATCACTTACTTGTTTCAACCTGTTTTCCAGTCAGTCTCTCTGTTGCCTGCCCGCCTGGGCCCGATCCTGCTTTCCTCGCTGAACCGTCGCTTCCATGGGTACCAACTTATTCCACTACCAGTTCAGCTAGGAGGGTGGGCTTTTCAACTAGCCCCCACCCTTCTGGTCTTTTCCCTAAAACATTTCTACTCACAAGACTACCCGAGTCCTCCCTTTTCTCCAACCACTTTATTTCCCAGTCCTGCTACAACTGGGGGAAGATCCACCTGCCACCCTTCCCGGTCAACCAGGATGGAGAGAGGAATGCTAAACCCCTCTCCAGTTCTCAGACTTACTGCGGCTGAGAGTGGGCACACCTTTAATCATAGAATCCTCAACATATAACACTAACAGTACCAAACAAAGCAAATATAAAATAACAAGGGTAAAACAGATAGATGGTGTAAATTCTGCAGGGCTCCCCTATTCTTAATTGCTCACCAAACTGTGACAAATTTCTGTTACCAATTTATCCCTCATGTCAGGTGATCAGGCTGACACTACAGGAGGTTGGGGGAAGAAAACACACCATATAACCGAATTTTAAAGCTTCATTAAAAATAATAAAACAACAATGGAGAGTGTTGGGAACGCTCCCACATCACTCAGGAAGAACATGAATGCCCCAAGCCTTAAGCCACTTCAATACTCACACATGTCCAGACTGGCCATGTCTGTGTACAAGAATCAAAGAAGGGGAATAGCCGGACGGGAGATTATCCTGTATACAGCTTGTCCAGACTTTCCAACATGCTTCTGCTCTTGGGATGGCTGTTCTTTTACACCCTGGAATCTCCTGCGGTGTCTCTTTCAGAGATTCCAGTTCAGGTCAGCTGCCTGTGGCTTTTCCAGTGTCACCAAGCCACACCAGCTACAGGGTCGCAGAAGCACACTGCTGGATCTCACTGGAAAGTTAAGCTTTGCAAATGTAATTTCAGTTCTGTAACTTGTATTGCCTTTGGTTTGCCTCTGTCTCTATTTTTCCACAACCAGCTGGGGCTGAAAGCAGTTTTTCTTTGTACTTAGCATAGCCTGCGCTGATTCTTGACCTTGTACACAGAGCAGCTTTCTCTTTATCTCTGGGCTTAGCCGAGTTTCAAATTAACCCGTTCCTAGACAAATTGCTCACACTGTGTCAAAGGCTCTTCTTTGGTGATTGAAAGCTCCTCTGAGATATATGATCTTATCTAAATTGAAGGTACCTTCTAATGAGCATTGTTTAGATATAAAGATTCCAATTCTCTAAATACCTGCAGGTTTTAGGACCATAATGTATGTACATGTAACATGCTGGGGTACCCTTAGGGGGTGAGGTGGAATGTTTAGACTGTCCCTCCCCTATTTTCCACTTACACACACACAGAGGGTGCCCTGTCCGTGCTAGCGGCACATAAACTAAGGATCTCTCCCTACAGGGCACTCACACAGGAGAGACTAACGAGGATGACCACGACTCTCCTACACCTCCCTTCAGCAAAGAGCGTCGGCTAGTCTCTGGGAGATGGCGCCACTTACTCTGATTGCATCCAGTGAGATGATCAGACTGTCAGTAGCCTACACGGAAAGGAAGGGGGGGAGAGAAGATGGGTTCACACACTCCTAGACCCAGGACGCTTCCTCGCCGGACGATGCCAGGCCGAGTCAGCCCACCATGGGTCGGATCTCCTAAAGATCCACTAGTTACCGGGCTTGCGTTAGAGTAGTCCTGATCACGAGCCTTCGCTTCACAAGGTACTCTGGGCGTCTTCCGGTAACAGTCACTCACACTGGTATACACACACACACACACCAAGGCCATTATTTCTTATTACCACGATGCATCTTATTTTGCTGCACAGTCAATAAGTTCAGATTGCGTGAGCCCAACAGAGACAGACGTCCCCACGGACAGTTCTCCTCCCAGTGCAGCTCTGGGGCATATGATGGGGGATTTTTACAAGAGCTCTACATACAAACAGCTTCAGAAGCTACTCATTCACTGACAAAACAGGAGTAATTGAAGGATCGTGTTATAATTAAGTGATCCTTCCAGTGGCCACCTTTCCTGGCTCTCTAGCTGATATTGAGGCCAGTCAACTGTACAGAACCTCTTTAGTTTACTCTTAGTCAATGGATCTGATTCAAACACTCTCCAATTCATCAGAATGCATTCTAAGGGTGTACACCGTGCCCTGCCTATACTCTGTTCCTGCCCCATACCACGGGCTTGCCCTTGACCCACTATAGGACGCTCTCTTGTCTAGTGGGAATTACAACTGCTGGGCGTCCCCAGCCTCAGGCAAAAGTCCACACCACTGGACTGATCCTACCTTATCCATGGGACCGGTTCCTCACCGTCGCCCACAACAGCTTCTCCACTACTCGAGCGCGTTGCACCGTTGTGTCTTCCAAGGTCGGCCTGACGTGTCTCTGCTGAGGCCCCCGGTAAAGGCACCGGTGCGCGCTGGGCGTTGGCTGTGACCATCGTCCACCGGCCATTGGAGGAGTCCGGGCAAGGCACAATTTTGCCTCAAGCCCACCCAGGGATGCCAAAACTGTTGCTGGCACAGAGGCCCCGAGGCAGCAACAGTGGTTCGTTGCCCGGTGTGCTTCGCTCCAATAAACACACCAAGGTGGAGAATCAGATAAAATTTATTTGAGATCTCAAAGCTCGTTTCTCGGAGGCAGACAAGTCTCAAATCAAGCACCCTGATGCAAGCTGTGTTTCCCTACTTATACATGATTTCAGCTAAGCATCTTTATTACCCCCCCCACATTCCCCCACCTTAGGTTCCCATACAGCAAGTACATTATAAAGTAGCAATTACACTAAGCAGGTTAAATCATATTTGGCAGCAAACATATTATCTCGTTAGTAACTTTTTCTTGACCGGTTATTTTGTTTCACTCCCTTCAGCCAGGTGCAAGCAGGCTTTATAATTGCCTCCTGCTATCAGTGTTGCACTGATAGCTAGTTGCCACACATTCCATTCTTGGTTACTGGCTTGTGAGGTTGATTACAGTTTAACATGGGGGCACTCTGGTCAGACATGGAGTGACTTTAGTTCATTCAGGCCTAATACAGATGCCTGATGACACCAACAGTGTCAAATTTGCAGATGAACTGAAGCTCAGCAGTTTCTCTCTGAAGTCTGGTCCTGAAGTTTTTTTGCTGCAGGATAGCCACCTTAAGATCTGCTATTGTGTGGCCAGGCAGGTTGAAGTGTTCTCCTACAGGTTTTTGTATATTGCCATTCTAATAAAAAGATACTTTTGGGTGCACCAACACCAGAAGTCCACCATAATCCACTTAGAGACAGAAGGCCTCCTCAAAGGCTGGATCTTTAGCTAGGGTGAGCCCATGGTTACGGGGCAAAATAATCCCCGGGGTTCAGCCAGGAATGGAGGCAGTCTACCTTCCTTCTCTAGTTTTGTGTTTGTTTTATTTAGGGGATGTTCTCATTAAGGTGGGAGGATCATGTTGTGTATTTGGTTGTCGTAGTAATAGAGTCTTGTTGTTGCTATGGCAACTGAGTTAGATTATTAGGGGATAGCCCAGCCAGTTTTGGCTGGCTGTTGGTTAGTTCTGAGTGTAGCAATAAATGGCTGCTCCAAGATTTACAGCTCTCTATGTCTCCAATGATTTCTTCCTAAAACTGCTGCCCCCGAGGATACAACAGGGGCCATTTGTCCTGAGTTTGCGGTGCCAGTGAGGAGGGATACATGAGGGACTGGGACAGGAGTCTGTGGCCACTAAGGGTCCTGCCCAGGGAAACAGGAGTAGTGAAGCAGAGAACCACCCCCTGGGGTGGGAGTGACCCCCTAACACTCCACTTCTCTGCCCCATCTGGGGCAGTAAAACAGCCTGTCAGGTTTGGCCAGCTCTGCTATTAGCAGCTGGGTGACACCATTCCCCAAACAAGCTCCTGGCTCTGATGTTCATTAACTATGGGGCGAGTCACCTTTTTCAGCAACATGTCAATTTTAACAGGTCTAAAGGAGGACAGAATTTGATTATGAGACATGAGGGGGAAAGTTGGTCACTAGGGGGGTTGACCCCTCCCCCTGCAAGCCCCTAACATGAAGAATGACTCAGGGCAACAGCTTCCCTCCAAAAAAAGGAGAAGTTGCTGCAAATAAAATATATAAGGGAAAATATCCAAATCTGAATGGATTTTCCATCAATAACTGATAATTACATGGGAAAGAGTAAAAATGGAGGAGAGTTGACATCAGTGTTCAATTATTAATGAGATGTAAAGGATGTAATAATCTGATTCTTGGACATCTGGGGAAAGTTGGTCCTGTTGGTGTCACTAGGCCTGAGTAAACCAAAGTTGTGACTTTGGGCCTGAAGTGAACCAAAGTTCTTACATGCTGTGAACTTTAACCAGCCTAAAATGCTAACAGACTGCAAGCAAAATATGTAACTATCAGCTGTCTCAGCTTGCATATGTAAAAGTTTGAAACAGCAGAAGCGGCGGGGAGGAGGGGGAGAGGGGGGAGGAAAATCTGTATGCGTTTGTGCTGTAAAGGCCAAAAATAAGCTTGTGAATAAGAACTTTTCTAACATGCTGAAATGTAATGCCTAATGTAACTGCTGTTGGAAAGGAAGGGGTAAGGGGAAAAAACAAACAAAAGGCTTACACAAACAAGTGGGGTATAAATGCTGGGATCCCGCCTGCGTGCGGGTGTGCAGGATTTAAGAATGCTTTTCTCCCTGGCATCTTTTTTGGGCTCAAATAAACCTGGTTTTTGCTTCTCCACCCTGGTGTAATAATTAGTGCGACGCACACCGGGCAACGAACCTGCTGTTGCTCCGCCTCGGGCTCTTTGAGCCGGCAACAGTTTTGGCGTCCCTGGGTGGGCTCGAGGCAAAATTGTGCCTTGCCTGGACTCCTCCAATGGCCAGTGGACGATGGTCACAGCCGACGCCCAGCGCGCACCGGTGCCTTTACCGGGGGCCTCGGCAGAGACGCGTCAGGCTGACCTTGGAGGACACAACGGTGCAACGCACTCAGATAGTGGAGAAGCAGCTGCGGGCGACGGTGAGGAACCGGTCTCGTGGATAAGGTAGGAACAGTCCAGTGCTGTGAACTTTTTTTTTCCTGTTAAGACCTGGGGACGCCCAGTGTCTCCCTAGAGTATGGGGCAGGGACAGAGTACAGGCAGGGCATGGTGTACACCCCCTTAGAATGCATTCTGGTGAATTGAAAAGTGTTTGAATCAAATCTAATGACTAAGAGTAAACTAAAAAGATTGTATACAGTAGACTGGCCTCAGTATCAGTTAGAGGACCAGGAAAGGTGGCCACCAGAAGAATCACTTAATTACAAAATGATCCTTCAATTACTTCTGTTTTGTCAGCTTCTGAAGCTGTTTGTATAGAGAGCTCTTGTAAAAATCCCTCATCATATGCCCCAGAGCTGCACTGGGAGGAGAACTGTCCGTGGGAACGTCTGTCTCTGCTGGGCTCATGCCATCTGAACTTATTGACTGTGCAGCAAGATAAAATGCATCGTGGTAATAGAAAATAATGGCCTTGGTGTGTGTGTGTGTGTATACCAGTGTAAGTGTCCGTTACCAGAAGATGCCCAGACTGCCCTGTGAAGCGATTGCTAATAATCAGGAGTATTCTAACGCAAGCCCGGTAACTAGTGGATCTTTAGGAGACCCGACCCACGGTGGGCTGACTCAGCCTGGCATAGTCCGGCAAGAAAGCTGCCTGGATCTAGGAATGTGTGAACCCATCTTCCCTCCCCCGCTTCCTTTCCGTGTGGGCTACTGACAGTCTGATCATCTCACTGGATGCAATCAGAGTATGCGGCACCGTGTCTCCCAGAGACTAGCCAACGGTCTTTGCTGAAGGGAGGTGTAGAAGAGTCAGTCATCCTCGTTAATCTCTCCTGTGTGAGTGCCCTGTAGGGAGAGATCCTTAGTTTATGAGCCGCTAGCACGGACAGGGCACCCTCTCTGTGTGTGTAAGTGGAAAATGGGTAAGGGACAGTCTAAACATTCTACCTCACCCCCTAAGGGTACCCTAGCATAGTACATGTACGTACATTATGGTCCTAAAACCTGCAGGTATTTAGAGAATTGGAATCTTCACATGCGTGAAAATCCATCTAAACAGTGCCCATTAGAAGGTATCTTCAATCTAAATAAAATCATATATCTCAGAGGAGCTTTTAATCACAAAGAAAAGCCTCTGACACAGTGTGAACAATTTGTCTAGGAACGGGTTAATTTGAAATTCAGCTTGTCCCAGAGATGAAAAGTTGCTTTATGTTCAAGGTCAAGAACCAGCACAAACTATGCTAAGTAAAACTGCTTTCAGCCCCAGCTGGTTGTGAAAAATAAAGACAAAGGCAAACCAAAGGCAATACAAGTTACAGAACTGAAATTGCATTTGCAAAGCTTAATTCTCCAGTGAGATCCAACAGTGTGCTTCTGCAACCCTGTAGCTGGTATGGCTCGGTGACACTGGAAAAGCCATAGGGCAGCTGACCTGAACTGGAATCTCTGAAAGAGACGCCGCAGAAGATTCCAGGGTGTAAAAAAACAGCCCTCCCAAGAGTGGAAGCATGTTGAAAATTCTGGACAAGCTGTATACAGAATAATCTCCCGTCCGGCTATTCCCCTTCTCTGACCATTATACACAGACGTGGCCAGTCTGAATATGTGTAAGTATTAAAGTAGCTTAAGGCTTGGGGCATTCATATTTTTCCTGAGTAATGTGGGAGTGTTCCCAACACTCTCCATTGTTGTTTTATTATTTTTAATGAAGCTTTAAAATTTGGTTATATGGTGTGCTTTCTCTATCCCCCCCCCCCCCGGTCCTTCAGTGTCAGTTTAATCACCTGACATAAAAATAATTGGTAACAAAAATTTATCACAGGTAAGCAATAAAAAATGGGGGAGCCCTGCAAAATTTACACCATCTATCTGTTTTACCCTTGTTATTTTATGTTTGCTTTATTTGGTATTGTTAGTGTTATATAATAAAAATTGTATGGTTAAGGGTAAGCCCTAATAAAATAAAAAAACACTATTTGGTTTTGGTGCACTATCTGGTTCTGGTTCTGTTCTGTTTAACCGGTTACTGTTGTTTTTCTGCTCTGTTCATTTGGGCGTTAGGTGTGTGGGCGGAACTGAACTTGTCGTTCGTAATTCCTCAGGGTAAAAGCCATGTGTGCAATGAAGCACATTCACAGTGCTCCTTCCAAGCATATAAACTAGTTAAGGTGGGTGTGGTTCCCACTTACCAAATCCTGCTGGGTCCATCGGGAACATGCATATAAAACTAAATTATTCACCAAAACATCTAAAAAATTAAACCACTTGGTATACCTACCTAATTTATAGTCAATGCCCCAATCCCTTAATTATTAAATAAACATTCCACTCTTTTGTCCATGCATTCATTCCTGGGTTGGGAATAACTAAGCTCAAAAAAGCAGTTATACATATATCTATAAAGCTTCATAGTTTTTTGTTTTTAAAATTTAAAAAAACTCGCCAAAAGTTTATTAAATAGTCTCAAAAAAAATTATTAATGTCACTAAGCCTAAGTAAACCAAAGTTGTGACTTTGGGCCTAAAGTAAACCAAAGTTCTTACATGCTATAAACTTTAACCAGCCTAAAATGCTAACAAACTGCAAGCAAAATATGTAACTATCAGCTATCTCAACTTGCAAATGTAAAAATTTAAAACAGCAAAAGCAGCAAAAAAAAAAAAATCTGTATGCATTTATGCTATAAAAGCCAAAAATAAGCTTGTAAATAAAAACTTTTCTAACATGCTAAAATATAATGCCTAATGTAACTGCTATTAAAAAAAAATAAAAAAACAAACAAACAAAAAGCTTACACAAACAAATAAAATATAAATGCTAAAATCCCGCCTGCGTGCAAATATGCAAAATTTAAAAATGCTTTTCTCCCTAGCACCTTTTTTAAACTCAAATAAACCTAGTTTTTGCTTCTCCACCCTGGTGTAATAATTAGTGCAACGCACACCAAGCAACAAACCTGCTCTTGCTCCGCCTCGGGCTCTTTAAGCCGGCAACAGTCCTTTGGGGATTTAGCCCCTGCCATTCCCACTGGGTTAATGACTCTGGGCAACAGTTTCCCTTCAAAACAAGTGGCTGCAGATAAGGGTTGGGGAACCCACAGTCGGAGAGGATTTTATATCAGTATTTGAGAATTAGATAGAAGGTGATACAATCTGAGGAGATTTTATATTAATCAACAATAACGAGAGAGAAGGGACAGAGATGAGGATGATTTTATATCTAATTTGGTAATTAAATGGGAAATGAGGGAAATCTGTGGGGGTTTGATCAGTATTGGATTATGAGAGAGAAAAGAGCAAAACCCAAAGGAATTTTTCATCAACACTCCATCAGTAACTCGAAAGTGCTGGGTCCCCCAGCCCTGCCATTGACACAGGGATCAGGGAGCCCTGGGCGCGTGTTATCAGGAGCAGGGAGGGGCTGTAACCCCCATACCATGTGGGGGGCTGTGATGCTTACTAAAGCATCCCCAGACCATTGCTGACCCACTGCCAGGCGACCCTTCCTGAAGCAGGGAGGAGGCTGGAGGGAGGGAATTAAAGCAGCAGCCCTGACGTCCCACAAGCAGGAATCTCTGATGAGTTCTTGACCCCAGAGCCCAGGTGCCAGGAGAAGAGCCATCCCCTCCCTTGGGTGACAGCTGCCAGAAAAGAGAGAGGGCAGCACGAGCCAGAGAGCAGGGACCATTTAGCTCCTCTCCCCAAGTGGCTGTTTTCTCAGTGTTCCCAAGCCTCAGCTGGGAAACTCCTGGAGCTGGGAAACTCCAGTTTGAAAGGAGTCTGGCCCCACCAAAAGTGCTGCTGGCCCCTTTAGTGGACCTTTGCTCAAGAGTCCCAGAAGTTTGGGCCTTTGCCTGAGGGCCTTTCCTAACCCTTTTCCATTGCTCCCCTTTTACAGGTTTCTTCCCTTCTTTCTTCAACAGGGCAGAAATTGTGATGAAGTGGGACTGTTCTTAATGTTTTCTCTGAATACTTTGTGGGTGCCTCAGTTTCTCCTATGCATTCCTTAAGTATCTAGGTGTGGGGATAAGGGGGTGTGATTGTTGTAGAGCTCTAGAGGGCCAGTGTGATACTGTCTGCACAGAGAATGGCTGACGCCCTGTCTCCTGGAAACTGATGGCCTGGCCGCTCCCCTGCAAAGGTGCCAGCTGAAGGTGTTGGAGAACAAAGAGATCAGGTGGCCTCCTGGCCCAGGAAAGAGAAAAAGGCCAGAGAGGAGGGGCTGGAGGGTTTTCAGTTTGGAACTCGCTGGGGAAATGGAGGGAGGGCCAGAGAGCCTCTGACCTCCCTGCCTCCCCAAGATAGACCTGACCAAGGGGGCCTGATCTCTGTACCTACAAGCTTTGTCAGGGTTCTCAGCAGTCTCCATCCACATCCATCCTTGGGTGGTAGGGGGACCCAGGCCCATCCTCTCCTCTGGGTCCAGTCCAGGGAGCCTGAATGATGCAGTTAGGGACTGTTTGTTTAAATCAGCTCCTTCTTCCTGCTCAGGGCCTTGCAGGTACCTCCTGCCTGGTACTTTCTCTGATCCCTTCTGGCAGAGAACTGCTTTCTTTGGGCAGCTTCCTCCAGTCTTCCCCTTCCCTGGGTGTCCCTGTAGCTCCCCCAGGGCAGATCCTGACCAGAGCTGAGAGCTGGCTGAAGGCAGCAGCTTCATTGATGTTCACACAGCTCAGAGCCTTTCCTCAGGCACATTAACACCAAGGTGAAAGATTCCCAGGAGCAGCAAGATCTGATGCTCCCAGGGCCCTTTGTGCAGAGTCACTTCCCTGCCTGTCCCCAGCACTTTCCCCCAGGTCTCTCTCCTCACCTAGGGCCTCCAGCTCAGAAGCTGTTGTTAACAGAGCCCGGAACTGCCCTAAGGGGCTGGTTCCAGCCACTGGAATCTCTCTTTCGCTGGGCACAGAGAGGTCTTTAATGAAGATCTCTCCTTCATATAGACCCCACCAGGGAGCAGCAGCCACACAGCCTGGTATCCCAGATGATAATGGAGGCAGCAGCATCATGTAATAGGCTTTATTACTAACTCAGACCCAAGAGCTACAGGGTTTCTTATTCCTGTTCTTTATTCTCCTCACTTCAGAGTTGTCCCCTCTCCCAGCACCAGACACAACAGTTCTCAGCAGCTCCAGCACCTTCCCCTTGATCCCAACTTCAGCTGCAGCCCTCACTTGGGCAGGGACTTTCTGAGGCTGGAAGGAACCAGCCCTCAAGCCAGCCCCAGACTCTGCACAGATTGTCTGGGGGAAGAGCTGGTGTTAACCCTTCGCTAACCCTGGCTCTGTCTCCCTAGCCCCAGGGCTGTGACACTGTGGGCTTGGCTACACTTGCAGGTTTGCAGCGCTGTGAGTTACAGCTGTCTTCGTTCAGCTGTGTAGGAAAAGCACTGCAGAGTCGCCATACTGACAGCTACCAGTGCTGCAGTGTGGCCGCATTTGCAGCACTGTTGGGAGTGGTGCATTATGGGCAGCTATCCCAGCGTTGAAGTGGCTGCAACGTGCTTTTCAAAAGAGGGGGTGGGGTGGAGTGTGACAGGGAGCGTGGGGGAGACAGAGAGAGTGGATTTTTGGAGCTGACACTGTGTGAGCTCCCTGCCTTGTAAGTTCTAAGGACTGGAAGATACACAGCACCAACCTTCAATCATTTAAAAAGTTTTGACCCCTTCCCCCACCCATCTCTTATTCACTAAATGCAAATAGCCTTCAGACCAGATAAGCAGCTGCTCCAAAATGGACTCCCCCCTCTCCCCTCCCCCCCACCATGTTGCTTCTCTCCTCAAGCAAACACTAGCTGTGAACATTCCAAAAGAATCCCCCTGCCTGCCTCTGCTGGAGCAAACAGTAGCTGTGTTTGTTTTTTAGATAAGCAGCTCCGGGAGCCCGGAGTTCACAATAAAACAGCAGAGTGGCTGAACAGGCATTCTGGGATACCTCCGAATACCTCGGAGGCCAATTACAGCACTTTTGGTGGCCACACTTGCAGAGCAGCGCTGCATCACCAGCGCTGCAATCCTTATTTCCCAGGCAGACGTGGAGTACAGCCAGCGCTGTAGCCAGGGAGATGCAGCGCTGTATGTGCCTTGCAAATGTGGACGGTGAGTAAGTTGCTGCACTGTAAACCCACCACCAGCGCTGCAACTCTCCAGTGTAGCCAAGCCCACAGGGTGAGTCACTGCAGCTCAGCTCAGGGCCTGCTGGGAACAGCAGGAAGAGAACGCCCCAGATCCAGCAAAACAGGTTTCTGAGCTCAGGAAAGTGAAACTAAACTGCAGCGGTTGGTTCCTGGGGGGCATGGCTGCTGGGGACCTGGCCGGGAGCTTCCAGGATGAAGTGACTTGCTCCATCTGCCTGGAGTATTTCACAGACCCGGTGTCTATTGAGTGTGGGCACAACTTCTGCCAGACCTGCATCAGCCAGTGCTGTGGGGAGCCGGAGCCAAACTTCTCCTGCCCCCAGTGCAGAGAAACCTCCCAGCAGAGAAACCTGTGGCCCAACAAGCAGCTGGGGAACTTGGTGGAGTTAGTGAAATGCCTGAGGCTCCAGTCGGTGACAGAGCCCGAGGGAGAGAGAGTGTGTGAGAGGCACCAGGAGGCCCTGAAACTGTTCTGTGAGGAGGATCAAACCCCCATCTGTGTGGTGTGTGATAAATCGAAGGCTCACCACGCTCACACGGTGGTTCCCATCGAGGAGGCTGCCCAGGAGTACAGGGTAGGGAGTAGCTATTGCCAGGGCTGAGAGTTACAGTGTGTCTGACCAGCCTGGGGTTAAAGTCAGCAAACTGCCTGATAATGGGATTGTGATGCAGGGGAAATTTTCATAATACTTGGGATAGGCGACTCGTTAGAGGGCCATGAAGGGTCAAGAGCCCCCACCCCCCACCCCCAGCACCTATCCCAGGAGGGAAGAGGAAGTGGCAGGGCCAGAGCCTCTTCCAGCCATGCTGCCCGGTGCGGCGCAGCATCCGGGTTGACTGGGAGAATAGCAGCTTCTGGAGACAGCAGCCGAGTGAGCCAGAGCCATCCCCGTTCCCTCCAGCATGATCAGAGGGGCTTCTGTCCCCAGAAGCTGAGCCTGGGCAGGGAGCAGGCTGTCGCTACTCATTGCAGAGACCCAGAGATACTGATGAGACCAACTCCTAGCTGCCTGGGACCCCATGCGCATGGAGAGCCCCAGAAGACAATGGCCACTCCAATTGCCTGGACATTTGGCACCAAACAACAAATGACCATGGATGGTCTCCACCCTCCTTAGGAAGAAAGCCGGGTGTGACCAGCTGGAGGACAAAGGGTTATTAAATGTGATGCCAGGAGGGGTTATTAAATGTGAGCTGCTGGAGCAGGGCCGGTGCAAGGAAATTTTGTGTCCTAGGCGAAACTTCAACCTTGCGCCCTGCCCCCCCACACGCCCTGTGGCAGCTCCCCACCCTGAGGCACCCCCCCCCCAGCAGCTCCCCATCCCCCCGGCCCAGGGAGCCACGCGGCACCTCCCCACCCCTGCTCACCTCTGCTCCGCATCCTCCTAGAGCACGCGCCCCCACTCTAATTCTCCCCCCAGGCTTGCGGTACCAAACAGCAGATTGGCACTGCAAGCCTGGGAGGCGGGAGAAGTGGAGCAGTGACCGTGCGCTCGGGGAGGAACTGCTGTAAAAAAAAAATTGAGGGCACCGCCTTTTGGCGCCCCCAAATCTTGGTGCCCTAGGCAACCGCCTAGTTTGCCTTAATGGTAGCACCGGCCCTGTGCTGGAGGCAGGAGAGAAGCTTCTAAACTGGGATTACAGAGGGGTCACAGGGCTCTGGGACGGACCCAGATGGACCAGGCTGTACCTTTCCCTTGTCTGTGTTAACTAAGCACTGTCTGCGCTGTGTTCCAGACATCTAATAAACCTTTCTGCTTTTACAGCGTAAGAATAAGGAAGTGGGGGTGCATGGCTCCCTTTGTGGGTACAAGCCTGCCTTAGGTGTTCAACTTAGGTGGACTCGACAAAGGCAGCTCACAGCGTGAGGCAGGGGTGCTGAAGGTTCTTAGGTTCGGCCCCAGGAGGCAGAGAAGCCAAGTGGCTTGCCCAAGGGAAAGACTGTGACCCTAACGGGGCTGCCACACTAAAGGGATCCTCCCAGGGTCTGTTCCAAAGCTGTTCAAAAGCACCAAACTGTGACAGGCAAACAGCCACATTCCTGGAGACGATGGTGCATGGAAGGGACTGGGCCAGGCCCAGCAGCTTTGCCCGCAGTTACTTTGGAGCTGGGTCAATTTTTCAGTGGGTTGGAGAAGGGGGATCTGCTCCCACAACCTCACTCTGCTCAGTGAAAACACTATGGCTGGGCACAAACCAATGCACCCAGCCCAGCCCCTAGAGCCATTGTTTCTGTTTGCAGGAGCAAATCCTGAGCCGCCTGCAGTGTCTGCGGGAAGAGAGAGAAGAGCTCTTGGGACTGAAATCCTACTGGGACAGGGAGAGTGAGAGGCTCCAGGTAAGTGCCCCTGCCCTGCCTGGCAGGTTTGCACAGGGGCATCAGCGACAGCAGCGGGGGGGTCTCTGTTCTGGTTGGTGTCTGGGTCATTCAGAAGGTTAAAGGATTTCCAGGGTCAATGAAGGACAACAGTTCAGGGTCATTTTAAACAGTATAGGGCAGACTCTGCTCTCAGGTACCTAGTGTAAATCTGGAGTGACCCCACTGACGTCAGTGGGGTTAGAGTCAATGTTCCCTATAATTTTTTCCATCCATGTGCGGAATGAATTTTCTTATGTGCACCATATTGAGGTAATGTGCAGATGTGCGCCACCAATAGAACCAAAAACCTAGATATAATATATATATTTTTTAAAAGTTACCATTGGGATAATTACTCCAGCCAGGATAGGTTAGGCATTTTAGAACTCACTACTCAAAGAATTAAATTTAAGCGTAAGAGAGAAATAAAAATTATGAAATGCAGTGACCAGTCAAAACACTAAAATAATACACTTTGAAAGAAGTATCAGGAAGTAACAACAACAATAATACAAGTATGTGTTGGGAGGTGAGTATGAAAGATAGTGTGTGTGTATGTGACAGAGACACACTGTGTGTGTGTGTGATAGAGAGAGAGATGCACATTGTCCCTTTAAGTACACTGAAAGTACACTGCCCTTTTAAGTCGATTGGCATGTTCAGACAGCTGCCCTACCTCCTGAGCCCTGTCGTATCCCACCCCACCCCTGCTCTGGCTCTGTGGATCTGGAGTACACGGGTGGGGGGAGGGAGACACCCTGATATCAGTGCCAGCCTCTCCCCCTCTGCAACAAAAGCAGGAGACTCTAGGGAGCAACTCCAAGGCAGAGGGCAGGAGCAGCACAGCAGTACGGGGAGGGACACCTGAATGCCTGGCACTTGATAGCCTGCTGGGTGGACACCCAGCGGCACAGCTTAGAGGGAACTTAGGTTAGGGTCAGACTCCTCTATACCATGGTGTTAATATCCCAGTGAAGTTAATGGGTTCACCCTGGGGTAGCTGGGAGCAGCCTCTGGCTTTTCCTCTCTGTCACTGGGGGCAGGGGGAGAGGCCAGTAAAACTGCTGAACATACACAGATGTTGCAGGGGTCAGGGTGAAGCAGGGGAACATTTGTGCTGATCCCAGGGTTTGAGTGTCAGACGTTTCCAGCGATGCCATTGGGTGGTTTGGGCAGCATCATTTGCCAAGTCCTGATCTACACTTAAAACTGTTGCTCGTTAGTAATGGGGATTGGGGGGAGGGTGATTTTTGGTGTCATTTTTATACTAGCAAAAGCTCTAGTGCAGACACAGTTCTACTGGCAAAGATATTGAATGAAACACTCTCTGATGCCTGGACAAGGCTTTGTGCTATGTCCCATGAACCCCGCTCTCCCCATGTCCCTGCATCTCTCTGTGCACCCTAGAGGCAGACGGAAGTGGAGAGGCAGCTGGTGGTGTTTGAATGTGAGCAGCTGCGCCAGTTCCTGGCACAACAAGAGCACCTCCTGCTGGCCCGGCTGGGAGAGCTGGATAAGGAGATTGGGAGGAGGAGGGAGGAAAACGTCACCCGCCTGTGTAAGGAGATTTCCCAGCTCAGTGTCCTGATCATGGAGTTGGAGGGGAAGTGTCAGCAGCCGGCACCAGAACTGCTGCAGGTGAGACTGTGTCAGATGTGCCCAGAGCAGGGAGAGGACAGACCCATAGCCACTGGGGGCCCCCAGGGTAACTCAGTGCAGAGAGTGTGGCCTGGTGTGTCTGCAGGGCCAGGGACCACGGGGCCGCAGACAGACAGGAGTTTGGGCCGTTGTGGGGGCTGGAGAAAGGCTGTTCCAGCCCTGGGGCTCAGTTCAGGGGGCCCGGCCATCTCTGCAGAGCAGCTGGTGTGAAAAGGGCTCTGCTCCCACTAGCACAGCCCTTTAGTGCCTTTCGGGCTGGGGCAGGGGGCTGGGCTGGGCCATGGGCATTGACTCTCTTCTCTGTCTCTTGGTCCCCTCTAGGGTGTCAGAAGTGCCATGAGCAGGTGAATCTGGGCTTCATCTGCCCCTCAAACCCTGTTGTGCTGGGAAGAGGCTCCAGAGAGCAGGCTACAAACCCAGACGGTCTCACAACCTCTGAATCCAGCCCCCCTCCATCCCCATCCCCTGGGGCTGTTACAGCTATGGCTGGTTGACCCACCCTGGGGAAGGGATTATCCCACAACTCTGGGCTAGAGAACCCTCCCTGGGGGTTCAGACTGTATCAGGGGATCATTAATGAGGCTGAGGGCCTGTCAACGTGAGGGCCCAGCTCGGATCTGGACCAAAGCCTCTCCCGTGTAAGGGAGGCTCAGAGGCATGTGGGGGAAAAGAGCTGAGTGTCCCAGCCCAGGCCCTACTGGGGCAGTGTCCACGTCCCTGAAGCCCCCATCTCATGGGGAGCAACCAGGCCCTTTGGGGGCTGAGGGGAGAATCATAGACTATCAGAGTTGGAAGGGACATCAGGAAGTCATCAAGTCCAACCTCCTGCTCAAAGCAGGACCAATCCCCAGACAGATTTTTTGCCCCAGATCCCTAAATGGCCCCCTCAAGTATTGAACTTACAACCCTGGGTTTAGCAGGCCAATGCTTAAACCACTGAGCTATCCCATCCCCTTGCTGGAGAATGGGCCCCCTCTCTCAGCCCTAGGAGTGGCCCCTCCAGATACAGGTGGGGAATGTGGGCCTGGCAAGGTGTGAGGGGAGCTGCTTGGACTGTGTTTTCTCTCTGGATGGAGAGAGGTCCCCAGTCCTGAGGCTGGGCCCTGGCAAGTTGTGCAGGCACTAAATTCCCTGGTGAGCAGAGGCCCTGTTAGCTCTGCCTGTGGCCCCAGCTCCCACCCGCTCCCCTTTCTGACTTTGAGGGGCGGGAACTTAGGGCTGAGAAAGGAGAGGAGTAAACACACTTGTGTCTCTGTAGGGGTGAGAAGATGACGTTTCCACAACCGGCGCCTGATTCTCCTGAGCTAGAAAAGAGAATCTGGGATATCCCTCGAGAGAACAATCTCCAGGAGGCTGTGACGGGATTCCTGGGTAAGGGATGCTGCTGAGGGTTTGTCTCTACTTATATTGATGTAGGGGTTCTCTTGGGGGAAGTACGGAGCTGAGAATGTGGGAGGAGATGGTCCTAGTTGGATGAGTTATTATTAATGCCTGTGCGTTCATATTCCCCATGGCTCAGAGCTGGACTCAGAGCCCTGTGTCCAAGCCCAGAGGCGCCCAGATCTTGGGAGAACTCCTGGGGTCCCAGATCCCCTGATTGCTGAGAGCCCCTGTGAGGAAGATTAGAGCTGAGGAGATAATTCATAATCACTGATGTGTGTGCCCAGTGCCACCTCCCACCCTGTCCCTGGCCAGTTGAGCACAGGGGCTGATGCTCTCGGCTGTATTGGTTGTTCACAATTGTTGTGTATTTTGTTCACTCTCTGATTTGTGTCTCGATGCTCCAGTTCTGGAATTGGGGTCTGGAATTTTGCAATGTGAATTGGTGGGTTGAATGTGGAGCTGCATTGCTGGGCTGTGACTGTCTCTGTTCTGGGGGAGGTGCACAGAGAGGGAGCTGGGAGTTCACTTTACAGGGGTATTTGTGCTGGTCAGTTAAACCCAGTCACATCAGCCTTCAGAGAAACGCAGCCCAAAAAGGCATGAAAAGCTGGATTAGCTGAGAAATCCCAGTGACTCCTCATGGGCAGGGTTTGGTGGATTTCTGAGCTCAGAGAAGCTGTTCTGAGCAGAAAGGAATATTTCCCATAAACTCATAAATGGCTCTTCATCAAAAGAGTTGCCCTGCAGTTCATCCTACGCAGGGCTGGGGAATAAAGGGGAGATTTCTTGGTACCTTTTGTAGCTGGTTGATGTGAGAGACATTATCACAGACTCAGGGCCAGATTCTCAGCTCCCTGGATATCTGTGGAGCCTCCCTGATTGACACCAGCTGAGCATCTGGGCCTCTAGCGTTTGAGCACCTAGGGCCAGACTTTCAGAGGTATTTAGGTGCCTAATAATTCAAATAGGTGCCTGGTGGGATTTTCAGAAGCCCCAAAGCAGATTTGGCACCTAACTCCCATTCATGTCTATAGGATTTGCGCACCTCCCCTGTTCTGGCACTTATGAAAATCCCAGGTGCCCCTCTGCATCTTCAGGTGTTGAAATGCCTATGAGAAGCTGGCTCCTTGGCCGTAGTCCCCATGGTCCCTATCGCATCGTCTGACAGAACTGTGACTTCTAGCCCTGGGGACACTGACCCATGCTAGTGATGGTTTTTTCTCTATTTCCTTCCAGAGGGGCTGGCTGCAGAGAGAGGTGAGAATCCTGGGTCGCTGTTCTAGGGCACAGCGGGGGCCTGTTCCCCTGTATGGAGCAGTCCCTGGGCTGGGCGGGTGTGACGGGATCTGCACAGGAGAGAAACCCAGCTGGTGAACGTGGGACAGAAAAGACGAGGGGGAGTCGGAGCCTGTTGAACCCTGGTTTGCTGTGAGATGGTGCAGAGCTGGGTGCTGTGGAGAGGGGACCGTGTATGTACCTGATCCTCGCTCCAGGTGACTCTGTTGTGTGAATTCTCATGTCTCTCTCTCTGCTTCTTGTTCCAGGACTCTGAAGAGCCCGAGGATTTTCAGGTAACTGAAGTTGGTGACCCAAGCTCAGTTTCCAGGGAGAGATTCGCTCCTTCCAGCCCCTCCTGGCACCATGCCCAATGCTCCAGAGCTGGGAGATGGCACAGCCGGTGTAGGAGAGGATACACCCTCAATGGGGGAACAGGAGAAATAACAACAGACCGTAAGGCCTATCCCTGTGCAGGAACAACACAGGGAGGAGCTGAGAGCAGCACAAGACCCCAGCCAAGCCCTGGAGAAATGAGTCCCCGTCCTCCCTGAGCCCATCCCCGCTGCTTTGTTCAAGGGAATTGCCAGGAGCAGGTCGATTACACGGGTTCCAGTTTGTGCCCAGACTCCCGGCTGAGCTCGGTTCAGCTCAGGTTGGTTCCTGTCCAACATGAAGCTAAACCCGACCAGCCGCATCCACACAGAGCTGGGAGAGTCACACAGGGGTTTGCACCAGAGTTTCTGCATCTTTTTTAGAGCAATTTAAGTTAACTCAATGCAGCTTTCCTGAGGAACACACACTGGGGCTCTCATGAGATAGCAGGCTCTGCAGGGCCCCTGGCCTCCTCGCCCTGCTTGTCTGCAGCAGGGAAATCTGGCCTGTCCCACCCTCACACCCACACCCACTCCCACACCCACACGGTCTTAATGGCGCAAAGAGGTGTACGCCACCATGTGGATCAGACTGGACTGGAACAAGGCTGATCACTGTGGAGCCCTGCACCGAGCCAGTCTCCACCTAGACTGTCCCACACACAGGCACCCCAGCTCAGTTCTTTGTTCTCCAAGTGGTCAGAACAGGCTGGTTTCCTGCCCAGGCCTGGACCATCAGTTGCCAGGTAACAAATTGCTGGGCCATTCTCTGGGCCCAGGCCCCAATCAGGTAGGCGTCAGACCCACCTGGATTCTCCTGTAAAGAAAATACCCTTTTCCCCACCACCTTTTTAGCCTTTCCCTATATAGGGGAAACTGAGGCACATCCAGCATTCAAAAAATATGAAAATTCCCACTCTATCACAGGGGGTTGTTATTATGGAGACGGGTTGTGACTCCAAAGCTAAGGTCAGGATACACTTCCCATATTAACCCTGATCATCCCCCCTCTCCGTGTGACATTAAACTGCTTCCCCCCTACAATGACCCCTTAGCGCTCTCCAGCCTGGGGAGAAAACTCTGGACTAGGCTGTCAAGTGATTAAAAAAATTAATTGTGATTAATTGCAGTTTCAATCACACTATTAAACAATATTAGAATACCATTTTTTTATTTAAATATTTTGGGTTTTTTCTATATTTTCAAATATAGGCTCAGGGCTGGGGCTCAGGGCTTCAGCCCCTCTCAGAATGTGGGCCATGAGGTTCCTGCAGAGCTGTGGCTTTAGCTCCCCGCCCCCAGCTCAGCAGCTCTGGGCTGGGGCTTCAGCTGTCCTGCTGCCTCCCGAGTTGCAGGTTGGGACTTCTTCAGCCCCAAGCCACTGATGCCTCCCAACCCGCCCACAAGTATGCAATTAACTCGTTAAAAAAATTAATGCATTAATTTTGTTTTCAGTTAATTGCAGGCATTAACTGCAATTAATTGGCCACAAATGTCTGGAGTAGAGCTGCCAATCTGGCCAGGCGCAGGGAGAAAACCGAGCGTCTGGCTTTGTGAAATGTCTCATGTTTTAAGCACAAAGGTTTCATCTACACAGCCCGCAGCAGTGAGTCTCAGAGCTGGGGTGCCAGACATGGGCTCGTGGGGTCTGCGCTATAGCATTAGAAACAGCTGTGTAGACATTGTGACTGGGAAAGCCCACCCTGCTCCCCGGGCTCCAGAGCGTGAGCCCAAAAATCTACACAGCTATTTTTAGTGCCAGGTTGAGAGCCCCCGTCGACCTGGTTCGGAGACTCGCTGCTGCGGGCGTAGAGACATACAAAGTGTCTCCAAAGCCTTGGTGTGAAAGTTCCCATCTCTGACCCAGGGCTGGTTAATGAGAGTGAGGAAGGTGGCTGGCACAGTCATTAACTGGAGACACATGATGAGCAGGGGCGACAGACTCTGCCTAAAAGTGGGGGGCCACAAGGCCCTGCCCCCTTCCTGGCCCCTCCCTTCCTCCTTCTCTTCCCCCAAGACCCACCCCCCGTCCCAGGCCAAGCTGGAATCCGGAGCTGGGTCAGGGAGCCTGGGCCCCTCCACCTGTGCATTTCTGGGAATTTTTCAGTCACTCACTGCAAATCACTGGGATTTGGGCTCCTAAGATGCTCAAACAGGTTTGAAGTGGAGTTGGGCAAAATATTTTGGAGAAATAGTTTATTTGCCAAAAAATTATATTTCAAGTTGATTTAAATGATTCATGAATCCATGTCGAGCTTGCTGACTAGTTTCAATGGACAGAAAAAGGTGCCACTGCTTCCCTCCTAGCCTTTAGCCTAGTGGCTGGGCCCTCAGCTGGGAGCCCCAGGTTCAATTCCCTCCCCTCCCCCAGGTGATGTGGGGCAGGAATTGCAATGTGGGTCTCCCCTGGTTAAGGTAAGGGCTGGAAGGAACCGCTGGGCTCTGGGTGTCTGATGTGGGGCTCCCTCAATCTCTCCTGCTGAAGATGCCCCCTGTGTCTAAACACAGCCATGGGTCTGGGCCAGACCGTGGGAGTGAGAATGACTCTGCAGCCCAGTGGGTCAGGCCCCAACCTGGGAGCCCAGAGTCCAGCTCCCCTGCTCCAGTGACCCTGTAATTATTGACCCAGTGATGGGAGGGGTTATGACCCCTAGCACAGCAGTGTCTCAGGCCATGTCTGCCGGGGTTTCCTTCCATCAGTGTAGCTGCCCCCCATGCAAACGTGCTGCGTGGGTGTGAACTGGGACTGGTCCCTGGTGCAGCTTCTCCCAGATTGAGGGGGCAGTAAGTGGGGAAATGTCCCCTCTCCTCCCCACTGCCAACACATTATCAGCAACTGTCCTTGTTTCCCAAGTACCCAGTTACGGTCCCCAATGCACCTTACTATCCATCCCTACTCCCGCCTAGTGAGCCCAGGCCATCTTGCTTCTGCCTCTATCCTCCCCCCTCCCCTTTGCCCCAACCTCTCCTCTCAACCCCTTGTTACTCCCCTGGGCCCCTGCCCCTCTCCTGCCCACTTTCTCTCCCTGGTATATTCCCATGCCCACCAACCACCTCTGCCCCCTGGACCCCACCTCCCTTCATCCCCTGACCTCCTGCCACTCTCTGCCAAACATCCTCTACACCCTGGAGCCCACCCCTCCCCTCACCCCCCATCTGCCTCCCAAAGCCTGACATTGTCCTCACTCCTCTCTGCCCCCCTGATGCTGGCCCCTCCCCCTATCTGCCCTCCTTGTGTCTACCCCTCTGCTCAACCCCCCCAATATCCCTGGCAACTGCCCTTTCCCTTGCCCCCTCTGCCCTCCTAATGCCCATCCTTTCCCTCATTCCTCCTGACCCCTGGTGCCCTCCTTTCTCCCTCGTCCTCCATGGTGCCCACCCCGATCAGCCCCATTGGCCCCCTCCCCTCTGCCCCAGCACCCACTCCTGCCTTCTGCCTTTTCCCTCCTTTTGTCCCCCTGGCATCTGCCCTGCCCCTCTGGCACCCATCTCTTCCCTTGCCCCCCTCTGGCCTCTGATGCCTGCCCTTTGCCTTGCCCCGTGTTGGCCCTGGTGCCTGCCCCATCCCGTGCTCCCGCAGTGTCCCTCCAGTGCCTGCCTCTCCCCCACTTTGCCCCCCCCCAGTGCCTGCCTCTTCCTTCTCCCACCCTGACCTCCTCCCCTCCCCTCACCCTTTGGAACAAGCTCCTTCCTTTTCCACCTGCCCCTTCCCTCACCCCTATGGGTCTTGCTCCTCCACTCTCCCTCCCTCTGCCTTCTGGTGCCCACACCTCCTTTCACTCCCCTCTGCCCCCTAGGTCCTGCCCTTCACCACACCCCTCTCTCTGGCCCCCTTGTGCTCACCTGTTCCCTTGTCCCCTACTCTGCCTCCTGGTGCCCACCCCTCACACTCTCCCCTTCTTGCATGTGCCCTTCTTCTTCATCCACTTCACCCTCCTGGTACCTACCCCTTTCCCCCCCATGCCCCTAGCACCTATCCCTACCATCCTTCCTCTCTTGCTCTGGATGACTGTCCCTTCTCCTGTTCCCCTGTTGCCCCCTGGGGTCGGCCCCTTCCCTTGCCCCATCTCCTTCTTGATGCACGCCCCTTCCCTCACTCCCCCCATGATCCTTTGGTGCCTGCCCCTCCCCTCACCGTTTTGTCCCTTTGTCACCTGCACTTCCCCTGCCCTCTCCTTTGCTCACCTGGTTCCTGTCCTTCCCTCACTCCACTCTAGTCCCCTGCAGCTCCGTTCACTCCTTGTGTCCCCTGGTTCAAGCCCCTTCCCTCCCCCGCATGCCCCAGTGCCCACTCCTCTTGACCCCCCTTTGGATCTCTGGTGCCCACCCCTCCTCTCTTCCCCCCTTTTCACCAGCTCCTTGCCTCACCCACCCTCTACCCCTAGTGTCTGCCGCTCCTCTTCCCCTTAACCCCCCAGCACTCACCCCTCCCATTGCCCCATTCTGTCCCCTTGACATCTGCCCCTCTCCTCACCCTGGTCTGCACTCTAGTGACCGCCGCCCCCTCTGCCTCTGGGCTCTTACCTCACTCTGTACCCCCTGGTGTCTGCCTGTTCTCCCTCCTGCCCGCCCCCCCATGCTCCTGATGCTGGCTCCACTCCTCATCCCCCAGGCACCTGGCCCTCCCTTGACTCTCCTCTGCTCTCCCCAGAGCCCACCCCCTCCTCATTTCCCCTGCCCCTTGGAGCTTCCCCATTTCCTTACACCTCTCTGCTCCCTGGTGTTCACCCCTTCCCTTGCTTCCCTGTGCCCCCTGGGGTCTGTCCCCTTCTTCTGCCCTGGGGCTCCGGAACCCCCCCATACTTCACCCCCCTTTACCCCTTCCCCTTCCGCTCCCTGTATCAACCTGTCCCCTCCTCATCGCTCTGCTCCAGACCCCATTCCCTCCCCTGCCCACACTGGCACCTTTCCCTGCCCTCCCGCACTGACGCCTTCCCCCCTCCTCCTGTCGTTCACCTCAAATTCGCTCTCAAGGGCAGATGGACCCTGACTCTTAAAGGGGAACAACCTCACAATACAGTGATTAACGGGGACGCAGGTTCATTTCCCTTTGATCCCAGTGACCAGCATGGGCGGCAGGTTTGTAGAAATTTTGGTGGTGCCCAGAACCCACCCCCACCCAAACTCCACCCCCCACAAAACTCCGCCCCCACCTGCTCAAGACTCTGGGAGGAGGTCTGGGGTGCAAGATGCAGGCACTGGGAGGGAGTTTGGGGATGGGAGCAGTTGTGGAGGGAGGGGGTGCAGGCTCTGGGAGGGAGTTTGGGGGAGGGAGGGCATGCAGGGGTGGGACTGGGTGCAGGGGTGGGGCTGAGGATGAGAGGTTTGAGGTGTGGGAGAGGGCTCAGGGCTATGGCAGAGGGTTGGGGTGAGGGCTGTGGGGTGAGTCTCAGGATGAGGGGTTCATGATGCAGGAGGGGGCTCAGGGTTGGGGCAGACAGGGTGCAGAGGGATGAGGGCTCTGTCTGGGGCTGGGGATCAGGGGTTTGGGGTGTGGGAGGGGCTCAGGGCTAGGGCAGAGGGTTGGGGTGCAGGGGAGTGTGAGGGCTCTCGCTGGGGCTGGAGATGAGGGGTTTGGGGTGTTGGAGGGGCTCAGGGCTAGGGCAGAGGGTTGGGGTGCAGGGGAGTGTGAGGGCTCTCGCTGGGGCTGGAGATGAGGGGTTTGGGGTGCTGGAGGGGCTCAGGGCTAAGGCAGAGGGTTGGAATGTAGGGGAATGAGGGCTCTGGCTGGGACTGGGGATAAGGCGTTTGGGGAGTTGAAGGGGCTCAGGGCTAGGGCAGAGGGTTAGGGTGCAGGGGGTGAAAGCTCTGGCTGGGGGCTCTGGGGTGGGGCAGGGCTGGGAATGAATTTGGGGCGCAGGCAGGCTTCTCTAGGATAGGGGCCAGAGAGGAGGACTCACCCCAGCCCTTTCCCTGCAGGCAGCAGCGAGTTCTGGGGGAGGAGCTCCCCTTTCCTGCCCCCCCAGCAGCACACTCACCCCCACCACTGTCACTGCATGTGCTCGTAGGGCCCCTCTCAGGTCCAGGAATCTCCCTCGCCTCCCCCATGGATGCCGGGGGGTGCTGTGTGCACCTCCTCCCCTGCTGTTGCCCCTGACTGTAGCCTCACTGGGGGTGGGGATGGGGCTGCCTCCTTGCCCAGCATGGGGCAGGAGCGGTGACTGGGGGGGGGGCTGTACTGGTGGAGGGTCCCGCCGGAAAAGGGAAGGGTCTGAGGAGGAAGGGCAGACTCAGAGTCAGTCTGCCCTGGCAGTCGATATGGAGGGCACTAGGAACCTGCGGCAGCAATTGCTGCATGGAGCTGCAGGGAAGAGGCAGGGATGCTCTGCTCCCTTGGGGCCCAGGGACGTGCACAGGGCCAGCAAGAGGGGACTGGGGGACACTCAGGGGAGGCGCGGAGGGGCAGCAGGTGGGGACGGGGGGGAGACCCGGCCCCAAACATTGGTGGAGCTGGGACCCTGGGCTCTGAATATTGCTGGTGCCCAGGCACCACATGGGTACATAACTTGTCGCCCATGGTGACCAGCCCCTGCCCCCGGTCCTGACTCTGTGACTCTCTCCCCAGTGGATGTGACTCTGGATCCAGACACGGCTCATCCCAGACTCATCCTGTCTGAGGATCGGAAACATGTGAGAGATGGAGACAAACGCCAGGATCTGCCCAACAACCCTGAGAGATTTGATACGTACCCTGAAGTTCTGGGCACTGAGGGGTTTGCGGGCGGGAGGCGTTACTGGGAGGTGGAGGTGGGAGACAAGACGGAGTGGACTCTGGGGGTTTGTAGGGAATCTGTGAGCAGGAAGGGGGTGAGCTCTCTCTCGCCTGGGGATGGATTCTGGACCCTGAGTCTGAGGAAGGGGGACTATGAGGCCTGTACCTCCCCCTCAACCCCCCTGCCCATGAGCGTCAGGCCCAGCCAGGTGGGGATTTTCCTGGACTATGAGGCGGGCGAGGTCTCGTTTTACAATGTGACTGACAGGTCCCATCTCTTCACTTTCACTGACACCTTTTCCAGGAAGCTCCGCCCTTATTTCAATCCTTGTCTCAATGCTGGGGGTAAAAACTCGGCTCCCCTGATAATCTGTCCGGTCCCAGCTCAGGCCGGAGGGAATCTCTGTCCCTGACAGTGACCCTGCGGCACAGACTGGCCCCTCCCAACGTCTGTTTCCAAGGGGATGGCTCAAAGGGCATCACCTGCCTGCCCCCCACCCCTTCCCCTCTCAATTCCCAGGATCAGGCCTGTGAGCTGGGGGAGGGTAGAGGGGTGGAGAAGAGGGGTGCAGGCTGCTGGGCTGTGGGGGGCAAGGTGTTTGTGCATTCGGTGGGTGCAGTGTCAGAGGGGTATACTGAGGATAGGGAAGGGGCTGCAGCAGCAGGAAGGAAAGAGCCCCATCACAAGAGAAGGGTGTAAAAAGTGGGGGGAGGGAAGAGAGGCCACAGGGGGAAGAACATCTGACAGAATTAGCAGAGAGGAGGAGAGGAACCCAGTGAGTGCAACGGAGCCAGTAAGCAACTGGGGCATTTCCTGCCTTGGGGGAGTCTCTGCCCTGGGAGGGGAGTGAAATGGCCACAGGGGGCAGCGCAGGGGCAGGAGTGAGAGCGCTGGGGCTCTGCTATACTGGCCGCTATGTGCTGCAGACTCAGCCCTGTGGGGGAGCTGGCCCCAGAGTGATGAAGGGAGGGGTGAGGTGAGCTGGGGATGGGGATGGGGATTCAGTAGCTGGGCAAGGGGAAGGGGAGTGAGAGCCCAGCGCCAGGGCTGTGTGAGTGATGGGCCCAGGCTGGGTGAATGGGACCAGCTCACAGGAGGGAGCCCAGGCAGCTCCCCCGAGTATGTTTGACCAACCCCAGTCCACCATGACAAATAGCTCTTGGCACAGGGCAATCCTAGTAGGAAATACTGATAGCTAAAAGAATAGGAGTACTTGTGGCACCTTTTTGCGGATACAGAATAACATGGCTGCTACTTTGAAACCTGATAGACAGCTAGTGTCTTCTCTTACCCATCACAATTTGCTGCCCCACCCCTTTTCCTGTCTCTTTGTCCAGGGGTAGCAGATGGTAGTGGATGGGGATAATTCACTCCTGTCAAAATTTCTACCCCTGTGAAATCTCAATGTAAACTATGGAGAGGAAAAAATAAAGAGATCTTTTTCTAATTTAGAAAATGTTGTTATCTAAGATGTAAATACCAGAATATTTTAATTTACATTTTAACAGTATTTCAAAAAACAAGCATCTAAACAAATTTTTAGAAATAGAATTATTTACATTTATTTTGTGATTCTTCTCTGAAATCTCCATTAAAGTTGAACTTCTGTAACTAGCATCATTTATATTTCAACTGCGTCATTTCAAGAAATTCAAAATACTTATCCTAACAAAATAATTATTAAACTGTCAGACTGGTTTGATCAGTTACAATGTACAACATGTGTCATAAACTTCACAACTACACAACACACATGTGCAGCTGCTCTCTCGCCTTATTGTCTCTCTGGAAGATAGGGCACATGCACTCACCTCCTGCAGGACTGGCACTGCACTTTTGAAAAGTAACAGGTGAAAAAAATAGTGATACAGAATTAAGCAAAATATTTCAGTTAATGCACACCAGGTTATATAACAACATCCCTTCAACTTCTGCTACGGTTCATTAATGTGACTTTTAACATTCTAGCTACATACAGTTGGTAATCAAGATATGACTGTTCCTTTCTTGTTCTCCTTCTCACATCAATTAACAAAACAATGTCCCCAACCTCAAATGCTATTTGCCTATAGATAGAAATCTCTTCTACCATATTCTTTGTTTGGTTTTCTTTAGAAATATTATTTGCAACAAATATGCTGTCAATGTCCACTGTTGATTTCAATGTACTGCAGTGCCATTTGTGTTCTTCATTATAAAGACACAAGAAATGTAGTCTGGTAAAGAAATAGAGAGGGGATTGTATTCCTTAACTGAATAATTACAAATTAACTTAATTGTATTAAAGACTCTGATACTTAAAGACACTTACCATGCAATTCGGTGAAACTTCATTGGGAATCCTTTCTTCTCGGCCATACATCAGTCCAAAGGGTGTTATTTCTGTTGTCATGTGAGGTTTAGAGTACAAAGAAAAGAAAGTTGCTCCAGGAAATTCACCACAATTGCTCTGGGATCTGTCCACCACCTTCTGGAATGCTATGTAAGAATAGTGATTGATTGGTCTACTCTAATCCATTGAAATTAGTGATTTAACCTAATTTCTGCACGAGAGAGTTAAGCAGAGTATGAGGGGAGGCACATGGCATTGCTAGGACTACTTTTTGTTTTAAATGTGATGTGGTATGAACATTTTCAATGTAATAATTTAATTTTGAAGATTATTCATTATATGCAATTTATGGCAGAGCACCCTCTACTTACTTTGATTATTTGAAAATAAATACCTTTAAATTATCTTGTGATGGATTCATTTGGCTTTTCATCCAGTCTGCTGGTTTCTAAATGGCCTGGACTGGTGAAGCTACATATTATTCCCAGTTTTTCACACAGGGAAAGGTTAAGCTGAAAATGCATGATTTTTCCATAAAATTTCCTTCAGAAATACCTGTTACTTTCCCTATTTCCCACTGAAATTATGGGTAATTACTGGAGTTTCTTATCCTATCTTATTGTTTTATTGCATAGGAAAACAGGTTAGTATACAAAATAATTGTTAGTAACTGAGGAGACATAATGTGTTGTGATTAATAATTTACAGCACAAACTATCCCGATGACAATGGTAGTGATGTTCATTTGTAAATATCTGACTGAATGGGCTCCTCGTTCAGCTCCTCGAGCCCCTGGCTCTCAGGCCTCTTTGGGAATTAAGCAGCCTGCACAGACCACCACCAGGCTACCTGGACCAAGCAACTTTATTACTGCAGAACTAGTAACTGTGGTTTGTAACCTATTATTTAAATCAGTTTCTGTACCAGATGACTGGAGGATAGCTAATGTGATGCCAATTTTTAAAAAGGGCTTCAGAGGTGATCCCTGATTTCAGGACCAGGCAAACCATAGTAAAGAACAGAATTATCAGACACATAGATGAACATAATTTGTTGGGGAAGAGTCAATATGGATTTTGTAAAGTGAAATCATGTCTCACCAATTTACTAGAATTCTTTGAGGGGGTGTCACTGTGCCTTCATGGGTCATAACTGAGAATACCAAATTCAGGACAAACTGCTGAGAAATAGGGCAGACACACCCCAAAACTGGTGGTTATTCTCCCATAAGATTTACCAAACCAGCAACAAAAGCAAGCTTCTATTTCACCACACTGTCTAACAAGAAGTCAGAACAGCAGTTTCCTTAGGTATTCTAGTCCTTGTATCACCTCCAAAAAAACTAGACTTAAAGATAAGTGGGTCTTTAAAACCAATTTAGTCAAATAAAAGGTTCTTCTGATCCCAAAGAACCAGCCACACACCCAGGGCAATATACAACTCATATCTTACCCAATAATCACACTGTTGCCAATTCTTTAGTAACTAAAATCTAAAGGTTTATTTATAAAAAGAAAGGTGAGAGTTAAAATTGGTTAAAGGAATTAAATACACAAAATAATTGCAAAGTTCTTGGTTCAGGCTTGTAGCAGTGATGGCATAAGTCAAGTCTCTGGCTGCTTCCAAATCATTGGGATAGGGGGCTGGAGCCAGGCCTGCATGGGGGAGGCTGGGGGCAGAAGGGAAACCGCCCCTCAGCCCCAGCCCGCTCCGCTCTGCTCCCCTGGTCCCAGCCTTGGGGGGCAGGGGGAACTGAACTCCAGCACTTGCTGGCGGCATGGCTGGGAGCCAGTGGAGCGGAGCAGGCTGGGGCCGAGTTGCTCTACTTACCATCACTGGTGACTGCAGGCCTGACCCCTGCATCAGTCCTCAGGGGAGTGGGGGCGGGGCTGGGGTGGAGCAAGGGTGGGGGCTTTGGGGAAGGGATGGAGTGGGGGCGGAGCTGGGGTGGAGCAGGGATGGGAAGAGGCGAGGCTGGGGCGGAGGCCATGGGGAAGAGGCAGAACAGGCGCTGGAGTACCACGCAGCTGCTCAGGGCACCAGTAAATGTGGTGCCCCAAATTTCCTGATGCCCTACCCAGCTGCCTACTTTGCCCTGGGAAGGGACCTCGAGAGGTCATCTAGTCCAGTCCCCTACACTTATGGCAGGACTAAGTATTATCTATACCATTCCTGACAGGTGTTTGTCTAACCTGCTCTTAAAAATCTCCAATGATGGGGATTCGACAACCTCCCTAGGCAATTTATTCTAGAGCTTAACCACCCGGACAGTTAGGAAGTTTTTCCTAATGTCCAACCTAAACCGCCCTTGCTGCAATTTAAGACCATTGCTTCTTGTCCTATCCTCACAGGTTAAGAAAATATTTTCTCTCTCCTCCTTGTAACACCTTTTTATGTACTTGAAAGCAATTTCATGTCCCCTCTCAGTCTTCTCTTTTCCAGACTAAACAAACGCAATTTTTTTCAATCTTGCCTCACAGGTCATGTTTTCTAGTCCTTTCATCACTTTTGTTGCTCTTCTCTGGACTTTCTCCAATTTGTCCACATCCTTCCTGAAATGTGGTGTCCAAAACTGGACAAAATACTCCAGCTGAGGCCTAATCAGCGTGGAGTAGAGCAGAAGAATTACGTCTCATGTCTTATTGATAACACTCCTGCTAATATATCCCCGAATGATGTTTGCTTTTTTTTTGCAATAGTGTTACACTGTTGATTCATATTTAGCTTGTGGTCCATTATGACCCTCAGATCCTTTTGCACAGTACTCCTTCCTAGGCAATCATTTCCCATTTTGTACATATGCAACTGATTGTTCCTTCCTAAATGGAGTACTTTGCATTTATCATTATTGAATTTTATCCTATTTACTTCAGACCATTTCTCCAGTACAAGTTCATCATAGTCCAGAGGTCTGAGCAGGAAAGAGGAAAAATGGAGATGTTTCCAGGGCCTTTTATAGCTTCTGCCATGTGGAGGGAAATCCATTGTTTTAAACAAAGCCCTCAGCACAACTTGTGTAAAATTACAGGTAGCAAGACGGTGTTTGGAGGCACATGGGCAAGTCACATGTCCATGCATGATTTTGCACAGCAGGAAAGTCCATTAACTGTCGATAGTCATCTTCCATTTTGAGTTAAGTGCACTTTAATGGGCCATTTAACTTGAATAATCCCTTCAAGATGTGCAGGCTAAATACCTTGTGGGTGTTACCACAGGAGCAAACATATCTGAAATACGGGTATAGAGTCAATACTCATAACTTCAAAAACAATGATACATGCATACAAACGGCATAATCATATTCAGGAAATCATAACTTTTCTATTGACATATTTTTGGACACACTCTGAATAAGATTTGTTGCAATTATATTACAGTGGTAGCAACAATAATCTACATGGTCATATTTTAATTAGATAATGCCACCCAACAACACAAAACTCATGTGGGAAGGGGCGTCCCAGACACTGCTGAATGCATCATAGGAACTTTCAATTCTTGGTTCTGTATTACTATAGCTTCTAACCCCATATCAGAAGTATCAGTGTATAACAGAAATGGTTCATCAAAATTATGCTTGATTAAAACAGGGTTTTTCTTTGTAAAGTTCATTATGGAAGTAATAATATTATTGAATCCCTTTACAAACGGAAGGCAAGACTTGGTTAGACCAATAGAGGATTGGATCTGCTCTTGCAGCGTAATTACTGCATGTTTTATAGGATCTTGCAAGAGCTAATGTAAATAGCTAATTCACACATCCAAACTCTGGCAAATGTTTGGAACCCAATTAACATCCAGTTAATGTAGATATTAATGTTCTTCATAGTGTAGTAATCTTCGCATTTAGCCATAAAAGCAATATGGTGGTGTATCTTAGTTTCCCGTTTCATACAGTACATTAGGTCTGTAACGTCTTTTCTGCTGTGAAAAGTTCCAAGACTGGTGACAGGCATTAGCTGTGAAATATGAGTATCACAAGGCCTTTTAGCATAAACTCTTTTGTCATGTAATGAAACTGTATAACCATAAAGGTTTTTAGCACATAGTGAGTTCTTATAAAAAGAACAGGCGTACTTGTGGCACCTTAGAGACTAACAAACTTATTTAAGCATAAGTTTTCGTAGGCTACATCCCACTTCATCAGATGCATAGAAATCCATTCTATGCATCTGATGAAGTGGAAGCTTATGCTCAAATAAATTAATAAATAAATTATAAATAATAAATAAAATTAAATAAATTTGTTAGTCTCTAAGGTGCCACACATACTCCTGTTCTTTTTGCAGATACAGACTAACACGGCTGCTACTCTGAAACCAGTGAATTCTTAAGTATCACTCCCAATATGTTCAAGGGTTTTCCCAAAAGATTATGCACATTGTTCATTTTTACAGTTTTTAGTATCAACAACACAGTCACCAAAGTTAACAGTAGCATTAATATTAACATCAAATCCATTGTAAGTGTACATTTACAAGTGTACTTTTGATATGCCACGCTCTTGGCTCAATGGCGTTGGGATTTTGGCATTTTAGGGTTAACCTGTGGCTTTCATTTGCAGGATAATTTTTTTCCTTTCCTCTCTGTCATTGAGGGTCAAAATCTGAGCTCTCTTGTATAACAGAATCCATTGGCTGGCTAGGTATGTCCTCCTTGCTAACAGCTATGGGCAAGTTTTTCTTCCTCCTGTCAGCCAGGTAATTTGCACCAACACAGACACTAGCTTATTTATAAGTTTTCACATTCTTAACTGTTACCAATTCCAAGGCTGGACTCTGTCTTAAAGAGATACCATCCATTTTCACTAGCACGTTAGATTCAAGGTTCTTTTGTCCTTCCATTACCAACCTCTGCTTCCACATAGAATCAGATGTCAAGTCCGCTAAGAGACTAGAAGACATATCAAAGGTGTCTAGAGATGAGAGTTTGCCTGGCATCCCCTGTATTCTCCAGAGATCAACTGGACAGCTGTCCTGCTCTGTAGATTTAGCTACCCAGTCTTTCCTCTTTACTGGAGATACAGACTTTCACTTACAGAATCAACATGGAGATATTCTTGTTCCAACAACATTGTCCCAACAAGCTGGCCAAACACAGCCAAGTGGTCATCATAGGGCTGTTCGAATTCCCTGACAATCTGCATTCCATCTGACACCTTCTCTAAGTTTTTCACACTGGATCTTTCCAAAGCAAAGTCAATGGATCCATTTTCAATAGAAAAAAAATCTGGCTATTAGGAACTGAAACAAATCTTTTAACAAATAAACTGTTGCCTTCTATGGACAGAAATTCATCCTGACCTACCTTAATTAATTTACTTGCACACCCTTCAGTTACAGTAAATGCTTGCAAAAAGTACCATGAGGATTCTTCTCCTTAAGAGCTTCTTTAAGCAACAATTTATCTTTATTTTGCTCCATAGATATGTTGATCTGCTGAGCCACAACCACCTCTTTCTGAGTTTTGCTTACACTCAGAATCGTCTCTGGCAAATTAAGATAATTTTCACACAATTCCCTTTCAGGCAAGCTGCTAGACTTCATAGTTAAGAGGTTAAAGCAGGGGTTGGCAACCTTTCAGAAGTGGTGTGCTGAGTCTTCATTTATTCACTCTAATTTAAGGTTTCACGTGCCAGTAATACATTTTAACATTTTTAGACATGTAGTAAGATACGCAGCCGACAGTTATCATCATTGAACAAGAGCAGTGCACCACACCTGTAGCTATAACTCTATAATATATAACTAAACTATTGTTGTATGTAAAGTAAATATGATTTTTAAAATGTTTAAGAACCTTCATTTAAAATTAAATTAAAATACAGAGCCCCCTGGACTGGTGGCCAGGACCCGGGCAGTGTGAGTGCCACTGAAAATCAGCTCGCGTGCTGCCTTCGGCACACGTGCAATAGGTTGCCTATCCCTGGGTTAGAGGCACTTTCTTTCCTTTATCAGAGGAGTAGCCGTGTTAGTCTGGACCTGTAAAAGCAGCAAAGAATCCTGTGGCACCTTATAGACTAACAGACGTTTTGCAGCATGAGCTTTTGTGGGTGAATACCCACTTCTTTGGATGCAAGTAGTGGAAATTTCCAGGGGTAGGTATATATATGCAAGCAAGAAGCAAGCTAGAGATAACGAGGTTAGTTCAATCAGGGAGGATGAGGCCCTGTTCTAGCAGTAGAGGTGTGAAAACCAAGGGAGGAGAAACTGGTTCTGTAGTTGGCAAGCCATTCACAGTCTTTGTTTAATCCGGAGCTGATGGTGTCAAATTTGCAGATGAACTGAAGCTCAGCAGTTTCTCTTTGAAGTCTGGTCCTGAAGTTTTTTTGCTGTAGGATGGCCACCTTAAGATCTGCTATTGTGTAGCCAGGGAGGTTGAAGTGTTCTCCTACAGGTTTTTGTATATTGCCATTCCTAATATCTGATTTGTGTCCATTTATCCTTTTCCTTAGAGACTGTCCAGTTTGGCCGATGTACATAGCAGAGGGGCATTGCTGGCATATATATAGTCTGTACATCGGCCAAACTGGACAGTCTCCACAATGTCACTGTAAGATTTAGTCTCAGGCTTAACAGGGTGTAGTAAGCTGCGTAGCAGGGAGTAGGTTTTAGCCCCTACAACACTTAAGAATATTGGCACCTTCTTCTCTTCTGTAATGTCATTTGCAATAACAAAAAGCTCAAAACGCTCAGTATACACATGCCATTGCTCTATATTCTCATCAAAAGGTTCCAGTGGCCCAGTCAGAGTAGCCATGATTTTTAGTTTCACTTTCACAGTCAGTGCAAACAAGCAGTTTTTTTGTTTGTTTGTTCTTTACCTTGACTTCTACTTCCTTCTGTTACTGGAGCAGCACCGGAATCCCATCCTTGTCGCCACTTGTTATATCCTTGGGGGCAGCCGGTTTAGGAAGAAATCACTTGAGGCAAAGAGCAGACAGCTAACAAAACTACCATTTATTTACAGACACAAAGCTCACCTAACCAGCCGAAGCTGGCTGGGCTATCCCCTAATAATCTAACTCTGTTGCCATAGGAACAAAAACCATGACAACCAAATACACAAGGGTGAGTAAAAGAAAACCCAGTGGAAATGGGATGAAGTGTTTCTGGCATCTTCAGCTACACTTGAGCACTGCTGGGAACCTTGGCCTGGGTCCACAAAGGGACATTGTGACACTGAGCCCTGTAGTGCTCAAACTTTTACATGCTTAGAAAATCACTGGGATAACACAGGTTCACAAAGCCTGAATTAAGTGCCCAGGCTCCCTTTACAGTGAATGGGGAGAGAAAGGTGCCTAAGAATGGGGTCCACAAAAGCCCCCATGCTAGGAGGCTCCTTGCCAAGCTAGCTAATGGGAGAGGGTGACCAGAGAGGTGTGTCTTCAGCTCCACACAGTCAGAGTTTGGTGCAGACAGAGGGAAGATATTCTGACACTGGCTAAGGCCTGTTAAAAGAAAACAAAGTTTCAGTTTGGCTTTGGTGATGCTTGTAAAAAATCAGGCCAGACAGAATAAGTGACTTGCCCAAGGTCATGCAGAGGTTCTGTGGCTGAGCAGGGAACTGAACCAAATCGGTGAAGCCCAGGCTAGTAGCCTAACCACTGAGCCACCCTTTCACCACAGGAACCCAGGAGGGGTGTTGGAGTTGCAGGGAATGGGAAGCACTTTGAATACAAGACCCCTATTGGGAAAACATTCACACGTGTTTTACTACACTTCAGACAATGACACTAGTCACATGCAAATGCATAAGTGTTTGCTGGATCACTAAACCACAACAAGAAAGCCAGAGCAGCTCTTCTGTAGACAAAAAAGCTTTGTTAACATTCAGATTGCCTCAGTAAATTAAACTCCTCGGGACAGATACTGTCTCTCACTAAGACTCCATTGTGCTAGGCACCGTACGAACACAGAACAAAAAGACAGAGCTGACAACTTAAAAAAACTGAAATGTTTAAGGGCTTGGCTACGCTCGTGAGTTACAGAGCAATAAAGGAGTCCCAGGCGCACTAGCTCACTCCCCGTCCACACTGGCAAGGCACATAGAGTGCTCTGCCTCTGTGGCTACAGCGCTGCTGGTACTCCACCTTGGCGAGTGGAATAACGTTTGCTGTGCCTCCGCTGGAGCACCACGGCACCAGTGTGAACAAGGTGTTGCATTACTGCACTCTAATCTTCCTCCGGAAACATCCCTTAAGTCAAGTGGCCACTCTTCTCATTGCTTTGAACTCGCTGTAGGAATGCGGATATGCCATTTGAAAGCTCCGTTTCTGACAGCTGGCTGCTCATCTGCTCTGAGACAAAGCAATCATTACTATGGAATGCTGTGTGTGAGAGAGAGGTGGGGGGAGGGAGGATCTGCTGCTGTCTGAACTTACAAGACAGCATGCTGACATACTCTCAATCCCCCCAAAACCCACTCTCTCCCCACATACACACAACACACTCCCTGTTACACTATACCCCACCCCACCCCCATTTGAAAAGCATGTTGTAGCCACTTGCATGCTGGGATAGCTGCCCATAATGCATTGCTCCCAATGCTGCTTCAAGTGCCACAAATGCACTTTGTGCTGTCAGTGGGGACAGACTGCAGTGCTTTCCCAACTGCTCTGTTCAAAGGCTCGTTTAACTCAAAGCACTCTAGATCTGCAAGTGTAGCCATGCCCTAACTCCGCTCAATGGGGAAGTGGTAAGGATCTGTTGTAACAATGAAACCCATTCCCAGGCCACAGACTGCAACTGGCCTCCCCTCTTTTCCTCCAGACAGAGATGCAAACTCATAGTATACACACACTGCCCAGTTCAAAAGTCTGCACATATCAGCTTGAGCCACCCCCAACACACTGGCTTCTTCCCCTCCCTGCAACAGGGCAGCTGCTTGATCCCTGCTCTGCTCTCTAGCAAACCGCCCTCCCTGGAGCTGTGTGTGTAGGGGCATCCAGGCAGCGAGTGGGAGTCAGCCCCAAAACCTCTCCATCAGCCTCCTGTGGCAGTGGCTCTGTCTCCGCCTTGCTGCTGCACATGAGCTTGCCGGGAGCAGGTAGCAGGGAGCAAAACTGACAGGCGTGAGGCAGCTCCTGTCTGCCAGGATGTTGGAGGTCATCCCTCCCCCAGCTGTGTTGAGCTGGGAGCTCTGCCACTCCCCCTCCCTGCAGGACAGCTGTGTTGCCGGCACAGAGTGCCCGAGGACAGCAACAGCAGGGTTCGATGCCCGGTGTGCTTTGCGCCAATGAACACACCAAGGTGGAGAAGCAGACAAAGTTTATTTGAGATCTCAAAGCGGGATGCTAGGAGACAGACACGTCTCAAATCATGTACACAGCTGCAAATAGCTTTTTTCTTTTTATACATAACTTTAGCTAAGTTTTTTCCTTCCCCCCCTCACCCCTCCTCCCTTTCCCCCTCCCACCCCTCTGTAGCAGTTACACTTCAGCAGTAGCAATTACATTAAGCAATTAAGTCATAATTGGCATCTAACAATTTAGCTCGTTAGTAACTTCTTTTGAACCGTTATCCTGTCCTATTTCCTTTGATCTGTGTTCTTGCCCCTTAGCCAGAGGCATACAGGCCTCATTATTATTTTTTGATACCGGTGTGAGTGGGGTTGCACCTGATAACTAGCTGTTACACATTCCATTCTCTGTTGCTGGCTTGTTAGGTCGATTAAAGTTCAAACATGGAAAGGCTTTGGTCAGACATGGAGTGACTTTAGTTCATTCAGGCCTAGTACAGGAAGGCTTCATTGACACTTATGGTTTTCCACCCTCCTGAGTTACCTAGGGTTATGCCTAATGACACCAACAAAGTGGCGATGAGGATAGGAACTCTGCGCTGTCCCAGCAACAGAAGGAAGTAAAAGTCAAGGTAAAGAAAAAAAAAAACCTACCAAACTCTTTTAGCTGTTGCTTGTTTGCACTGATTGTGAAACTGAAACTAAAACCATGGCTACATTTACAGGGCCACTAGAACCTTTTTGAGGAGACTATAGTGCAATGGCATGTGTATACTGAGCATTTTGAGCTTTATGTTACTGCAAATGACATTACAGAAGAGAAGAAGGTACCAATATTCTTAAGTGTTGTAGGGGCTAAAACCTACTCCCTGCTATGCAGCTTACTACACCCTGTTAAGCCTGAGACTAAATCTTACAGTGACATTGTGGAAATCCTGGGGTCCCATTTTTCCCCAAAACCACTGGTAATTGCTGAAAGATACAGGTTCCACAAAAGAGACCAGAATGAAGACGAAACAGTTGTAAAATTTGTAGCAACTCTGAGAAAGTTTGCAGAACACTGTGAATTTAAGGAGATGTTAAATGAGGCCCTACATGACAGGTTAGCGTGTGGCCTGCACAGTGAAGCTATACAGAAGTGCCTATTGACAGAGGCTCAGCTTACCTAACAGAAGGCCATTGATATTGCTGTCTCCATGGAACTGGCTACAAAGGAGGCGCAATACATCGGTGCATCCCCTAGGGTGCATAAGGTGTCACAAGAACCTAGTCACAAAACTGTGCAGAGTCAAGAATGTTACCGCTGTGGTAAGCCAGGTCACCAGACATCAGAATGCTGGTGTAAGGACCTGGTGTGTCGACACTGTGGCAAAAAGGGACACATTGAGTGTGCCTGTAAACAAAAGAAAGAGAGGCCTGTGGTCTGGCCAACCAGAAGGGGAACCCTGCATACCCTACAGCAGACCCAGGATGACCAAGATGACAGCTCATTGCAAGAGGAAGTGCCACTGCATGTTTTGTCTTTGGCAGTGGGCTCACATGAATACTGGGTAACCCCGTCGTTGGATGGCAAACCTATACGCATGGAACTGGACACCAGTGCAGCCGTCTCGCTGGTCTCCAAGACTGTGTATAAAGAAAAGCTACAGCATCTTCTGCTTAAGGCAACAAAAACTGTTCTAAAGACGTATACAGGAGAAGCAGTCCCCATGTTGGGCACTATTGATGTTAAGGTGGAGCTCAATGGACTGGCTACTAAATTGCCACTGTTTGTGGTGAGAGGTAATTACCTAGCATTAATGGGTAAGTCTTGGCTTGGGAAGATTCAGCTGAACTGGGCAGAAGTGCACTGAATGACTAAAGAAGAAACCGGTCTGACCACTATACTAAGGAAACATGCTGCTGTTTTTGGAGAGGATCTGGGAAGTATGAAGGGAATCACTGTGACATTGAACATTAAACCTGACAGTCCACCAAAATATCTGAAAGCCCGAACTGTGCCATATGCCATCAGGCCAAAAGTTGAAGCAAACCTGGAGCGCCTGGTCACCAGTGGAGTCCTAATACCAGTTACCCATAGCCCATGGGACACTCCTATCGTTCCAATAGTGAAGAAAGATGGCTCCCTCCGGATTTGCAGTGATTTTAAAGTCACTGTCAACCCAGTGTTATGTGCAGAGCAATACCCACTTCCCTGCATCAATGACCTCTTCACGGGCCTAGCTGGGGGACAAAAGTTCAGTAAGATTGATCTGAGTCAAGCATATTTACAGATGCATGTTGATGAAAAGTCCCAAGAGCTGTTGACTATTGTGACTCATAAGGGGCTTTATTGATACTGTTGCCTACCCGTCGGAATAATGTCTGCTCCTGCCCTGTTCCAGAGGGCTATTGACCAGATCTTGTGTGGCTTGCCAGGAGTTCAGTGCTATCTGGACAACATCCTGGTCACTGGAAGGAATGAGGAGGATCACCTAAAGAATTTAGAGGCTAACCTACAAAGACTGGAAGAGTATGGCCTACGAGTCCGCAAAGACAAGTGTAAATTCTTCCAGCCCTCTGTTGAATATTTGGGACACATCACTGATTCTGCAGGTCTTCATAAGGCCCCTGCAAAAGTTAAGGCTATTGTGGAGGCTCCCCCACCTCGAAATGTAAGCCAGCTGCATTCGTTTCTAGGACTACTGAACTATTAAGGAAAGTTCATCTCACAGTTAGCCACACTGCTAAAACCACTTCACGAGCTCCTTGGGCAGAACAAGGCCTGGAAGTGGACTGAAGCCTGTGATGTTGCATTTAACAAAGCTAAGGATGCATTGCTAAATTCTGAAGTTCTAACGCACTTTGATCCATCCTTACCCATTGGCCTGCGATGCCTCGCCTTATGGAGTGGGAGCCGTGTGTCACACATTATGCCTTCGGGAGAAGAGAGACCTATTGCTTTTGCTTCACGCACTCTAAGCAAAGCAGAAACTAACTATGCCCAAATCAAACGTGAGGCATTGGGAATCCTTTTCGGAATTCGGAAGTTTCATCAGTACCCGTTTGGGCGAAAGTTTACTCTTCTGAAAGACCATCGATCTGTGTCATCAATTTTTGGATCCTACACAGGCATTCCCCCATTAGCAACTAGTCGTATGCAACATTGGGCATTGTTGCTTTCAGCACACACAAATGAAATCAAATATCAGAAATCCACTCGGCATGGCAATGCAGATGATCTCTCAAGGTTGCCTTTGCCGGTCAAACATCAAGATAGTGCCCCAAAGGAAATCTACTTTGAACAGGTAGAGAATACACCTATCACTGCTACTCAGATAAAGAAGGCAACTTGTATTGACCCAGTATTGTCCCAAGTTATGGACCTGGTGCTGCATGGAAAATCTTGACAAACCTGTCCGGTCTCACCCGACCTTGTTACCTACATGTCCAGAAGGACGGAGTTATCGATCCAATCTGGTTGTTTGTTGTGGGGGAGACGTGTCATTATTCCACCACCACTGAGATCACAGATGTTAGAACAGCTACATTCCAGTCACTGTGGAATAGTGTGCAGGAAGGAAATTGCACAAAGCTATTTTTGGTGGCCTGGATTGGAGAGTGCTATTGAAGAGAAGATTAAAGCTTATATGTCATGTGAGGAATGCACCCCAGTGGGCACCCCTACATCCATGGGACTGGCCTAAAAACCCGTGGCAACGTATTCACGTTGACTTTGCTGGCCCCCTTGAAGGAAGCATGTTCTTGGTGGTGGTCGATTCCCATTTTAAATGGCCAGAAGTCTCTATAATCCAGTCCACTACTGCAGAGTGTACTATCCAAAATCTACGAGGACTCTTTAGTCATTTTGGTCTGCCAGAACAACTTGTGAGCGACAATGGACCGCAGTTCGTCTCTCAGGAGTTTCAAAATTTTATGAAGGCAAATGGGATACACCACATCACTTCAGCACCATATCATCCATCCACCAATGGATTAGCTGAAAGATTTGTGGAGACAATGAAACAAGCTTTGAAATCGGCAATGGGACAACACTCCATTCAAAAGTGTCTGGATACCTTCTTACTTTCCTACAGAAACACACCTCATGCTACGACCAAGGCATCCCTGGCCTTTCTAATGATGGGACGACAGCTGTGCACTTGCTTTGATCTACTGAAACCTTCTGAACCCCGACAAATTGTGCAATGTCAGCAGCAATATCAAGTCATCAGACGGGCACCGAGAGCAAAAGACCGAACCTTTAGCTCGGGACAACCAGTTTTGGCTCGGAATTATACTTCTGGAGTTAAATGGGTCCCTGCCACGAACATCGCTCCAACAGGACCTGTTTCCTACACAGTCCGGACTGCAGAGAATCTCAGCTGGCGACGACATGTAGACCAGCTGTTCCAGGTCATACTTTGTTGTATCTTTGGGGGCACCAGGTTTAGGAAGAAATCACTTGAGACCAGAAACTGTAAGCCTTAAAAAGCAACCATTTATTTTCACACACTGAACTAACCTAACCAGCCAAAACTGGCTGGGCTATCCCCTAATAATCTAACTCAGTTGCCATAGGAACAAGAACCATGACAACCAAATACACAACACCCCCCACCCCATATCCTTCTGTTTTTGCATTTGCCTCCATGCCTGGGACATCCACCCTGACCTACTGCCCAGGGCCTGTAGACCTTTCCTTCCATACACCCAATAGTGAGCCCCTGAGCCCAGCTAGGGTGACCAGACAGCAAATGTGAAAAATCGGGATGAGGGTGGGGAGTAATAGGAGCCCATATAAGAAAAAGACCCAAAAATTGGGACTGTCCCTATAAAATCAGAACATCTGGTCACCCTAAGCCCAGCCCTGCTTGGGATCTCTCAGGGTGGTGACGATATAACATGCCCAGGGCACTGAGGGGACTACAGAAATAACACGGAATAATAGTAATTCCAGTAATTCTTCAGGGACAGAACAAAAGCATAAATAAAAGGCAAGAGACCAAGACCGGGGGGGCAGCGGCTGGGGGAGGACAAAAAGGCTGAAAGCAGAGCTGGAGGAATAATGTGCAGCATGTGATGTGTCCAGTGAGCTCAGCTTCTGTTCTAGTTTGTCAGCTGCCCACAAACTGATCACAATTTTCTCAGATTTATTTGTTGTTCAAAAATATTTGCTAAATATTTGTTAGTTATTATTGGACACCGAGGTCACATGGGATTGTTTCTGTTTCTTGGTTGGATGAATTTATCTCTTAGAAACAGGTGTTTGGTACAAATATTTGTGATTAAGACTTTGGTGGGGTTGCTGGCATGCTGAAAGTTATGCACATACTTAAGGACCTTGTTGGATCAAGGCCTAAATGGTTGGACATTGCTTCCCAGGAATATTTTATAACGTTCAGTAGAAATCCCTTGTTTGCATGGACATTCCTGCCAGCAAGCACCTTCGATGGAAAATGCATGGGATGAATGCAGAAGCAGGGCCACCCGGGCGGGGGAGGTGGGGGAGAATGGGGCAATTTGCCCCAGGCCCCGGGCTCCGCAGGGGCCCCCACGAGAATGGCTGAGGCTCCCGCCCCGACCCCAGCCTGACCCGACCCCACCTTCGCCCCTCTTCTGGACCCTCAGCGCATCCAGGAGCCTCCCTGGACAGCTGCAGTGCGGCTCCGGTGGGGCCTGAGACCCTCCCTGCTCAGAGCTGCATGGTAACGGGGCTGGGCTGTGAACTCCAGGCTGAGCGGAGGGAAGCTCCTGGATGCGCTGAGGCTCCGGGTGAGGTGGGAGCCGGAGGTAAAGGGCCAGGGCTGGGAGGGGGGTTGGATAAGGGGCAGGGAGGAGCACAGGGAGGGGGCAGAGGTTGGGGGGCAGTCACGGGACAGGGAATGGGGGGGTTGGATCATGGGCATTCCGAGGGTCTGTCAAGACTCAGCAGGGGCGTGGATAGGGGTCGGGGTAATCAGGGGACAGGGAGCAGGGTGGGATCCCGGAGTGGTGGGGGTGGTGGGGTCTCTGGGGATGGTGAGGGGACAAGGATCAGGATGAGTCGGGGATTCTGAGGGGGCGCAGGCAGTCAGGGGGCAGGAAGTGGGTGGGGGTTGGCTAGGGGGCAGGGCCAGGCTGTTTGGGAGGCATAGCCTTCCCTACCCTTGCTCATTCAGCAGTTTGAGGCTTGCAGAAGAGCCACGCTCTTAGCTTTTCCATTCGGGCTACAATCCCTTTCACTTCTCAAATGCCAAATTATAGTCTATATTTAATTTCAGTGCCATAGGGAGATTCATGTCAGGGGAGGGTAGCTTCATTTAAAATTAGCCACTGGGGGAGGGATCATATGAGAAGAGCAATATCCTTCCCAACCCTACCAAGGGAGACCCCCCTCCCCTGCATTCCCTGAGGCTCCAGAGGGGTTAATTCAGTGTACTGGTGACTCCTTTCACACAGCAAACCTCTGAGTGTGACCCCCCCCTTTATAAATTAAAAACACTTTTTTAATATATTTAACACTATTATAAATGCTGGAGGCAAAGCAGGGATTGAGGTGGAGGCTGACACTTGCGCCCCCCAGTAATAACTTCATGATCCCCTGAGGGGTCCCGACCCCCAGTTTGAGAACCCCTAGGTTAATTTAATTTTAGCACCCTGTGTCCATTCACATGCATGTGCTATTTTGAGTATTTCAGTTTTCACAACATAGGCTCATCCCAGATTCTGGAACAAGCTCAAATGCTCAGTTTGTGGAATATGTACATAAGCTATGCTAAAGATAAACCGACAGTAACTGTCTCCAGTTTGTGAGGGACCCCATGGAGCCAGTCTCTAGGAAACAGATAAATGCATGGAGATTAAGTCCATTAATGGCTATTAGCCAGGATGGGTAAGGAATGGTGTCCCTAGCCTCTTTTTGTCAGAGGGTGGAGATGGATGGCAGGAGGGAGATCACTTGATCATTACCTGTTAGGTTCACTCCCTCTGGGGCACTTGGCATTGGCCATTGTCGGTAGACAGGATAGTGGGCTGGATGGACCTTTGATTTGACCCAGTATGGCTGTTATGTTCTAACCTAAATGAACCCAAAGTTATGGAGACAGATATGAGTCAAGGAAGCCAGCAGAGTATCAGAAACCTAGAAAAATCTCTGACTGGATGGGCTCAGGCGTTTGGTCACAAGCAGAGGTGGTGCAAAAGTTTTGGATTTTTTTTAAGCAGAATTTTTTTATTGTTTCTTGAAACAATCAAACACAGCAAGCAGCAAATATTTGGCCACACACTTCTGAAACCCCAAACCATATTCAGGTTTTGGCAGACTAATTTCAGCTTTTCAATTAAAAAACAACAACACATTTTGAAGGAAAGCAGACAGTGTCCGTGATTTTTTTCTGCTTTTTAAAACCCCCTCATTTTTGATCCAAAAAAAGTTTTGACGGAAAATATTTATCCAACCCTTTTAATGAGCTTTAGTGCCCTTTAGCACTAGCTGATGCTGAGAACCAGTGATTGCTTGTAAAGAATTTTTCTCAAAACTGGGTTTGTGCCGAGATGCAGAAAGTTTATTTTTCCCAGGGCCGCCCATGAACGGGGAGCAAGTGGGGCAATTTGCACTGGGCCCCACAGGGGCCCCCACGAGAATATAGTATTGTATAGTATTGCAATTTTTTTTATGGAAGGGCCCCCCAATATTGCTTTGCCCCAGGCCTCGTGAATCCTCTGGGCGGCCCTGTGCAGAAGGGGCAGGAGCTAAAGGGAATTCATGGGGAGTCAGGCACCTAAATCATGCAAGCACTTTTGAAAGTCCCACTAGACTCCTGTCTGTATCTTTAGGAGCCTAAATAGATTTGAAAATCTGGCACAGAGACTAAGGGGCAGATTTTGAAAGGTCTGTAGTCACCTAAAGATGTAGTTAGGCTTCTAGTGGGATTTTCAAAAGCACTTAGTGCCTAACTCCCATTGGAATCTAAGTGCCCAGGCACCTTTGAAAATTCCATTGGGCGCCTATCTGCATCTTTAGACATCAAAACACCTTGGAAACTCTGGGCCTAAGTGACTTGCCCAAGGCCACACAGCGAGTCTGTAGCAAAGCAGGGAATTCTGCACCTTACTCTGGAATTCCCTTCAGAGCCACACCCGAAGTGTCTCAGATCCCCTGAGCTCTGTCAGCACAGGCAGCACAGTGTTTAATTATCGTTCCCTCTCGGTGTGTTCTGGGGCACACAGGGTCAGCATCGCTGTTACCCTGACTCAAGGCCTGTCTGTCAGATAATAGTTCAATGATGTGCAGTAAAAAAGGAGCCTCTGACCCTGAGGCTCCCATTGGACACCGCTCCCCTCTGCAGCTCAAACTGCTGCTTATTATTACCCTTTGTACCCCACACTCGCCACCTGTACCTTCCTGCTGCTGTTACCCAAGGTCATGATCTCAGCAGGAACATAAACAATGGGGGAGGGGAGAATACCCTGGGAATGGTGGGCAGATCTGGACATTAACTAGAGTGTCTTGATAACTTTTCCCCTTAATTTGTAAATGCTATTTTCCTCTCTCACCAGGTTGAGCCTATTTTCTTGGAAAAAATAATGTGGCCACATAAAGGAACAGTCGATAAAATCACATTGTTAGTTTCTCTCTGCTCCTTCCTCTTCAGTTACCTGGGGTTTGCCACATTCAAACTGAAAGCTGCAGCCTGCGTCTTATCTGGCACCTGGGTTGGGCTGTGCTGTGCACTTCAGCCCCTGGAGCAATAGAACTCACAGTGTCTCTGCAGAGTCACTCGGAGCAGCCCCAGGGCTGTTGTTACTTTCTGACATTTTCATTCTCAGGGACAGGATGGTGGGAACCCAGAGGAGATTTAACAGACAAGACAGAACTCGGTGAGCTCAGCTCAGTGCCCCCTGTAGCAATAACCCAGGGAGTCGCTAGGCCCCTAACAACGCACAGTGCAACACACAGGAGATGAGATGTGCACTAGGCCAAGATCCAACGGCCAATGAGAATCTGACCATTGACTGCCATGGGCACCAGCTCAGGCTCCAAGGCCTGGAGAGTCTCAGACAGGCCAGAGCTCACTGATAGAAAAGTGGGGCTGGAAGGGCTCTGGAGAAGTCACCAAGCCCAGCCCCCTGTGCGGAGGCAGGGCTCATTAAACATGACTGGCAGGGCTTCACTCTGGTCTCTGGGTGGGGTAGGAGAGGGGCATTCTCAGACCATACTTCATCCAGATCTTATTTTGCTGCTAACAGGAGGAGATCCTGAGCAAGTCGAGGGCAGCAGAGAACAGTGGGAGGGAAGGAGTGGGGCTCAGCAGAGACACATGGTGCTGGGGGCACAAGCACTAATACTGAGCTGTAACATGTGTGTCCTTATTAGGCAGCTGCCACTTTCAGTAGGAATAAGGAAGAGCAGAGTCCAGGGGAAGAGATGGGAGGGGGCAGCTGGTGTGGGTGTGGCAGGCTGTCATCACGAGACTGGTTCCAGCCTGGCCAGAATAACATCAGTGTGAGAACATCGTGTACTATTTGTTGACATTGCCTGGCTGTGAATGGAATCTGGGCATGGAGCCCCGTATACTGTGTGCAAGGGAGCTCCTAGGGAGAGCAGCTGGTGCAGTGAGTTGGCTGGTGAGCTGTGGGCTGAGGAGAACTGAGCTCAATCCCATCAGCTCTTTGTGCACGGTGGGTAAGATGGTTAGGCCTCGTCTATGTAGCTAGATGCGCAACTGCCCCTCCCGCCAAGTGGAGGTGCTGCTGATATTGGTAGCGAAGGCTTTTACCCAGTGTAGATGACACCAGTTCCCTGGAGGGAACAAATTGTACCAACAAAAGGGTTACAGGGCAGCCTTTTCTGGCAGAGCTATGAGGGCTGGTGGTGGGTTTTTTCACAAGCCTAACCGATGTAGCTCTGCCAGCAAAACATTTACCTGTAAACCAAGCCACAGTGTCTCTAGGCCTCCACAATACTGACATGGCTACTAGTACTGCCCACCTCGCAGGGGTCTGTGAGCATAAGAAGCCATTAGTGATTGTGAGGGACTCATTATGAGAATGTGACCATTTCAGTACAAGAACGAGAATGACGCAGCCAGCTCACCACAGGCTGCTTCCCCCACACGGGATCCCACATGGGCACTTACAATTTTTGGCCTCAACTTTTATTTTTATTGTATTAAATTCAGAAAATTGCAGCGGGATTTCAGAATGTTCTAGGGGAGGAGACTTAGGTCCCCTCATTTTAAAGCCTCCCCCACAGCCCCCCAGAGAAGCCCAGTGGGGTCAGCTCCAGGCGTGGCTTGGGGGGATTCCCAGGTCCCTTCAGGGCCAATAACTGCAGGGTCTGACTCCCAAAGAAAAGCCGAGTCCAGGTCCCCAGTGAGTGCGATTGGGCCAGTGAGCAACAGGGGATGTCCCGGCATTTACTGCTCTAGGGACTCTTTCCCCATGGCAAGGAGTGAAACAGCCACAGGGGACAAGAGTGAGCGCACCAGGCCCAGCTGTATGGGCCGCTTTGTGCTGCCAACTCAGCTGTGTTAGGGAAACTGGTCCCAGTGCGATGGAGGGAGAGATGGGGATGGGGAATGGGGAGAGCTGGGGATGGGGAGTCAGTAGCTGGACCAGGGGAAGGGGATGGAGAGACAACCAGGCCGCAGCACTACTGAATAACAGAATTTTCTAGTTGGTTCAGGTCATGGTGTAATGATCAATATTTTATTCTAAATATGAACCCAGAATGAAAACTGGATGGAAAGTGAGTGTAAACAGAGGCCAGTGGAACATTCATTGTTCCCTTGAAAACACTAGGCTACTCTCAGACCCTCAAACTCATGGGTTCTCTTCCGTATCGTCCTTCTGCATTTTAAGGACCTGCAGGAAAGCTCTTGGCAATGGGCACACTTTTGCCCACAGCCTACTTAGTGTAGCATTAATCATGCTATTTCTCCAGCACCGAGGCCTTGGACTATCTCAGTCCTGCCAGAATTCACAGATTCCTAGTTTTTAAAACCTGAAGGGATCATTAGATTTAGTCTGATTTCCTTTATAACACAGGCCAGTGAATTTCACCTAGTTACTGAGCCTAATAACTTGTGTTTGACTAAAGCATCTTTCCAGAAAGGCACCAGTCTAGACTGGGAGACATTAAGGGATGGAGCATCCACCACCTCGGGAGTTTGTTAATCACCTGCACTGTTAAAACTTGTGCCTTATTTCTCATTTGGATTTGTCTGGCTTCAGCTTCCAGCCATTGGTTCTTGTCCTGCCTTTCTCCACTAGATCACAGAGCCCTTTAAGACCCAGGATTTTCTCCCCATGCAGGCACATAAACACCATGATCAAGTCACCTCTCACTCTTCCCTTTGATAAACCGAACAGACCGAGCTCTTTCATTCTGCCCCTGTAGGGAATTTTCTCCAACCCTCAAATCACATTTGTGGCTCTTTTTTGCACCCTCTGCACTTTTTTTGAACATCCCTTTCAAAATGCAGCCATTAGAACCAGGTGCAGTGTTCCAGGGTCCATCTCACCCGTGCCAAACAAGGAGCTAAAACCTCTCCCTGCCCCTGCTCACTGGCGAGGGGGTGTCTGGCAGAGCTGCTTTCCCACCCTTTCTAACTGTCATTGCTCCTCCTCTCCCAGTCAGTTCCTCATCCCTTTTTTTGTGTTTTCCATTTCCTCGCCAGGCCCCTCCCTTCTCTTCACCTCCTGCTGCCCCGAAGCAGGGCAGAGGCCAGCAGCAGGCACCTCCCAGCATTGACAGCAGAACACACAGTGCTGGGGAAGGAGACAGACAGACTGAGAGCCCAGCAGCCATGGAGACACTTGCTCCACCAGGGAGTGGGAAACGTAAGGTTGAAGATAAGGAACCCCTGGCCTCAATGTGTATAGCTGGTAGAGAGCTAGAAGATGCCATTTGTTACATCTGTCAGGATTATTTGACAGACCCAGTGACTATAGAGTGTGGGCACAAATTCTGCTGGGGCTGCATCAGCCAGCGCTGCAAGAAAGTGGAGACAGCCGCCTGTCCTCAGTGTGGAGAAACTTTCCAGAAAAGCGCCTTCAGTTCCAAGATGCTGATGGGAAAAATAATGCAGTTAATAAAACAACTGGGGTTAAAGCCAGGACAAAGGGGAGGGAAAGGGAATGTCTTTAAGGAATATGATAAAGAGCTCGCATGGTTCTGTAAAGAGGACACCAAAGCCCTTTGTGAGGATTGGAAAGGATCCCCGGCTCACCGCTCTCACGCTGTGATTCCCAGGAGAAAGGCTACCCAGAAGTCCAAGGTAGGGGTGTGTTTGTTGGCTAATTAAATCCTTTCAGGGCCCTGTGTCACCCCCTCTCTGGACAGATACTGGACCTAACAACAGGATCCCATGTGCTTCTAAGACTTCAGCTCTGGGTCTCTCAGCTGCACTCCCAGTTGCAGACCCCATGTCTGCCCCCCTTCTTTGGGATGGGGTCTTCCACACCCCAGCTGTCTGAAACCCCAGACCCAGAGCTGCAGCCCTGCCAAGGTCCCACTTGGTTACACACAGTCTGGCAGATTTCCAGCTCACTATGGGCATGCTGAGTTCGCGATTGACCCCTTCAGGGACAATGTGTCAGGCGGCCAGGAACACAGGCTTAGCAAAGGGATTTCTTAACCACTGGCACTTGTATTTTTAAGAAAGCACAGAGAGAGTTACAGATCTACACAAAATAATGAACAGTCCCGAGAAACAACTGCCCCCTATCCTCTGTCCGCTCGCAACCCTTCTATCACTGTGGCTACACTACAGCCTATGTTGGCAAAACTTGTGCCGCTCCGGGGGTTGGGTTTTTTATGCTAACAGGAGAGCTCTCTTCTGATCGGCATAGAGCGTCTTCACCACACGCACTGCAGCGGCGCAGCTGTATCGGGATAGCTGAGCAGCCACAGCCCTTCTAGCGTAGATGTATGACTCTGAGGTCTGGTCAGCATCTCAGGCAAGGCAGAGACCCTCCTGCTCTATCTCTCTAGCCTTGTCTTCTGGCGTATGGTGGTCGATGGCCCCTCTTGCTCTGAGAGCATCCCCCACTTCAATATATCCCCCTTTTGCTATATGGAATTGTCTGAGCTCCATGGACCTCCCTTATTTGTCAAATAAATTCTTCACTAAGCTCCATCCCCATGCCAATAGCAGAGTCAGAGCTCCTTGTTTTAGTTACTAAGAGATGTTTTTTCTGCCTTTTAATCTTATTAGCCTGCAGAGAGAAGTAAGATCTGGGAGAGGGCTCTTTAATCCAGCAGACAAAGGCAGAGTGAGATCTAATGGCTAGAAGTTAAAGCTGGACAGATTTAGGCTAGAAATAAGATGCCCATATTTTACCATGAGGGGGGTTTTCCATTGGAACAACTTACCAAGGATTGTGGTGGGTCCCCATGACTTGGAGTCTTTAAATCATTGCTGGGCATCTCTCAGAGATCTGCTCTAGCTCAGCCACAAGCTGATGCTGTGGGAATCTCTGGGGGAGGTTTTCTGGCCTGTGCTCAAAAACAGGAGGTCAGACCAGATGTTCAGAATGGCCCCTTCAGGCCTTCAGCTGTGAACCTATGACTATTCTGCTAATGCTGGTCCATACAGAAACATAACCCTTTGTGGTTGACAAAGGTGTATGGCAGTGAGTTTAGCAAACTGTAGCCATAGATGGGTGAATAAGTTAGCTAGGGAAGCAGGGATGGCTGGGAATTTACCCTTCTGACATGGGAGTGCCCTGATTGGAAGAGGGTTTTGTGCTTGAAAGTGTGTGGCACACCCATGGGGAATGGTCACTGGACGTTTTTTCACTTGGTTTTATTAAATTATTGACAGTTTCCCCATTTCTCCTTTCAGGGGAAGGCAAGCACATCAGGCAGGTACTGTACATGCATTTGCCTTTTTCATTTCCCCTGACATTTCTGTTCGATGCACTGCAGCATTATTGCACTGAACAGCTGAGCTGAAAGATGACAAAGAATCTCTTTTCTTTAGAAGTGAAAATGTAAACATCCAGGAAGCCATTTCTACTCAACAGCAGGAGCTCACAGGTAAATGAACACCACTCTCATATTCAGCAGTTCCCACCTCAAGCGCTCACAACTCGTCAGTCAGGTCCCAATACATGACAAGACTGGATAAAAATATCACAAGATTTTGAACAAAAACAATTGTGCCACCTCGTTTTTGAACATTTAAGGACATTCCAGGCAACCCATTCCCCACTCCCTGCCCCCACAGTCTGTGTGTGCTCTTTCAGGATGCACAGCCAGTCTCAACAACACAGATACAAATGTGAGCATCTCCTGGAGTTGGGGCATTAGCTCAAATGGTGGATGTGGTGGTGGCTCTCCAGGTTGCGTTCGGACTGCACAGGTGGGGGTTGGTCACATACTGTCATGTGCAAATGCTCAGGCTGAGATCATGAGATTAGAGAGGCAGGATGGTCCAGTGGTTACAGAACTAGTCTGCTGTGCTACATTTGGGCTGTGGGACCTCGGGTGAGTCCCTTAGGGACAGATTATTATAGCTGTGCAGGTGCCTAAGGATGCAGCTTAGCGCCTAGGGCGATTTTTGGACATGCCCAGTTGCCAAACTCCCATTGATTTCAATAAGAGTTAGGTGCCTAGTTGCTTTTGAAAATCCTTCTAGGCGCCTATCTGAGTCTTTGGATGCCTCAATACCTTTAGAAAACCTGTCCTTCTGTGACTCTGGTGCCCATCTGTACAATGGGGATAGTAGTCGGGCTCTACCTCCCAGAGGGGTTGTGCGGATAGATACAGTAAAGATTGTGAGAAGCTCAGAGGTGATGGTAATGAGGGCCAGATAGCTACCTAAAACAGATTATGGCACCAACACCAGAAGAGTTCATTCTTCCCTCAGAGTATTCTGCTTAGTACCAGAGATATGTGTTTAATCCTAAAGAGATGTGGGCGACATTTTCAATACTGTTGTGATCAAGTTACATTTGTTTGGGTGACCCAAAATGTGGTTTGCAATAATTTAACTTCTGGGTGATTTTAGTTAAAACTGAATCTTAACTTTTAATTTCCACGACTCACTTCTCTTCTGCAAGATAATGTGATATTGACTCATTTCTCTTTGTTTTATTTTTAGACAAACTCCAGGCTGAGCTCAGTAAGTTCCATTCCCCCCAGTATCACCCTGTGTGACATTGTCTCCTGCTCAGCGTGTCAGTGTTCAGGGGAGTTCTCACCCCTCTGTCTGTGTTTGGTTGCAGGATGGAGAAGCGCCCAGCTCTACACAGGTACTGTACATACCACTGATGTTTTATCCATGGTGACACCCACCTCTCCCTGGGAGCTCTCTGCTCCTTTCCCTGCACAGAGCATTTTCCTATGACATTCAATAGGCTGGAAACAGCAATGTCACTGGGGGCAGATGGAAAGGGGCAGATAAAACCCAGGTTCATTGCAGAGCAGGGACCTGCCCCCTTTGGGAAAGGGCTGATTAGTGAGGAAATGCTGCGCCCTGGTATCACCTTTGCAGGGCGGTACCTGGGCTCTGCAGGATGGACATTTTTATCTGGCCATAATTGCACTGAACTGCCAAGCTCTCTCTTCCCAGCAGCAGGCTCAGACCAGGCTTTAGCCACAATTTCCTTCTAGCGTAACAGGCCCAGACAGGAGCTGTTCAGTGTCCCCCATGGAGGTGGGGTGAAGAAGGCCCTGTCCCTACTGCGAGGGCAGACAGGTTCTTATAACCAGCTTGTGATGCTCCCCTGACCCAGTTACAAGAAATTGTGCCCACACAGCAGCTTTTCTGTCTGAGAGCGGTGGCTGAGCTGTGTGTGTGTGTTTGCTCCCAGCCTGCTGCCTGACCGTGTGTGTCCTGGTGCATGCTGGGAGAGTCTGGGCAGCTCCAGCTCCAGGGGCTGTGTGCACATATTACAGCACCACTGGCTCAGGTGTCCATGCACCCCAGGGTGTCCTACCACACAGAGCTGGGAAGGAGGGGTGCGCCCAGGACAGTTACACAAACACCGTTAGGGGTCCTGTTAGGGTCACCACCTCTGCTGCACATACACCACCTGTCCCCCCACCCAGAGCAGTATGTCCCCATCCCACCCCTGGGAGAAGGCACCAACACCTGCAGGCTCCTGTTCGTTTGGCTGCCCCAGGCACCAACCTCACCAAGTAGGACATGGCACTAAATCTACCCCGCATACCCCTAGTGGTGACCCCCCACAGCTGGTACCTGAATGATGGCGAATGGGCCCTGCTGGCCCCGAGCTCCCCATCTCATCCACTGATCCCAAGCTGCCCCGTTCCCACAGCTCCCAGACACTCTGACCCATAACACTCTCTGTGCAGGTACTGCCACTCTGCAGCTCCCCTGCTACAGCCACTGACACACCCGACAGCAGGATCAGACCAAGCCCTTCCACTTTTAAATGGTCATAAAGGTTAGAGTTAGAGAGAAGTGACCAGGGGTGGGGCCTTGGGGGGAAAAGGCAGTACGGGAGAAGGGACAGTGTGAAGGCAGGTGCTCGGGGAGAAGGGGCAGTGCAGGGACAGGAGCTTGGGGCAAAAGGGTGGAGTGGGGTGGGGCCTTGGGGGGAAGGGGTGGCATGGGTGGGCAGGACCACGGTTCGGATTCCAGTGCCTCCTCTACTTCTAGGAAGCTCCTGTCACTCCCAGATCCTGATCCCAGGGGCCAGAGGCGCCAATTTTCTAATGTTCCAAGGGGTGCTCAACCCCCATGCTGTCCCAGGCCCCACTCCTACTCCACCCCTTCCTCCAAGGCCCCAACCCTGCCCTGCCCCTTCCCGCCCTGCTCCACCCCCACCCCACCTCTTCCCACCCTGTTCTGCCCCCTCCCCCATGTGCACCCTGCCGTTGCTCCTCCTCCTTACCCCAGTGCCTCCTGCAGGCCGCTGAACAGCTGATCACAGCAGCAGGAGGTGCTTGGAGGGAGGGGGAGGCATTGATCATTGGGGCCACTGGCGAGTGGAGGTGCTGAGGGGAGGGGGACGAGCTGATTGGTGGGCCTGCCGGTGCATGCTCAGCACCCACCATTTTCCCCAGATTTGGCATCTATGCACATCTGTGTATTTGCCAGGTGCGCAGAGCTCTCTAGCTGGAGACACTTTCACCCTGACTCAGGAATCGGTGCTGGGAGGCCCCACTGCCCAGGACGCTGAGGGCTCTCGCTCGCCTGCCCTGGGGGGTGAAGGGAGGGGCCCTAGGGCTGCTGTTCCCCATCCCAGGAATGGGGGGAAGGGGACGTGGACACAGACAATGTCTCCGCATGTGCTGTGAGGGGCAGACCCGGCTCCACCCTGGGCTTCAGAGCCTGAGCTCCAGCCTGAGCCTGAATGTCTACGTGGCTATTTTTAGTGCCAAAGAAGGAACCCTGCAAGCCTGAATCTGTCCACCCCATTCCAAGACTCGCTGCTGCAGGCTGTGTAGATGAACCCAAAGTGTCTCCAGAGTCTGGGTGTGAAAGTTCCCAACGTGTCTGACCCAGGGCTGGTTAATGGGAGCGAGGGGGGTGGCTGGCACAGTTGTTAGATGGAGACACCTGAGCTCCTGGGGCTCTGAGATGGTCTCGGTGACTGTTGTCCACTCAGGGAGACACCCAGGTGCAGCTGCAGAGGGTTTGTGCCGCTAGCATCGTCCATGACACAAATGGCTCTGGACAGAGAGTTCAGGCTGGAGCCAAGTCTCCATTTTCAATCTGATTTTGGGGCTAAGATCAGGGGCCCAGGAAGAATTTTTCTATCCAGGGCAAATTAAACAGCAGCTCTGCAGTGTTTCACAGCTGATGTCCTGAGCCTGGCCTGCCCGTAACTGTGTGTTTCTGGGGATGTTGACAGTCACTCACTGCAAGTCACTGGTATTTGGGCTCCTGAGTTACTCAGACAGGTTTGCAGTGGAGCTGGGTGAAATTTGGGTGCAAATAGTTTGTTTGCAGAAAAATTATATTTCAGGTCAACTGAAACTATTTGCCAATTCATGTTGAGTTTGCTGAACAGTTTCAATTAACAGAAAAAGATGCCACCTGCCGCTTCCCTTCTAGCCTTTAGCCCAGTGGCTGGGCCCTCAGCTGGGAGCCCCAGATTCAGTCCCACTGTGTATTGTGGGGAAGGAATTGGAATGTGAGTCTCACCACTCAGGTGAGGGCTCGAGCTGCTGGGCTCCAGGTGTCTGATGTGGGGCTCCCTCAATCTCTCCTGCTGAAGATGCCCCCTGTGTCTAAACACAGCCATGGATCCTAGACCAGAGCGTCGGAGTGAGAATGACTCTGCAGCCCAGTGGGTTGGGCCCCATCTTGGAGCCCAGAGTCCAGCTCCCCCTGTTCCAATGATCCTGTAATTATTGATCCATAACCACAGTGAGGGGAGGGATTATGACCCCTGACAGAGCAGTGTCTCAGCCATGTCGATGCCCCTGTGCAAACCCCTAGTGCAGAGGTGCTGCACGGGTATGAACTGGGAGTGTCCCCTGGTGCAGCTTCTTCCAGATGGAGGGGCAGGCTCATGTCTGAGGATTGGAAACATGTGAGAAGCAGAGACACACGCCGGGATCTGCCTGACAGTCCTGAGAGATTTGATTATCTGATTATTGTGTCTTTGTCCTGTGTGTGGGGATGGCACAGACCTGCTCTTAGTAACAAACCAACCACACGGCCCCAGACCAACAGAGATTCCCTGGGGCCTGCCCCCTTTGCCCCTCTACACCCATGGCACCTGCCCCTCCCTTAACCTTCCCTCTCCCCTGTGCTCCCTTGGCCCATGCCTCTACCCTCCACCTTGCCCCAGCCCCTCCTTTCAACCCCTTTCTGCTCCCCTTGGCCCCGACCCTGTGCCCCGACTTTGTCTCTCTGGCACGTGCCCCTCCCCTCCACCCACCTCTGCCCATCTAGAACTCCCCCTCCCTTTGTCCCCCTGACCTCCTGGCACCTGCCCCTCTCCCCCAAACACCCTCTGCACCCTGGAGCCCACCTATCACTTCACCCCTTTCTACTGTCTGCAGTCCAGCCGACAGCAATTCCAGGCCCTGGGGCACAGGGCCGGCTCCAGGGGGTTTGCCGCCCCAAGCAGCCAAAAAAAAAAAAAAAAAAAAAAAGCCCGCGATCGCAATTGCGATCTGTGGCAATTCAGCAGGAGGTCCTTTGCTCCTAGCGGGAGTAAGGGACCCTCTGCCGAATTGCCGCAGAATCCTTGAAAGTGCCGCCCCACTCCGGAGTTGCCGCCCCAAGCACCTGCTTGATAAGCTGGTGCCTGGAGCCGGCCCTGCTGGGGCAGAACAGTCAATGGGCCCCTACGCATGCACAAGCTGCACCCATGTGGACTCCATCTGCCTGACATTTGAGTGGTGCTGTGCCTGTGCTGGCCGGTGCCCAGCAAGCTGCTGGCTGCGCTGCTGGTTGCACTCTTCTGGCACAGCCAAGGCTTCCACATGCCCACCTGGTAGGGTTCTCAACTGTCTATTCTCACAAACCCAAAGACCCTTGCACCGCTCCTTCTCCGAGGCCCCACCCCACCCACTCCATTTCCCCTCCTTCCATTGCTAGCTCTCCCCTACCCTCACTCACTTTTACCAGGCTGAGACAGGCAGTTGGGGTGCAGAAGGATGGGGTGCAGGCTGTGTGAGGGAGTTTGGGGGTGTGATGGGGTGTGGGGTTGGGCTCTGGGAGGGAGTGCGGGGTGTGGGCTCTAGGTGAGTGGCTCTGGCAGCGGCTCCTAGGCGGTGGGGCCAGAGGGTCTCTGCATACTGCTGCCAGCAGGCAATGGGAGCTGTGGAGTCGGCGCTCGGGGCAGCACATGGAGACTGCCCCCACCAGGAGCCCTTTTACCTTGCCCAAGCCCCTGAGCAATTGCCCCCTTTGCCCCCGCATGGGCAGGCCTGACCCCCTGGCATCCACCTCTCCCTTTTCCCCCTCTGATTCCATGTCTCCCACCCTCCCGTTGCCCCCAGATGCCCCGCTGTGCCTGTCCTCGCCCCCGATTCCCACCCCACCCCTCGCCCTCCTCTGCTCTCCTGGCTCCCGGCCTTCTCCTCACCCCTATCCCTCCCCTCGCCTGCCTGTGCCCACCTCTCTTCTAGCCCCATTCTGATCCCCTTTGCCCCTCTGGAGTCCTCCTGTCTACTCACCCCGGCCTCTGCCCCACTGCTGTCAGCCCCTCCCCACCACCCTCCTTTTGTCTGCCCCCTGCTCAACCCCCCTCAATCCCCCTGGCACCTGCCCCTCCCATTGCTCCCTTCCTGCCTGGAGCCCACCCACCTCTGCACCACTATTCCCCCTCACCTCTGCCCCTGGTACCCACTCCTGTCCTCCCCCTTTCCCTCCTTTTGTTGCCCCTTCCTTTCCCTCCCCTTTGTCTCCCTAGCACCTGCCCCACCCCCTGCCCCTTTGGAATCCACCCCTTCCCTTGTCCCCTCTACCCCCTCCTGCCTTCCCCTCCCCTTGCCCCTTTTTAGCACTGGTGCCTGCCCCACCCCACACCCTACATCTGTCCCTCCAGTGCCCGCTTCTCCCCCACTCTGCCTCCTGGTGCTTGCCTCTTCCTTCTCCCACACTGACCCCATCCCCTTGCCCCCTGACACAAGCACTTCCCTCACCTCCTGCACTCTGGTGCCGGCCCCTTCCCTCACTCCTTCTACCCTCAGGGTCCTGCTCCTCTGCTCATGTTCCCGCAGCCCCCCTGGTCCCCACACCTCCCTTCACATCCATCTGTCCTAGGGCCTGCCCTTTTCCACACTCCTCTCTCTGATCCCTTGTGCTCACCTTCTTCCTCACCCCCCATTCTGCCCCCTGCCCTCCTTGCATCTGCCCTTCTGCTCCACTCCCCAAACCCTTCTGGGGTATGCTCCTTCCCACCATCTCCCTCTTGATGCCTGCCCCACCCCTCACTGCCTTTGTCCCCTGGTCACCTGCACCTTCCCCCTCCCCTCCTTTGCCCATCTCATGCCTGCCCCTTCCCTCATGCCCCTCTAGCCCCCTGGTGCCAACCTCTCCTTTTTCACCCCCTCTGACTCCCTGGTGCCTGCCCCACTCCTCATCCTCCCACCTTGGCACCTGTCCCTCCCATCAACTCCCATCTCCCAACTGTAGTCCACCCCCTCCTCATTTCTCCTGCCCCTTGGAGCCACTCCCACTCCTTTCCCTCCTGCTACCTGCCCCTTCCTTTACTTCTCTGTGCCCACTAGGGTCTGTCCCTTCATTCTTGGTCCCCACCCCTCCTCTCACCTCCTGAATCCTGCACTTCCTCACACACACTCCTGGTGCCTGCTCCTTCCCTTGCCCCCCATTGCTCTTGTGCCTATCCCTTCCCACAATGGTCTCTGCCCCTCCCCTTTCCTCTCCCAGCATCAACCTGTCCCTTCCCCATGCCTCTGCTGCCCTCCCCTCCCCCATCCACTGACACCTCTCCCTACACACCCTCCTCCTGTCATTCTCCTCAAGTTTGCTCTCATGGGCAGCTGGGGCCCTGACTCCCCTCAGCCAACAACCCCGCTGCCCAGTGATTAACAGGGGTGCAGGTTAATTTCCCTTTGAACCCAGTGACCAGCCCCTGCCCCCAGCCCTGATTCTGTGACTCTCTCCCCAGTAGACGTGACTCTGGATCCAGACACCGCAAATCCCTATCTCGTCCTGTCTGAGGATCGGAAACGTGTGAGAGACTCAGATACATGCCAGGATCTGCCTGACAACTCTGAGAGATTTGATCCTTGTGTCTGTGTCCTGGGCGCTGAGCAGTTCATTGGCGGGAGGCGTTACTGGGAGGTGGAGGTGGGAGACAAGCCTGACTGGGCTCTGGGGGTTTGTAGGGAATCTGTGAGCAGGAAGGGGAAGGTCACAGCATCACCTAGGAATGGATACTGGGTCGTGTGGCAGTGGTATGAGGAATACAAAGCTGGCACCTCCCCCGGGACCGTCCTCCACGTGAGAATCAGGCCCGGCCGGGTGGGGATTTTCCTGGACTATGAGGCAGGCGAGGTCTCGTTTTACAATGTGACTGACAGGTCCCATCTCTTCACTTTCACTGGCACCTTTTCCGGGACGCTCCGCCCTTTTTTCAGTCCTGGTGTCAGTGCTGGGGGTAAAAACTCGGCTCCCCTGATAATCTGCCCGGTCCCAGCTGAGGCTGGAGGGAATCTCTGTACCCGACTGTGACACCTGTACCCCTCCCAGCGCTGCTGCTCTTCCCACCCCCATGGTGGGGGCCAGTTACTGCAGCAACTGGACTTTCTGTGCTGACCAGACGCTGCCAGTTTCCCTTTTCAACTGGAGGTTCCAGTCAAAAACCAGACACCTGGGAACCCCCAGCCCCCACCTTTCCTGTCCCCTGCCCCAGGGGTAGCAGATGGGGGTGCATGGGGATCATTCACTCCTGTCAGAATTTTCTACCCCAGTGAAATCTCAATGTAAAATATGAAAGAAAAAAGATTATTTTAATTTAGAAAATATTATTGTAACAAGGTGTAAATACACGAATATTTTAATTTACATTTCAACAGTACTTCAAAAGCAAGCATCTAAACATATTTTTAGAAATGGAATTATTTACATTTAGTTTTTGATTCTTCTCTCAAATCTATAGTGAAGTTTAACTTCTCTAAATAACGTCATTTGTATTTCAACTGTGGAATTTCAAGGAATCCAAAATATTTATCTTGACAAAATAAACTATTAAATTGTCAGACTGGGTTGTTCAGTTACAATGTGCATGTGTCATAAACATCACAACTACACACATGTGCAGCTGCTCTCTCTCTCTACTCCCCCCCACCTTATTCTCTTTACTGGTTCTCTCTGAAAGGTAGGGCACATACACCCATCTGCTGCACTACAGTTTTGAAAATTAAGAGGTGAAAAAATGATAGAATTAATAAACAATATATTTAAGTTAACTCACTCAAGATTATATAATATTCTTCAAATTAATTCATGTGATTTTTAACTTTCTAGCTACATATAATTGGTAATCAAGATATGACCCTTCCTTTCTTTTTCTCACATCAATTAACAAAACACGGTCCCCAACCTCAAATTCTCTCTTCCTATGGATAGAAATCTTTACTACAATCTCCAGTTTTTGGTTTATTTTTCTTTAGAAATATTATTTGCAGGGAAAGTACTGTCAGTGTCCACTGTTGATTTCAATGTACTGCCAGGCTTTTCATTTTCTTGGTTATAAGGACACAACAAACGTAGTTTGATAAAGAAATAGAGATGGGGTTGTTTTCCTTTACTGAATCTTCACAAATTAACTTAATTGTATTCAAGATGCTGGCACTTAGTGACACATAACATGAAATTTGGTGAAGCTTTCTTGGGAAACTTTCTCAGCCATAAATCAGTCAAAAGGGTGATATTTTTGTTGTCATGTGAGGTTTAAAGTATAAAGAAAATAAAGTTCATCACAATTCCTCTGGGTTCTCTGTCCACCCCCTTCTGGAATGTTCTGTAAAAATAGTGACCAACTTGTCTAATTCCTTGGAACTAGTGATTGAACCTAATTTCTTGAAAAGCTAGCTGAGCAGAGACTGAGGGGAGGCACATCACAAGGCATTGCTAGGACTCCTTTTTGTTTTAAACATGATGCATTATGAATATTTTCAATGTCATAATTCAGTTTTGAAGGTTTATTCACAATATGCCATTCATGGCAGAGTGCCCTAAACTTACCTTGATTATTTGAAAATAAATACGCTAAAACAGAGGTCAGCAACCTTTCCGAAGTGGTGTGCCGAGTCTTCATTTATTCACTCTAATTTAAGGTTTCACGTGCCAATAATACATTTTAATGTTTTTAGAAGGTCTCTTTCTATAAGTCTTTAATACAGGGGTGGGCAAACTTTTTGGGCCAAGGGCCACATCTGGGTGGGTAAATTGTATGCAGGGCAGGGGTTTGGGGTGCGGGAGGGAGGGACTGCAGGGTGTGGGAGGGGGTGCAGTGTGCAGGAATGGACTCAGGGCAAGGGATTGGGGCAGAAGAGGGGTGCGGGGTGTATGAACAGGCTCAGGGCAGGGGGTTGGGGTGCATGGTGGTGCGGGGTGCAGGAGAGGGCTCAGGGCAGGGATTGGAGTGCAGGAGGGGGGTGAGGTGTATGAGGGGGCTCAGGGCAGGTGGTTGGGGTGCATGGGGGTGCAGGGTGCAGCAGGGAGCTCAGGGCAGGGAGTTGGGGTGCAGAAGGGATATGGGGTATACAAGGGGGCTCAGGGCAGGGGTTGGGGTGCAGGAGGGGTGCCAGTTGCAGGCAGGGGGCTTAGGGCAGGGAGTTGGGGGGGCGGGGTGCAGGAGGGATTTGGGCACCACTTACCTAAAATGGCTCCGGGGTGGCAACAGCGCACTCCCTGCTTGCCTATGTGCCTGGCCTCATGCCGCACCACTCCAGGAAGCGGCCGGAACCATGTCTCTGCACGCTGCCCTTGCCACGCCTCTAGGTACTTCCCCCAAAGTTCCCATTGGCTGCAGTTCCCTGTTCCCGGCCAATGGGAACTGCAGGGGGAGGTGCATGGAGGCAAGGGCAATGCATAGAGCACTCTGTCCCTGCCTCCCCCCCCACCCCCTCCGGCCCCAGGAACGTGGTGCCGGCCACTTCTGAGAGCGAAACAGGGTCCGCAGTGCCATGGGGGGCAATCTTGTGGGCCGGATCCAAAGCCCTGATGGGCCAGATTCGGCCTGTGGGCTGTAGTTTGCCCACCCCTGCTTTAATATGTAACTAAACTATTGTTGTATGTAAAGTAAATAAGGTTTTTAAAATGTTTAAGACACTTTATTTAAAATTAAATTAAAATGCAGAGCCCCCCGGATCGGTGGCAAGGACCCGGGCAATGTGAGTGCCACTTAAAATCAGCTCACATGCCACCTTTGGCACATGTGCCATAGGTTGCCTACCTCTGCCCTAAAATTATCTTTTGATGGGTTCATTTGTGTTTTTATCCAGTCTGTTGGCATCTAAGTGGCATGGGCTGCTGAGCTTTGTGTTTTTCCTAGTTTTTAATACAGGAAAATTTCTATCTAAAAATAGATAATTTCTCCCTAAAATTTCCTTCAGAAATATCTGCACTCACTGAATTATGTGTAATTACTGTGGTTCCTTATCCTATTTTATTGTGTTATTACATAGGAAAATATGTTAGCAAATAGGTTAATATGCAGCATGGTTTTTACTATCCGACAAAACATAAAAATTTGTTGTCACAACTTTTACAGCATTAAGTGTTATGAAGAGATTGCAGGCAACATTCATTTTTAAATTTCTAACTCTGAATGGGCTCCCCCATCAGTTCCTGCAACCCCTGGCTGGCAGACCTCTGTGTGAATTAAGCAGCAGGCCGTCTGCCAGGGAACCTCCACCAAGTGTCTTTATGACTTTTTATGGTGCATCACAACATAGCAGCAGTTACGTGGAGGCCCCTTCCTGTGCCCTGATTCAGACTTTTATACTGCTGCTTTCTGCTCAGTGCTGAGCTAGTGACCTCATCAGGCTCCCTACAGGTGCAAGTGACCCCCTCTGCCCTTCCAAACCCAAATGACTCAGTCCCTCCTACTCTAACTGCTCCCGGTGCCCTTGGTGTTCTCAGTGACCAGGGTGCTGGCTTCCAAAGGGCTCAGTTTGTAGCTGCTAACAGCCCCCGTCACATGGCCATGATGGTGTAGGTGACCATGTAGTGAAAATAACACTGCTCTACAGGCAAAATGCTTCTGAAATAAATGTAGTCAAACTTTACTAATACTGGGTCACTGAGAACGAAAATGATGCTTAAAATTGTTGATTGGCTCTAGTTTTCAAGACATGCTATTGGGTCAGTATATACGACTCTTGACTTGGGAATAGCGGAGGATAAGTGAGTTATAAAGGGAAGGGATCTCAATTTAAACCAGAAATGACTAAAATACATCTTTGACTGGATCTATGAATAAATCTATGACTCGGTTTGGACAGTACTTGCTTTTTAGGCAAAACAATGAATGATGCAATCTGAAGCTGGTATTGCGTCATACATGATATGAATTGCATCATGTTATTCCTAGAAGTCATGGATGATGCAATCATAACGAAGCTTACATCACTCTGCTGAACAAATTGCCCTATATCAGCTCTAGAAATCATACAGTGTGGTGCTCTCTTATTTGTCAGTGTTTGATTTTGCAAAGGGACACATTTCTGTTTAGTCAAAGTGAGCAGAGATGCCTCATACTTGTGTGAACAGTGCAGATAACTTCTGCTATGTTTGTGGTGAAGTGACTTTTGCATGACAAAAGCGCAGTATAACCACTATGGTTAAGAAAGCCTATCATCTTTATTTTGGCTGCAAAATTGGAGATCAGGACAAGAGGTGGGTCCCACACATATGCTGCAACACTTGTGCAACAAATCTTCGCCAGTGGTTGAACAGGAAAAGGAAATCTATGCCTTTTGCAGGAGAGAGCCAACAGATCATACCAGCAATTGTTACTTCTGCATGGTGCCTCCAGTTGGGAAAGGTGTGTCAAAGAAGAAAAAGTGGACTGTGCATTATCCAAACATTATTCCATCAGCTATACGCCCAGTACCCCATGGAGAACGACTGCCGGTTCCTGATGCACCAGAATCATTCTCACTTGAGTCAGACGAGGAAGAGGAAGAAGATGAAACTTCTGGTCTGAACCATCAATGTCACAGGACCCACATTTTCTCCCATCCTCCTCCTCTGAACCACACCTCATAACACAAGGTGAACTGAATGACCTTGTCAGGGATTTGGAACTACCCAAGAGTAAGGCAGAGCTGTTGGGCTCCAGACTACAGCAGTGGAATCTCCTGGCAGGTGATGTTAGGGTTTCCATGTTCCGTGACCGTCAAAAGGATCTTGTCCCATTCTTCTTCATGGAAAGTGATCTTGTAGCCTGCAACAACATTGATGGTGTGATGGCAGCCCTCAACATCATTCACGATCCAGATGAGTGGAGACTGTTCATTGATTCATCGAAGACGAGTCTTAAAGCTGTTTTACTGCATAATGGCAATGTTTTGCCATCAATTCCAGTTGGTCATGCAGTCCATATGAAGGAAACCTATGACAACATGAAACAACTTTTGAGGTGCATAAACTATGACCAACATCAGTGGCAGCTTTGTGGCGATTTGAAGGTTGTTGCTCTCTTGCTTGGTCTGCAGACTGGATACACAAAGTACTGCTGTTTTCTCTGTGAATGGAATAGTCGTGCAAGAGATTCCCACTACATCAAGAAAGATTGGCCACTCCGACAGTCATTGGAGCCTGGGAGGAAAAGTGTTCAGCATCCACCACTTGTTGAATCAAGGAAGATTTTGTTACCACCCTTACACATCAAGCTGGGTCTGATGAAGAACTTTGTCAAGGCCATTGACAAAACACAAGCAGCTTTCAAGTACCTCTGTGGAAAATTTCCAAGGTGAAGTGAAGCTAAGATAAAGGAAGGTGTCTTTGTTGGTCCTCAGATTCGTGAACTTCTTCGAGATGATGCATTTGACCATGCACTGCGTGGCAAGGAAAAGAAGGCATGGAAAGCCTTCCAGTTAGTGGCAATAAATTTTCTCGGAAACAACAAGGCAGACAACTACAGGTTTTTGGTGGAAAACCTCCTCAAGGCATACAAAAGCCTCGGTTGCAACATGTCACTAAAGATACATTTTTTGCACTCTCATCTAGATTTTTTTCCACCAAACTGCGGAGCAGTGAGCGACGAGCATGGCGAGCGATTTCACCAGGACATTGCAACAATGGAGAAATGCTATCAGGGCAAATGGAGCCCATCAATGCTTGCAGACTATTGCTGGACAGTGACAAGAGATGCTCCATTTAATGAATACAAGAGACAAGCCAAGAAGTGCCGAGTAGACACTGAATAGGACTAAACTATGTAAATAATAGTTTTTTGCCTTTTGTTTCATAATAAATTTTAGTTAGATCACCCTTTTGCTGATTTTTAAAGTGTTACATAAACAGGACAGGTGAAATATTATCATGTAAAGCAACCATAAACACATGAAAAGACCTAGGTTTACAATTTATGATTAAAACTCTACTATCTACACAATATAAATAAGACATAAAATGTAAAAACTTAAATAAATTAGAAACAGTAGCCAATCAGTTGTTTTAATTGTCATATTTGAATTCAGCACATCAAAATACATAATAAATAGCACATTTTATCTCTGAAGCAGACGATTTGTTAAAAATTGTAGACCAGTGTTATAAGAGTGGGTGGGTCAGATTCCGTGGCCTGTATTGTGCAGGAGGTCAGACTAGAGGATCATAATGGTCCCTTATGACCTTAAAGTCTGTGACCTCTCAGACCTCTGCAGTTCAGACCTGGTTTCCAGAGGGGCTAAGTTCACAAAGGCTCGACTGGCTGCAGTTGGAGTTTTGCTGATTCTGGTGACTCTGACATTCATCATTCAGAGGCTGACAGGTTTGTTTAGGGGATTGGTGAAACCCCATTGCTGACCAGAAGAAGGTCAGAGTCAAGTCTCTAGGACCTGAAGGTACATTTATCCTGCTGCAGGAAGTGGAGCTGGAGAGTGGAGATGTTATGTAAACGAGTCTGCATGATGGAGTTGGAGACTGAGGGATGGGACCTCCTTCCAGAAATGCTTCCAGGAGAACAGGTTTGAGGACATCTCTGGGGAGCCTCTTGCTAGGAAAAAAACAAGAGTGGCACATTGATGGAGATGTCTCTGTCCCAGGGATGGGGGAAGCTCCCAACCAGGCTATGCAGCAGGGATCCCATTTCTCCCCCCCCGCCCCGAGACCCATATGCCCAAAGAAGTAAATGGCTCTTACCTCCATGAGGGAGTGAGGTCTTCCCTCTCAGCCTCTTTGAGAACTAGCACTGCTTGGGTTCATAGGCCAAGGTGACCTGTCCCCACTGCTCCCTGAGGTGGCTCAGCTTCTGACTGCACCCATCTGGGAGGCTGTCACCCCCCCCAGGGCCTAGAAAACAGGTGCGGAGGAGGTTCCTATTCATGTTACCCTCTGAGAGCCCATAGAAGGGCCAAAGGAAGAATAAAGGGCAGGAGGTGAAGCAGGCCCTGAGCCTCTGGCCCATCCTCACCTCCTCAAATGTGGAGCTTCCTGCGCTTCAGCTGGGCAGACAGTCTGTAGCTCTGACACAAATGTTCTTCTGCACCATATGGGGCAGGGAGAGCTCTGCCTGGGAGCATGTGGAATGGGATGGGGGTCTGTCATAGATTTATTCCACACTTTGAACTTTAGCGTCCAAAAGATGGGGACCTGCGTGGATCCTTCTAAGCTTAAATCCTAGCTTAGATCTGGTTATGCTGCCACCAGCTGGAAATTCCAGTGTCTAGCACACTCCCTGTTCCCCCAAAACTTTCCCTGGGGAACACAGATCCAAACTTCTTGGATCTTAACACAAAGGGAAATAGCCCATTCCCCCACCGCCCCCTCCCTTAGCCGTCGGGAGAGATCACCTTGATTCAAACTCCTTGAATCAAACAAAGAGGGATTCCCTTTCCCCCCTCCTCTTCCCCTGAGATTCCAAACAAGGGAAGAAATCAATCAGGTTCTAAAAAAAAAAAACATTTTATTAAAAGAAAGAAAGAAAGTAACACTATCTCTGTAACACCAGGATGAAAAAATATACAGGGTCTAGCTTATAACCCTAGAGGGACTCCCCCCGCCTTTCTCAGAATAATCAAAGTAACAGCAAACAGAATTAAAGATATTTCTCCAGCAAACACACATTTGCAAATACAGAAATTAATTATAAGACTAATCCGCCTTTCTAATACTCACTATACTGAATAGAAGAAAATATTTCAGGAAGCTTGGAGAGCCTGGATATACGTCTGGCCCATCTTAGATCCAAAGAGAGAACAGCCCCCAAAACAAAGAACACAAACAAAGACTTCCCTCCACAGAGATTTGAAATTATCTTGTCCCTTGATTGGTCCTCTGGTCAGGTGTTCGTCAGGTTTACTGAGTTTGTTAACCCTTTGCAGGTAAAAGAGACCTTAACCCTTAACTATCTGTTTGTGACAGGGTCAGAGCAAGGAAAGAGGGGAGTGGTATGGGAGTGAGGGGAAGAGCTCATGCCCCAGATGAAGGAAGTTTGGGGTCAGAGGGAAGGACCCTGGTCCACAGAGAGGGGAGAGAGTTTCTGTCAGTGACAGGGGCCTCCATTTCCCCTTCCACTTGCCCCCCATTTACAGTGAGACAGAGCAGTACCTGCAGCAGGGAGCGGGAGTTGCTGAACATGGGAGGGGAACCTTTAAGGGCATCAGACAAGGCGCAAACCTTGCAGCGCCTCGGGCACCTGGTGCAAGTGCTGGATGATGCGGAGCTGGCACATCACCTTGGCTGTGACATCCTCCAGCTGCAGGGGAACGAGAAAATATCAGAGACTGAGACACTGCCCAGGAATCAGGGAGGATTAAGGGCACCTGGAACCAGCACCATTTCCACGCAGCAGCTGCTCATGTCTAAGTGGTGGATTCACCCTCCTGATCCCCAGGATGGAGGCTTGTTGTCCTCTCTAGTGACCTCCAGTGCCAACCCCTCTCCGTGTAGGGTTAGCTCCTGCCACCTCCCCCTCAGTGCCCCTGACAGCTGTTCCACCTCCAACCCACCTGGGGACACCGCTCAAGTTCGTAGAACTCTCTCCTCCACCCCGACCTCCATCCCCACCCAGGTAGGGCAGGGAGGGGGGCAGGAGGGATTCTGGCAGCAGTGAAGTGGGATGGGGGGAGGTTGAGACCTTTCCCCAAGTCACTCCAGTGACAAATGCTGAAGCCACAGGATGGCAGCCCTGGTGAATGGGGCAGGTCAGCAGCCCCTACTGACTGAATCCTCCCATTATCTCTAGAGCGGGTCCAGCCCTACCAGCAGCAGGACAAGCTTCCCCCACCCATGTGCCTCAGAACTGCCTGGCCAGTCGCCATCACCCATCAGTCCTTGGCCTCCCAGGCTGCCAGTGATGGGAGCAACTCTGCGTGGTGGCTCGGGTGACATAGACACTAGGCCATGGGGAAATGGGTGCAGCTCTGTGGGGCAGGAAAGGTTCACAAAGGGCACTTAGGGGACTCTCCTGCCCTTCCCAGGAGTGATAACAGAGCATCAAGAAAACAAGTCCATGAAGTCCACAAGTCCCCACTAGGCTCTTTGCTCCCAGGCCAGCCAATGGTGATAGGATGGGAATGAGGCCTGGGCCCCGCCCCAATCTCCTGAGTCTAATGCAGCTGCTCACCTTGTCCCCCATCAGCTGCTGGGCTTCCCCCAGGATGGAGTATGTGAGGAGCAGCCCAGCCTGGCTGACACGCAGCAGGGGGTCGTGGATCGCCAGCATTGCTGTCTGGAGGAAGTATTTTCTCTGCCCCTCAGAGAAGAATTTTCCAAAGACCCAAAGGCTTTAGCAGATTGCCCAGAGCCAGCCTCCAAGCCCTGGAGATAGAATGGCCTCAGCATCTGGTTCCCCAAAGGGAGGGTAAGAGAGCTGCTGTAGCCAAGGTAGTTCATTCCCCAGGGTGCAGGGAATTAAACAAGGGTCTGATCAAGCAATAGTGACTGACTGACCTAGTGCTTTCCTCTCACATACTTGGGGATCAGCCAGGGGGACAAGGAGCAGAGAGACACCCAGAGCCATAATCCTCTATTAACTCACCCACCTGGGGATTCTGCTTATGCCACGTAGCAACGGCTCCATGTAACACACTCAAATCACGGCAACTAGCCAGGTTCCAATGTGGGACCTTTAGCACCAGCCTGTCCCACTGGGTGCTGGATGAGGAACTCTGAGCTGGAAATAAGGAGGGGGCTCTTCTTCTGTCTCCAGGAGGCATCCACTGCAGGGACCCCAGCCAGCCCCACTCCCTGAGCTGTGTCATGCCCTGCCACAGTGTCCTTACCTCCCCCACCCTGGCAGTGTTCTTATAGCCCAGGAGCTCTCCTGGTGCCAGTCGTGGCACCACAAATCTTCTGCCTCGTGTATGGTCAGCCCTGGAAGAGAGAGAGAGAGAGAGAGAGAGAGAGAGACACTTTGATCATTCTGGTTGCAGTTTCTGTGTCCTTCCAATCCCATTGGTGGCTGCACAGTGGAGTGGAGAAGAACAGATGCAGAGAGAGACTTGTCCTCCAGTTGGGGTCAGTCTGAGAGAAATTGTCTGGGGTCCCATTATCCACCTGTGGTCGCTCTCAGTCCCCTATTGGGTTCCGTGTGCCAGCGGGTTCCTTACCCCTCTGTTGGAGCAGCAGCTGGTACAGCCGGTAAGTCCCCTCCCTGGCCTGCTGGCTGATGTCCTTGTCCGGGTCACTGACAAACAGAGCCAGCTGTGCCACATGGTGACCCATCCTAGGGAACTCTGCTGAGATCTAATGGAAGGGAGAGGAGAGGGGACTCCATCAGCATTTTCCTGTCAGATCCCTGTCGCCCCAGGGCCAGAAGGCTCCTTCCCCTTAGCCCCTCTGCAGGAGATGCTGGGGGAGAGGAGCCTGAGATAGACCCTTCATTTGCTCTGCTGCCAAGGGAGCCAGGAGCTGCTTTGGGATGCCAAGCAGGGGCTGGAGCATGGTCCCCTTAAAGGCCCAGGGACAAGACTTAACCAGGACAAGAAGAACTTGACTCAAGCCTATCTCATTCCCTGCTCTGACTCTGCCTCCCCAAGAGGAACACTCTGAACCCACAGCCCCTGCACCAGCAGATCCTACAGCCCATTGGAGCCAGCCCACCTACACCTGGAGTCAGAAGCTGGGCTGAAAGGTCACTTACGTCAAACTCAGGGAGGGTGACTGCATATCTGAGCAGGGCCGTGCTGCTCCTAATGGCCCTGGCTCTCTCCTGGGATACCCTGGACACGATCCAGAGGTTGACATGCTGTGGGGAAAGGAGGCAGGTCAGGATCAATGGGCAGGGGGTGCTTTGCAAATGAGCCCCACCCACCCCAGCCCCAGGCTCCCGAGACATTATGCACGGGGGGAATAGCTGAGTCATTGATCACAGAGCTTTAGAAGGGGATTCTTTCCCCCAGGATGCAGCTTGTATCTTGCAGGTCACAACATGTGAGGGTCTCTCTAGACTGCGACAAGGTTCGGTGTCGGGGCTGGTCCCATCCTCCCAGAACTCCTGATTCCTGAACAGTTCACCAGAAAGGAGACTGAACCCTCACCCTTCCCTGCTACTAAAATCCTTGGTGGGATGTAAGGAGTCACTGAGAGCACAATCCCCCCAGGAATTTCAGATCACATCAGAGAGAAGGGCTGATTCCCTGGGGTCCTCCTGTTTCTCTAGGAAGGAGCATGTGCCTCTTCTCTGAGAACCAGCTCCGGAATCTCATGGGATGTGTGTCTTGGGGGTGGGGGGTGGGAGAAGGTTAGGTTTTCAGACTCTCACTCCCCAAGACAGCCAGGGACCCTGTGGTTAGTATTCAACAGAACCAGGCAGAGATCTGGCTTGAAGTCCCAGCTCCTTCCTCTGTCCCTTAAGAAAGCAGGACCTCACACCGCATTGCACTGACCTCCCCAACCAAGGACGCCCCACTGGGGAGCCAGCTAGGAGGACAGAGTAGAAAATGGACCTTCCAGTCTCTCCTTACCAGTCCCCCAAAGAGTTAAGGTAAAACTGGTTCCCACTCCTCCTTATGGGGCTCACCTCCAAGATGGAGTGGAGCCTGTCTGCGTCTGGGGACTCTGCCAGCAGGTTCCCCAGCATGGCATCCAGGAGCTCTGGCATGACTTTGTGCAGAGCCTACAAAGCATGGCTCCGAGTTAGGGAAACTGGGCCTACGCCTGCCACAGGATGGGAAAAGTGGTCTCTGGGAAGCACTGGTGAGACCCCCAAACACATATCCTGGCCTCTCTCATTCACATCCCACTGCAGGCAATTAGCAAGGATTGATTACACCTGGATCTTTGATCCATGAGCCTAGCAGGTCTCTGCAGAGGGCCTTGTATGCAGAAGAGGATAAAACAGACAAGTTGCGATGGATGGAAGCTGGATTGCTGGGCAAAACATGGCATATGAAAGAAAGAAAGAAAGAAAGAAAGAAAGAAAGAAAGAAAGAAAGAAAGAAAGAAATCCCCCAGGGAGGTGTAATCCTCTGGAGGGAAGGATCCAACCCTGCAGCTTGTTCCATCTCTGCCTACCCCACCCCTAAATCTGGAGCTCCAGCAAATCAAGGGAGCAGGGACCAAGGACCACTCTGGAAGAGGAGGAGGATGTAGGAGGAGGATGTACCTGGATGCTGATGGTGTCCTTCTCCATGCCCAGGGTGAAGACGGAGCAAAGGGCAGATTGCAAGAGGTGGGTCTCTAGGTCAGGCTCAAGGGCTGGATTCATGGTGCTGGCAAGAGAGAGGAGCTGGTATTAGACTGTGCAGTAATGGGGGTGGGACTGTCGCCAACACAGACACGAAACCACAGGGATATAGGCACAGGCTGGCAAGAATGGAAACTGAGGCACTGAGCTAGAGAATGACAAGGCCAAGGCGTCACAGACAGACAGTGGCAGGACAGGAATAGCGCCTGTTCCCTGGAGCCTGCTGCCCCTCCTGTATCTGAGCCCAGGAGTGAGCCCCTCCCCAAGGCCCCTGCAATGTTAGTGGAGTGAAAAGAACGGCCCAGCCAGGAGAGAGTGAACCTCCCCACCCCACCAGCTCTGCCAGAGGAGCCACTCCTGGGAGGTGACCTGGGAGTGGGAGGGACAGTGACTCTCAGCCTTGGGCCTGAGTAGCACTGGGGTTAGGGGAGCCAGCCGGGGCGGGGGGGGGTGCTGTATCAGTACCTGAGGTTGCCCACTGCAACCAGGGAGTTGGCGAGGATGGCGCTGGGTGGAGAGTCTTTAGGAAGCTCCTCAATGAGCTCCTGTGAGACGCAAAGGAGACAAAGGAGCGTGAGAGATTCGGGCCCTACTGACACCTCCCAATGAGGAGATTACACAGCCAGTGCCCCACATGGCCAGCAGGATCCCCCACTACCTCCTGTTCCTCCCATTTCTTCCTGCCCATCAAACTGGTCCCCCTTCCATGATTCCTGCCCAGCTCAGTCCCAATCACCTTCTTTCCTCCTCCCTGTCAAAACTGCCCCCATTCAGCACCATCCCAACTACCGAGCTGGGACCATGTTATTCCTTGCATTGTGGGGACCTGCCTATTGTCCAAATCCCCCATGAATCCTACACAAGCAGGATCAGGAACTGGGACAGTGCCTGTCGTGGGAGGAGACCTCGGCTGTTGAGGGACAAACACCCCCATCTTGGGGGTCCCACATCATGGATGTAAAAGGGCACCATTAGGGATGGTGGATCATCAGGGACAAGCCCCTCGGCAGGGGGTGGGGATGCTGGTAAGGGACAGGACAATCTTGGTTACAGCCCAGGTGGGGAACATTTGTACCTTTTCTCTGCACTGGAGCTGATCTCTGATGACCTTGAGAGCAGCTTCATCTTTGGCCATGTCCAGCCCTTCTTCCTCCTCTGAATCCCTGGGGGTCTCTGCACCAGGGAGAGAAGGTAACAGGGTGATGCCTGCTGCCACTTGGGGGAAGGACAGGGGCGTGGTGGGGAGAGCAGGATTAAAGACCCCCCCTTCCCACCTCAGGCACTCAGGGGATATCAGGCCCCACACCTCCCTCTCAGGGATGCCTTCAGCCCCCAACAGCTTTAGAAGCCCATAGCAGAGAGCCCCCCTCCACTGTCCAGGACTCCATGGGAGGTGCCGACTCCCCCAGCCCCAGAGCATCAAGGGATAAAGTGGGAGCAGCTCTTAATGTCCCCCACCCCCAGTTCCCCTTGCTGCAGGGGCAGCTGTGTGACTGCTGCTGGTGTCAGTGGGGTTCACGTGGCTCAGGCCAGACACCTGGGCTGGGGACCCCCCCCCCGCCATGTCACTGGGAGAGTGTCTGGGCCCAGGGTGTTCACATCCCCGTCCTCACCCCTCCCTGAGCCCAGCCTGGCTCCTCACCTGGAACAAAGCAGCAGCGTCCATCGGCGTCGCTGCTGCCAGAGTCCCAGGCGCTGCTGCTGCCCCATGCTGAGCTGCTGGTGCTGGGACAGGGATCTTCCACCTCCTGGCCTGAGGGGGCTGGAAGGTCCTCAGTGACCGGGCAGGGCAATGCCTCCTGTTGGGAATGAGGGCTGGGCTCCTGGGGCCGCTGCTGCCCACACAACAAGCCCCAGAGCCTCCCTGCCCGGAGCCCCTCCTGGGCTGGGTCCTGTCTGCAAAACCCCATCCTAAGCCAGCTCCATCTGGGCCTGGTCGAGGCCTCTCCCAGCTCCGTGCCTGCACCAGGAGCTGGTTTTGTTCACCAGAAGGCTGGGCACTTCCGCCTTCTGGCCTGGATGGGAGCTGCTTCCCTCAGGCTCTGGGGCCACCTGCAGAGCCTTCTTCCTGAACATCCTCAGGAGCCTGGCCAGTCTGGAATCGAGCGGGGAGCAGGTGTGAGTCTGGGGTTAAGGCAGCCTTTCACTCATGGGCCTTTTCGGTCCCTCCTCAGCCCTGCTCCAACCAGAGCAGCCCCTTCTCTCCCCACAGGAGTGCAGGGAGTGCAAGCTACACACACTGCCAGGAGTTCATTGCATGAGCTGCTCCCAATGTTCCCCCTCCTAATCCCTGCTGCTGTTGCAATATCCAGGAAGTCTCATCCTTTTAGAGCAATGGGGTCATTCCCAAAGACCATCGGTTACTTTGGACAATCAGCCCCCTCCTGTCGTCCAAGGCCACACTCCCCTGCCCAGACTAGAGAAGGAACAGAACCCAGGAGTCCAGACTTGTCCTGGGAAGCCATTCCCCACGTCAAAGTCACAAAGTCCCAAGGCACAGGAAGACCAGGGCCCTCCTCATTCCCCATTGATTTCCATGCTCAGCAACTCACAGGGTCTGGCCCATCTCAAAGACTCTTAGTCTGGGGAACAGTTTCCCACAAGGGAAGGACTGGGAGCCCCCATTGCTGGGACCTTTCTAAACAAACTGGAGACAGCTCTGGAGAAGCCTTTGCCCAGTCGGAGAGTGAGGGGCTCTGGGGGCTGTTTGCAAATGAAACCCCCTTTGGAGATGTTCTCTCCCCCTCTTTCTGCCTCTCCCCAGACAGACGGGGGAAGCCACCGAGGAATCGTAATGCCACTCACTTGCTCTAGGTGATGGTATGATGGATGGTGGATGTTCAGGGTCAGCAGATGTCCCTCGCCCTCCTCCTCACTCTCCAAGCCCAAGGCAGGCTGGTGAGGGTGGTGACCTGAGGAGTTACCCTGCCCAGCCAGCAGGCAGGGTGATGACTCTAGGGTGATCGAATGGCTGTGAAAAGAAGAGTCTGTCTTATTGCCAAGGGAGGGAGAAAGTCAGGCAGCAGCAGCGGGGTGCAGAACACTGCCCTAGTGTGGAGGTGACAGCGGCTCCAGGATCCTGACATCCCAGCACTTTACACACCTTCCTGGAGCCTCCCAACCCTCCTGGGCTGTAGCCATGGGACCCCAACCCTACTTCTGGCAAATGGGCCTCAGTTACCGGCTCAGGGTCACACCGAGTGTCAGAGCCATGGATGGACCCCTTCACCAACCACTGCTGCACACTCCCTCCCACAGCTGGCAATTGCAACCAGGCCCTAATGTCCGGTCCCCCTGCCTTTGAGAGGGAGTGTCACTCCTGCTTCCATTGCTGCCTATTGATCTGTGGGACTGGGCAAGTTGCTCCCCCTCTCTATGGCTCTCTGGGACTCACATTCCAAATGGGCTTTAAAAAAGACAATGGTTAAAGTTTGGCCCCAACTATTTCTTGGTTCTCTACACTAGCCATTTTAGCAAAGTTTAGAATTCTTGATGCTCAACGCCTGGAAACGTCCCTTTCTCCTTCGCAGACAGCGTGAGCCTCCCTCCTCACCCAGGCTCACTGCTGCCTGGAGTTAGAGAATTGACCCTATTCCCATTGGACCTACCCAAGGAGTCACACAGCAAAGCGGTGACAGAGCCAGAAAGAGAAGCCAACAGGGATAGGGCCCAGGAAATAAGGGGTGAAAATTTTAATGGGAACCATTTTCTGTCAGAAAATCCATTCAGACTAAACCACTTTGTTTCTTGAAAACATAAGACGTAGGATAAAAATTCTTTGCAAACAAATATTTGTTTGCAAAACAAGAGCATCTCCTGTTTGTCACAGTGCATTAAACTGTCTCGTCATACACAAAGAGGAGACACTGTGATCTAGAAAGTTAGATGAGATTCTTCAGTCTGAAGTAAGTAGTTGCTGGTCTTAACAATTTCAAAAGAATAAAATACCAATCAAATAGAATATGATGTCATAATCTGATATGGTTCAATGTGATAGGACACCTATTCTGCACTGCTACTAGTGACACTCTTCAATGGATCCCCATCATCCACCCATCGCGAGGTAGGTGGGAGAGGATTGTTATTCGTACTTGACAGAAGGAGAAACTAAGGCGGAGATAGGAGCAGTGACTTGTCTTAGCTGATGCAGCCAGTCAGTAGCAGAGTTGCTCTCAAATGAGCTACAGACCGACAATTGTTCATAGTAATTATTCAGTAAGTATTTTAGAAGAATTGGAATGTTAGAGAGGATCGTGAACTGCTCCGAGACAATGAATGGAGAGAAGCATCAACATTGGTCAAACATATAACTGGTTGTGACTTATTTGCTTGGTCATAAAAGAGAACAACAAAGACCAAAGTTTCCTCCCTGTCAATAGCCCCCTCCTCAGCCAATCAAGGTTGAGAGTTTGAGGGGTGGGAGGCTAAGGGTTCTCATCAAATAGCCCAAAGAATGGTACAGGTCACCACCGAAGGGATCAGTCTCGGAGCACTATTCCAGTCTCACCTCTCTGTTAGGGCCTCTCACAAACCCCCCACCACCCGGCTCCCACTGCACACACAGAGCTCCTGGTGGTGGGAGGAGAGCAGAGGAAAAGGACAAAGGAAGCAAGAAGAGAAAGGTAGGAGGGACAGAGGAAAAGGGAAAACAAAAAGGAGAAACCCCAATCTTCCCAGTGATTCTAAGGGACAAGTCCTATGGTTACCACCTCAATCTAGTGTTTTCCATTCCTAGAATTCAGCCGGCACCTGATGGATGAGACTGAACAGATTTCAAACCTCTCGGAGGCTCTTACCTTCTATACAGGGACATCTGTTTTCTAGCAAAATCAAGAAAAGAAAAGAAGAAAACTCCAAAGAGGGTCCTCCTTGCGCTCCCGTACGTGAAAGTGAATTCTCTCTCAGTCCTCAAGGAGACACCTCGAGAAGGAGATGTGCTGAAGCAAAGCCACTGAGATCTCCAAGGTTGCCCCTGTCCAGCACCCCTGTCCTGCCTGGCTGATGTCAAGATCTCTCTGTGAGATCATCGCCTCCCTACCACCTTTGTCCAATAGGCTGAGGTCCTGACAAAGGCCCTTGTGATGTCACTGCCACACCCACCCCTTCCCTGCAGTGCTGACTCTTCATTGTGGGGATGACACCGACTACACAGTAGAACACGAGAGGCTCTTCCCCAGGCTGCAATCAGGTTTTCATAAGTTAGTAGACTTTATGGCCAGAAGAATCATTAGAGCATTTAATCTGATCCCCTGCATATCCTAAGGCCTCCTGTATGTCAGAAAAGCTGATTTTTTCTTTTACTCAAACGTTTTCCAGAAAGGCATCTAGTCTTTATTAGAAGATCTCAAGAGATGGGGAAGCCATGATTTCTCTTGTTAGTTTGTTCCAATGATGAATAACCCTCTTACAAATCTGGGTCTTATTGTCATTATACTTTTTCTGATTTCTGCTTCCATCCATGGGGTCTTGTCATGCTTGTCTCTGCTAGATAAAAGAGCCCTTTTACACTCAACATTTTCTCTCCATGAACTCAAGCAACTCACCTTTCATTCTTCTTTTGTACATACTAAACAGATTGAGCTTTTTCAATGTCTCGTTATAAGGCATCATCCCCATCACTCAATTATGAATCTTTTCTCTATCCTCTCCAATTTTTGTAATATAATACTCAAAATGTGGACACAAGAACTGGATTCAACACTCCAATATCAGTCTCACCAATGCTGAATCACTTCCCTTTCCATACTCATTACTCTATCCATCCAAGAATGGCTTAAACCTTTTTTACCACAGTTTCACATTGACAAATTATGTTGAGCAGCTCATCCAGTATGGCCCCGAAATCCTTTTCATGGTCACTGCTTTCCAGCGGACTGTCCCCCATTCTGTAGGGTGTCGTCTGACACCTTTGTTACTGGAAGCATGGGTTTGCACATGGCTTTGTTGAAACCTAATTATTCAGTAACTATTTAAGAAGAACTAGCCCATTCGAGAGAGAATCACGAACTACTCAAAGTCAATGAATGGAGAAAAACAGCAAGAGTAATCAAAAACATGTTTGGTTCTGGCTTATTTCCTTGGTCTTCTCAAAAGAGAGTAACAAGGACTTGAGTTTCCTCCCTCACAATAGCCCCATGCTCACCCAATCAGCACTGAGATTCTGAGAATCAGAAAGCTGAGAGTTCTCACCAGCTGTCCCAGGTCACTACTGGAGAGAGTCACTCTTAGAGCACTATTCCAGCCACATGTCTTTGGGAGGGCCTCCCGCAAAGAGAGTTGGAGCGCAATCCACCCCTCCTCGCTCCCCACTCCACATGCACAGACAGGTCCTGGTGGTGAAAGGAGAGCAGCGGAAAAGAACAGAGATGCAAGAGAAGAAGAAAAAGGAGGGAGAGACAGGAAAAGAGAAAACAAAATGGAGAAACCCCAATGTCCCTAGTAATTCTCAGGGACAAAGTCCCAGGTCAGGAATAAAATGCTGCTCCCACAATCTAGTGTTTTCCTTTCCTAAAAATCAGCTGGCATCTGATGGATCAGACTGAACAGGTTCCAACCCTCTCAGGGGCTCTTACCTTCTATACAGGGATGTCTGTTTTCTAGCAAAATCAAGAAAAGAAAAGGAGAAAACTCCAAAGAGGGTCCTCCTTGCGCTCACGTACATGAAAGTGAATTCTCTCTCAGTCCTCAAGGAGAGACCTCGAGAAGTAGACGTGCTGAAGCAAAGCCACAGGGATCTCCAAGGTTGCCTCTGTCCTGCACCCTTGTCCTGCCCGGCTGATGTCAAGATCTCTCTGTGAGATCATCGCCTCCCCACCACCTTTGTCCAATAGGCTGAGGTCCTGCCAAAGGCCTTTGTGATGTCACTGCCACGCCCAGCCCTCTCCTGCAGTGCCTGTCCAGCCACACTGGATTTTTGAGCTGCTTCCCCTGGATCACCCCACTCAATGACTCTTCATTGTGGGGATGACACCGACTCGGGGTTCAGCTGATCGCCATATTTGGGGTCGGGAAGGAATTTTCCTCCAGGGTAGATTGGCAGTGGCCCTGGAGGTTTTTCGCCTTCCTCCGAAGCATGGGGCAGGGGTCGCTTGCTGGTGGATTATCTGCTACTTGAAGTCTTTAAATCATGATTTGGAGCATTCAACAGCAGAGTCAAGGGAGTGAATTATTTCAGGAGTGGGTGGATCGGCTTATGTGGCCTGCATCTTGCAGGAGGTCAGACTAGATGATCATAATGGTCCCTTCTGATCTTGAATTCTATGATTCTATGATTCTATACACAGTAGAACATGAGACGCTCTTCCCCATGCTACGCTCGGTTGTTCATGAATTAGCAGACTTTATGGACAGAAGAGACAATTAGAGCATGTAATCTGACACCCTGCATATCACATGCTTTCTGTATAGCATGGTAGCTAGTTTTTCACTAAACACGTTCCAGAAAGGCATCTAGTCTTCATTAGAAGACATCAAGAAGTGGGCAATTTCCACCACTTCCCTTTCTAGTTTGTTCCTTTGGTGATTCATCCTCACTGTTGAATATTTGTGTCCTATTTCTAATATGAATTGGTCTCTTTCAGTTTCCAGCCACTGGGTCTTGTTATGCTTTTCTCTGCTAGATTAATGAGCCCTTTAATTCCCAATATTTTCTCTCCATGAAGTCACTTCAACACTTCAGTGACATCACCTCCCAATCTTTTTGATAATCTAAAGAGGCTGAGCTCTTTCAGTAGCTCACTAGGAGGCATTTTTTTCCACCCCTCAAAACCTTTCATTGCTTTTTGCTGCCCCATCTCCAATATTTCAAAATCTTTTTCAAAAGTGGATGCCACAACTGGATGCCGTATTCCAGGATCAGTCTTACTGATGGTGTGTCACTTCCCTGTGCTACTCACTGCTCTTTTCATACATCTAATGATGGTGTTAGCCCTGTTCACCACAGCATCACACTGGGTGCTCATGTTGAATGGCTTGCCCAGCATGGCCCCTAAATCCTCTTCACAGTTAGTGCTTTCCTGGATACACGTCCCCATTCTGTAGATTCAGCCTGCATGCTTTGCTGCTAGGGATAGGACCTTTCATTTGGTTCTTTCCAAATTTGTTTTCTTTGAATGGGTCCAGTTTATCAAGGGATCCGATTGCTCTGTGTCACTGCCCTGTCCACAGCATTAATTACCACTTGGCTAGTATTTTATCACCCACCATTGTTAGCAGCAGTGATTTTATATTGTGTTGCAGTTGATTGATATTTATTTTCAAGAATTAGTCCTTGAGAGCCTCTTCATATCCCTAGTGCCCAGAACCTGCTCCGCAGAGCCCAGCGAGAAAAGGCCGCCCAGCCCAGCTGTTCCATGGGGCGAAGCACAGAACACACTTAGGAGCTTGTGTTATCCATAGGTTCTGAACAACATGTGGGGGTCATCAGCTTAAAAAGACACTCTAGACCGGTAGCGTAGACAGGCCCCAAATGTATCTAAGTTTTCCGCCTTGCAAAATAGGAGAGAGAAAAAACAGAACCTTGATTAGCTAGTTATAGTTATAGTTGTGGAAACTGAGGGACACAGAAGCAAAGAGATTCGCTCATGGTCAAAAAGCCAGGAATAGAAAATGGCAGATCTGCTGCTAGTCAGTCCTGGGCCCTAGCTGTGTTTATCCTGGCCTCTCTGCTTCAGCTCCAGTAACAACCCGAGTAGAGGTTTTCTTCTTCTCCATGTTCTTTAACTTCACGTCACTGCTGAAGAAAGATTGTTTTCTTACCAGCTGGCTCCAATGCATGTAGATGTCTTTCCAGAAGATGTGCTCTGGCTCAGTCACATGTCCTAGGTTTTCTCGAGGAAGCACTCGGTGATGTTCTAGGGCCTGTGTTATACAGAAGATGGACATAATGATCCTTTCTGACCTTAAACTTTTTCTTTTGCTAGGAGGATAATGCTGGACATTTTCTCACATTCACTTTCCTTTGGAATAATTAAAATCCAGTCCAAAGGATTTCCTCTTCCACTGTGTCTTCAGCACCTTTCATAGAAACAGCTACTATTAGCCCACAGGTTTCCAGTTTCAGGCTGTCCCAGGGTGAGATGGCCATTAAAGGGGTTGCAGCTCAACTGAACCTATCCCCAGGTGAAAGGAATATGTGCAGGTCTCACGGGAGAAAGAGCAGCATGTAACTAGGATCCAGGCCTGTTGGGTGATATAAGGACAGCCTGTGCTCCACCAGGAGAGACTGGAGCAGGCCTGGGAGGGGCATGAATAGTCCTTTAAAGGCAGGTTAGGTTCACAGTAGGGGATGGAACAGCCAAGCTGCTAGGGATGGAAGCTGGGCCTCCTGGTGGTGTCCAGGAACGAAAGCACAGCATTTGCCAGGAAGAGTCCAGCGAAAGGGCACGCCCCATCCACCTTCCACCCCAGATCCTCTGGACCTTTTCATCGGGTCCCTGCCCCATAGATCCAACTGCCCCCCTCCCGCCCTTTCACCTTGAGCTGGTTGCACAGTTTTCAGCCAGTTCCATTCCAGACTGAACCAAGGAAACATCTGTACATGCTCATGTGCCACACCCTTCACTTCGTCACCCTCGCGTCCTGCCCCGACACAAAGTGGCGGAACCTCCTGCCACCTCTCGAGGGTGAGAAGTCCCGGTGGACCAGCCTATACTCCACCCTGGTTCCAAGGCCAGCCGGGGATATCAGTTGGTGGCTCCTCCACAGGGTCGTGAGCACGGGCGTGAACTTCACACAGTTTACCCCTATCCTGGACACCTGCCCCTTCTGTGGCAGAAGGGAAACCCTGGTGCACATTTAACTAGAGTGTGCCAGGTTGCAGCCCCTATTCCGGCAGAGTGGATTCTCTCTAACCCTCCTCCTGAGCCTGGCAACAGAGATGCCAGGATGACACAGGGCAAAAGAATGTTTGATGCATGAAGCATCATCTAAAATCACCTTCCAAGGAGTTAAAGAGAAGCCAGGATAAAATAAAGGATTCAAATTCATATTGTTACTGCTAGTTGGGGTAATAATTTGCACAAATAGCCTCTCAGACTTGCTAGGCTTGTTAGCCGTTAACAGTATGGAAAGCTGTATCTTCAAGGTTTTTTCCCCTCTGTTTGGACTTGTCATGAGGAATACAAATCTCACACTGGGCAACAAGGGGTTAAGGAGATTCTCTGGCCTCAGCCAGCCCCACCCCAACACAGCTGCAGGGTAAGCACAGACCTGAGGGAGGATTTAAAAGGGAGCAGAACAGCTCACTTGTGGGCAGACTTGGCAAGAGGATGGTCCTTTATCTGGCAGGCCCTGAGGGAAGGCTGGCTCTGTCCCTCAGCAACTGCCTGAAGGTCCCTCTCTGAGGGAAGAGAGGACATGCATCTGTTATACCCAGAGAGGGAGGTGTCACGGACTCACAGATCATGCCCACTCGTGGCCCTGTGCGGTCTGTGGAGGGCACCCCTTCCAGGGTGACAGCCCTTCTCGGGGGTCCACTCTCTCTCCAGTTCAGGCCCCTCCATCTCCTGGAGCCACACCTCTCTGAGCTATAGCACACCTGTTTCTCGCTGTGGGCCCCCTCAGGGAGTCCACTCGCTCTGGACACCCCAGGCCTCCACCCCCGAAGGAGTTGATGCAACCCTGTTCACTAGCCCGGAGCGACTCTCAGCCAGCGTAAAACAGGAGGGTTTATTGAGGGTTGAACACAGCACAGGCAACTCTCAGGGCCTCAAGCCTGGCCTCCGTCAGCACAGCACATCCCAGTGCCTCTGCATCCCAGTGGGTTCTGTCTGCTCCCCTTCTCCAGCCCAGAGTCCCCCTGCTTCCCAGCTGGGAATTTGATATCCCCAGCCCCAATCCTCGCCTCTGTCCATTGTCTTCTCTCGAGGTAAACAGGGTCGTAAACTGGGTGGCCTGGACCTCCTCTCCTTTCAACCCTCCTCTGGCCCCCTCTGGCTGGAATCGGCTGGTCAGGTCACCCGGGTCCTCTCTTCGCAGCCCATTGTCCTCCCACTGGCCAGAACCAGCTGTGACTCCTGAGCTGCGTCCCCAGGGCACCAGGTCACCAGTCATGGGGTATCCATCCTCCAGGCCATCAGCTGGGGTCCCAAGTTCCCTCTCTGGTCCTCTGTAACAACAAACCCCCTCTCCCCTCACCTCATTAAACCAGTAATACCCAGGGACACTGAGTCTCACTCCCTCTGCATGCAACCCACCGGAAAACACGGAAAAACCAAGAAACCCCCCCACTTCGTCATAGGAGGCATTTCCCCCTCACACCTACCAGCCAGTTGTTGAGTGTTGATTCCTTGGCTTTTATTTCTGGACGACCCCGGAAGGGGAGAAGTTTGGAAGTGACTGGGCTGGAGGGCCAAGTCAGCTGCCACCCCAAGAAGGAGAGAGCTGATTGAAAAGTTAGCCCGTTCAATGCACCAAATGTAAATAGGGCTGGTTGGAGCTGTCCTCTGTTGGTCCTTTCTGAATACAATCAAGTCACGATCACTGGCCCTAGAGCAACTGTTAACATGCAGGCCAGTGATCACCACCACAGTGAGACGCACAATAGAGTCTTAGAAAAGTATCTGTATTTTTTTTAAATCTCCAAGGATGATTTACTAATGGCTACTTGAGACCTCACCCATCTGTCTCCAAATAGGAAGTCCCCCATGCTAACCCAATTGTCTTCCCACAAGTCATAAACAGGTGCTAAAGGAAAAACTGAACCTTCTCTGGTCTGGATTCAGTGAACTGTACCAGCTTCCACTGATTCCCCTGCTAGGCCATGTTAGTTAGCAGGTTGAACCCTGTTCATTTGAGGTCCTGGGGTTCTCTAGAACCAAGAAATTTAAACAGGTAATGACGTGTCTAATGTCAAGTGCCTCCGAGCCCACCACTGTTATTCATCTCTCCCCTTCCTATTCGGGTTGTAACCAGTGACACTAACATTCCAGTAATACACATCGTCCGACCAGGTTTCCCCGTTCTATCCACTTTCCCCTCCACAATGAGAATTTCCAGCTTCTCTTCCTTCTTGCCTAGACTCCCGTGGTAAAAGCAGTGTTACTTCCCTTCATGCTTCCAGTGAGTATCTTGCAGGGCATGTACACTGCAGCACATCATTCTCCTGAGCACACACTTGTGTTACTGCAGGAGGGTTATCGGCGGAGGCGATGTGTGGGGGAGGGGGCACCTAGTGTCACATCCTCTGCCCAGTGGCAGCTCCAGGCCCCAGCACACCAAGCACGTGCTTGGGGCGGCATGCCGCGGGTGGCGCTCTGCCAGTTGCCGGGAGGGTGGCAGGCGGCTCCGGTGGACCTCCCGCAGGTGTGCCTGCGGAGGGTCCGCTGGTCCCGCGGCTCCGGTGGAGCATCCACAGACGTGCCTGCAGGAGGTCCACCGGAGCCGCGGGACCGGCGACCAGCAGAGCGCCCCCCGCGGCATGCTGCCGTGCTTGGGGCGGCGAAATTGCTAGAGCCGCCTCTGCCCCCACCCCTACCCCGAGTTGCTGCTAGGTTTGTACTCAGCATGCTCACATGGACTGAGCATGCTCAGTAACATAGCTGAAGCCAGATGCCCTCACTCTCCCCCAACCCCTACTATTGGCAGGCACAGATCATCACTGGTTATCTGGAAGCCAGGAAGAGACTCCAACTCATGTGTCACATTCTTCCCTCCATTGGAAGGTGCCATGGGAGAACATGTCCCCATGCAGGGGCAATAGGTTTTTATAATTTTGGGGGCTGTCCAGAAATGTCCAAGTCCTGCCCCACCCCCAGCCTTGTATGTCAATATATAGTAACTCCTCACTTAAAGTCATCCCAATTAATGTTGTTTTCTTGTTAAGGTGATGATCAATGAGAGCAGTGACTCTCAAACTTTTTTTTCCGTGGACCACTTGGTGCCATTTTTCAATGGTTTTTGTGCAGCGCGCTCTGTCTTCTCTTTTGGTCTGCGGGAATGGAGCCCGAAGTGCTGAGGAACATGCTGACGAGTCTCGCCAGCATGTTACATTTGGCAGTTGAGTTACTCCTTAAGATCCAAACTGACAGTGAGGACTCCGACGATGATATCGACTTGAGTAATGCATACGCCATGAGATTGCTTGTGGCATTCACAGAAATGCTCACCACCGTGGAACGCCGCTTTTGGGCTCGGGAAACAAGCACTGAGTGGTGGGATCACATCATCATGCAATCTTCCAGATTGCAATAGCCACCCACTTCTCCACCATCAGGGCAGCTCTCAATCTCGTGTCCTTGTGCCGCAGGGTGGGGGTGAGCTCCTCACACAGTCCCATGAAAGAGGTTTGTCTCATCCAAAACTTCTGCAGCCACTGCTCGTCATCCCAGACTTGTAATTGTCCACCAGAAATGTTATGTTTATTAAAAGCTCACAGAATCTTTTTCAGAGAACAGGTAATATGCCGTGTTTATGTAAAATGTTAAATGTATTAAAATCAGTATATACGCACGCGCACACACACGTGTGCACACACACACCAAACCAGTCCTTATCATTGCTCGAGTCAGCCTAGTGGCCAGCTAGACCGAACACGAGTGGGAGCTGGGCCTCCATCGGACACCTCCAATGCATTGTTGCTGGTGCAGAACGAATCCAAAGTTTCCTGGCTCCTGCCCATCTTTATAGCAGTTGCCTCTCATGTAAATCTATGGATTTTGCTGTGTCAGCTGGGATTTGTGAATTACAAATTTGCTGTTCTCACAGTCACCTTCCATCACTGATGTTTGGATCCTTAATCACAAACTGGGTACTGGATGTTTACACAGCTGCTCCTTATCTTATACTTTGTTCTTAGTTTGGGGCAGATGCCTTTGGGCTTCAGGGTTGTCAATTTGCCCTCCTTGGATCATCATGGCAAGGGTGATACTGGTGTCTCTGTTTCCTTCACTCTTTCTTCAGTAATTAGGCTACTAACATCCTATCTCTTATTTGATACACACACAGACATCATTCACACACAGAACAGCTGTCCATTCTTTTACCAAGCAATGAGAGGAAACAGCACAGAGGCTGTTAAACCATTTTCTAACAAGCAGGCTTCTAACAGAACATCATGGTTTTGAAGCAGATCCATTTCATATCACTACTTTAGCTTCTAAAACAAATTACTGCTAACTTAATAAATCCAAAAAAAGCTTAATAGAGTGAGGGAACTTCGTCAGGGTTTGGGCTGTTTGGCTAACACCCCCACCAGTGTGTCCGAGGTCAGACTGGCAGGAGCAGGGTGGCAAGCTCTGCAAAATGGCATCCTCCATAATAATGCCAGACAAGACCATGTCTGGTATTGGACAGAGACAAAACTTTCCATAAACAGCACAGTCCGACTCAAAACCGGACAAATGGCCTGCCTAGAGATGCATCTTAAATAAGTTTTTAAACCAACTTAGTTAACCTGAGTGAAAGGTTGTGTGGACACTTATTTTGGTTTGAACAAGGCTTATTTCAGTTCATCTTAAATCAATTAGGAACAGGTTAATCTAAACTGCAGTAAGCTGCTTTTAAAATGACATAAGAGGAGCATCCACACAGGTATTTGCTCTGCTTTAGCTAAATTGGTTTAAAACACAATTGCAGTGAAACTGGTGCAACTGTCTGATGTAGACAAAGCCTGAGGCCTTGCCTAGATCCCAAGTTGCACTATTTTAGTTAACCAGTGCAAAACCCAATATGGACACACTTATCTTGGTCCAGAGTGGCCTTGTCATAACTATAAAGGGAAGGGTAACAACCCTCCTGTATACAATACTATAAAATCCCTCCTGGCCAGAGGCACCAAAATCCTTTTACCTATAAAGGGTTAAGAAGCTCAAGTAACCTGGCTGACACCTGACCCAAAGGACCAATAAGGGGACAAGATACTTTCAAATCTTGGGGGGGCAGGGGGAGAGGTTTTTGTTTGTGCTCTTTGTTTTGGTGGTGTTCGCTCTTGGGACTAAGAGGGACCGGACATCAATCCATATTCTCCAAATCTTTCTGCACAAGTCTCTCATATTTCAAACTTGTAAGTAACAGCCAGGCAAGGCGTATTAGTTTATCTTTTTTTCCCAACTTGTGAATTTTACCTTTGCTAGAGGGATGTTTATCCCTGTTTTGTTGTAACTTTGGGTACGTCTACACTACGGGATTATTCCGAATTTACATAAACCGGTTTAACAAAACAGATTGTATAAAATCGAGTGTGCGCGTCCACACTAAACACATTAAATCGGTGGTGTGTGTCCACGGTCCGAGGCTAGCGTCGATTTCTGGAGCATTGCACTGTGGGTAGCTATTCCGTAGCTATCCCATAGTTCCCGCAGCCTCCCCCCCCCCTTTGAATTTCCGGGTTGAGATCCCAGTGCCTGATGCGGCAAAAATCATTGTCGCGGGTGGTTCTGGGTAAATGTCATCAGTCACTCCTTCCGCTGGGAAAGCAACGGCAGACAAGCATTTCATGCCTTTTTTTCCCTGGATTGCCCTGGAAGATGCATGGCAATCGTGGAGCCTGTTTCGCCTTTTGTGACTGTCACCGTATGTGTACTAGATGCCGCTCACAGAGGCGATTCAGCAGTGCTACACAGCTGCATGCTTTTGCTTTTGCATGATAGCAGAGATGGTTATCAGCCATATTGTACCATCTACCATACCATAAATTGGTAATAAGATGGGCATGGCTACCAGTCCTTTTGCACTGTTCCATTTGCTGCTGTCATAAGTGCCCCTGGCTGCTCTTAGCCAGGGGCGCAAAAGCCAAAATTGGGAATGACTCCCTGAGTCAATCCCTCCTTTTTGGTATCTAAAAATAGAATCAGTCCTGCCTAGAATATGGGCAAGTGTACTAGAGAACCACTGTATCAGAGAACCAGAGAGCACAGCTGCTCTGTGTCAGATCCTGCATAGATTATGAGCTGTATGCTATTCACAGGGGGTGCTCCTGCAACAACCCCACCTGTTCATTCCATTCTTCCCCAGCCTTCCTGGGCTACCATAGCATTGTCCCCCCACTTGTGTGATGAAGTAATAAAGAATGCAGGAATACTTGTTAGTGAGAAATGAGTGGAAGGCAGCCTCCAGTTGCTATGATAGTCCACATAGGACATTAAGGAGTGTGGAGGAGAGGAGCCCAGCATCCTGCTGCTAGTCCAGGGGCAATTGAATCTTTTCTTTACACATGAAGGGTGGGGGCTGATGAAGCTCAGCCCCCTGTTGCTATGATGATGATGGTTATCAGCCATATTGTACCATCTACCAGGAAAAATTAGGACCAGGTGCCCTTGATTGACCTAACAGATTCTGGTCATCATGGTTACCAGTCCTTTTGCACTGCCCCATGTGCCAATAGGCTGATGATGAGGACGGATTTCCATCTTTTTGTACCATCAGCGTGGGGGGAGCAAGGATGTTGGTGTTGAGTGCTGCACCATCGCGTCTATCTGCAGCATTCAGTAAAGATAGGGTGACATGTAAAAGAGTCAAGAGATGATTGTTTTCCCTTTCACTTCTGGGGGTGGGGGGGGGTGCGTAAATTGCCTAGCTATGCCCTGACCCACCGCGAACACTGTTTTTGACCCTAGAAGCATTTGGAGCTCAGCCAAGAATGCAAATGCTTTTCAGAGACTGCAGGAACTGTGGGATAGCTTGAGTCCTCCAGTCCATGAGCGTCCATTTGACTCTTTGGCTTTCCGTTACGCTTGTCACGCAGCAGTGCGCTGAGTCCCTGCTATGGCATCTGTCTGGAGATATTTAAAAAATGATTTTGAGCGCTGATAGAACAGATTTGCCTGCCCTTACAGCGATCACGTCCGCATCGTCCATGCGGGAGCTCTTTCTTTATTTTGATTTTTAACTGCATCACCACCCATGCTGATCGGAGCTCCACGCTGGGCAAACAGGAAATATTCAAAAGTTCGCGGGGCTTTTCCTGTCTACCTGGCCACTGCATCCGAGTTCAGATTGCTGTTCAGAGCGGTCAGTGGTGCATTGTGGGATACCGCCCGGAGGCCAATACCGTCGATCCGCGGCCACACTAACCCCAATCCAATATGTTAATACCGATATTAGCCCTACTCCTCTCGTTAGGGAGGAGTACAGAAACCGGTTTAAAGAGCCCTTTATACTGATATAAAGGGCCTCTTAGTGTGGACGGTTGTGGCGTTAAATCGGTTTTACGCGCCTAAAACCGGTTTAAACACGTAGTGTAGACCAGGCCTTTGAAACTAAGGCTAGAGGGGGTTCCTCTGGGCTCTTTGAATCTGATTACCCTGTAAAGTTATTTTCCATCCTAATTTTACAGAGATTTTTTTTCTTTTTCTTTTAAGAACCTGACTGATTTTTCCATTGTCCAAAGACCCAGGGGTTTGGGTCTTTGATCACTTTGTACCAATTGGTTAGGATATTATTCTCAAGCCTCCCCAGGAAAGGGGGTATAAGGGCTTGGGGGGATATTTTGGGGGAAGAGAAACTGCAAGTGGTCGTGTTTTTTGTTAAATGACTTGGTGGTGGCAACATACCAGGTTTTAACCTAAGCTGATAGAAATAAGTTTGGGGGCTTTCATGCGGGTCCCCACATCTGTACCCTAGAGTTCAGAGTGGGGAAGGAACCCTGACAGGCCTGTTTTGCTTTAGCTTAAGCCAGTGAGAAATCTATGTAAGCCAAATCTACATGAGCCCCTCTTAGGCCTGTGTTTGTCCCAGTATAAGTATTTTGGTCAGAGATGTGACTTTCTACCTAAATGGTTCTAGCACTACAAACCCTAGTGCGGCTGCATTTAGATCAGTATATAAGTGAATCCTCCTGGTAGAGCTTATTCACCTCCCCATAAGGGAACAGCTACACTGATATAAACATCTCTGTACAGGTATGTGACGGGGCGGGACAGCCCCGCACTGGTACAGCAGGGGTTAACCCTTCTTTGCTAGCAGAGGAAGCCACGCCCAGGAAGTTCTGCTGGGCATGCTCCAACTGGCAGACAGGTATAAAAGCCTGCAGGTCTGCTCAGTCTGGGCTGGCCACCGGGGGAGCAGGATGCAGACCGTCAGCTCCTGCAGAAGGAGAGCCAGTGAGCCTGGACCGGGGCGTCAGCCGAGCTGAGGCCGTACCGGAGACCCCGGAGAGGGACGCCTGCCGCGAGGGACCTACGGGGGAGCCGCTCCCACAACACCGACGTCTGGCCAGACAGGGTAGGAAGTGACCCAGGGGATTGTAGAGACTGACAGCCTTAAAGCTGCAGTGCTGCTCGGCGTGTTGCGGGCGGATCCCCGCCGAGCGGGTGGCAAGGAGAGCTTGCCACAATCAGGGCCCTGGGTCGGGGCTCGGTGGAGAGGGCGGGCCCGAGTCCCCCTACCCCACCCCTTAATACCCCGCCCCGAAGGGGGCGTCTATGGACTCCGGCCGCTAGGCCGCGCTGCCCCGCCCCGAAGGGGGCGTCTATGGACTCCGGCCGCTAGGCCGCGCTGCCCCGCCCCGAAGGGGGCGTCTATGGACTCCGGCCGCTAGGCCGCGCTGCCCCGCCCCGAAGGGGGCGTCTATGGACTCCGGCCGCTAGGCCGCGCTGCCCCGCCCCGAAGGGGGCGTCTATGGACTCTGGCCGCTAGGCCGTAATACGCCAGCTGCCAGGGGCAGACCGAAGGACAAGTGAGTGGTGCGGCGCTAGGCCCCCAGCCCGCCCCTGCCACAAGGGGTGCTGGGGTGTCAGACTCCGCCTGCAGTGGAGGGGCTGTTAATCACATTGGTTTAGAAATACACTGTTAGCTAAACAGATGCGAATGCGTATGCAGCAAAGGCCCAGCATTTACAGTTGTGGTGATTAACATGTTAATTCACAGTTAATGAGCTTGAGTTAAAACAGGCCCCAACACTCTTCTGGACAAACCAAAGGGGGAGTCCCTTCCTGTCTCCCCATCCAGGGAACTCCAGGTGCAGATCCTGCCCACTGACTGGCTGTCGCACAGGGGAAAGTGCTACTGGGTTTCTGAAGACAATACAGAGAGGACTGGGAGCCATGTGATGGATTGGCAAGAAGGGGTCAAACCCTGAGGATCCAGGACCTGGATGAAATGGTGATGTGAAATGTGGGGAGTGGAAACTACTGCTGCAGAGATCTAGTCTGTTCTGGAAGGCAAAGCAGAGGAGTAGCAGGAGCTGGGGGACCTCAGAAACTTTCCCTGGCTGCAGGAAGCCCCCATTCCTGCTGGGGAGTGGGAAGACAGTCACCAGGCAGCTTCAGAGCAGTTATTTGTCTGCCCATCTCCTCTCCACTTCCCATGCAATGATCCTGCAGCCTTCAGCTATGAATGCAATGCATGCAGGTAGTCAGCCACCCTGCATGCCTGGGGGTGTAGCAATTGCAGTGATGGCCTCTTTGCCCAAGAACACTATCGCATATGATAAGTATGTGGAGATATGAAGACAGGAGATAGTAGTGTGGAAAGGGTGATGGCCCCAGGGCATGGAGGGATCTGGTGAGAGTAGCAAAGACATCAAACATATGGTGGAGGATGTAAAGAAGTCTAATGGTTATGGCACTGGACTAAGAATCAGGAGACTTGGGTTCTATTTTTGCCCTACTGGGTAAGTCAGAAATTCTTAGTGCACAGACTGTAGATTAAAATAGGGTTGACTTCTTCAGGGACAAGAAACTGTCCAGAGCTGTGGCATTTGAGACCCTTTCAATTATCATGTGCTGGTTCCATCAGGCAGCTCTGTTTCCCCTGCTTGGTTTGGGTCCCTCTTACATCTCCAAGGAGACCTTGGAGTGCTCTGGGTAATGTTCTCTGGTTTCATTGGAAAGACAGCAGAGAACCCAGGGAATTACAGAAGGTTCTGATCACCCTGTTGTCTCTGTCATATGCTTTGCAGCAGTTCCTACAGGATATCATGCCAGGCAAATGTCCTGCTTGGATTGGACTTAACGTCATAACCCCTGCAATGAAGTGGACCTGAGTGGATGGCTCCCCATTAAATCAAACACTTTGCATCTTTCCCCATGTTAAATACATCTGAAGTGTTTTTAAACATTAGCCAAGCTAGTTGTTTATCATGATCTGTATTTATTATTGCTGCACAATAAAGCTTCTAATCAGCTATAACAAGTGCCCCTGTGAACTAATGGATGACACAGTGCAGCAATGACTTCTATTGCATGTTGTGCTGGCACAGTGTATCTATGCAAGTTTTCAGTTGCAGAAGTTTGGCCTGTATTTATTTACCTCTGAAAAACACCAAAAGTTAGATTCTGACTGTGTGGAGACAGCAACTATTATAGAAACCACATTATCACTTTTACTTTGCTTACTATAGATGGGATTATAATAAAAATGTCATAGGAAAGATCCAAATGATAACTCCAGCCTGTGTTCTTGCACAGAGGTTGTTAAACCCTGGGAACTGCTGAGAGCAGATTTAATCAGGCTCTATCCAGTACCACAGAAGCGATACCAGTATGTACTGACAGTTACAGATGATTTTTCAAAAGAGGTAGAAGAATTTCCACTTAGAACTATGACAGCACATGAGGTGGAGAAGATGACATGTGAAATTATATATCAGCATGGCTGTGCAGAGCAGATACTGGCAGATCTAGGTTTTGAATTGAATAATGATATAACAGTTTACATTTGGAGTTATTTTCACTATATGGTCAATTACACCATCATGGCCGTGTGATGGGGGCGTTAGCACCTACAAACTGAGCCTTTGCAAGCCAGCACCCTGGTCACTGAGTACACCCAGAGCATTGGGTGCAGTTAGAGGAGGAGGGACTGAGTAGTTTGGGTTTGGAAGGGCAGAGGGGATCACTTGCACCTGTAGGGAGCCTGATGAGGTCACTAGCTCAGCACTGAGAAGAAAGCAGCAGCATAAAAGTCTGAATCAGGGAGCAGGAAGGGGGCTCCTTGTAACTGCTGCTATGTTGTGATGCACCATAAAAAATCATAAAGACACTTGGTGGAGATTTCCTGGCAGACTGCAGGCTGCTTAATTCACACAGAGGTCTGCCAGCCATGGGTTGCAGGAACTGATGGGGGAGCCCATTCATAGCTAAACATTTAAAAATGAACATTGCCTGCAATCTCTTCATGACACTTCATGGTGTAAATTGTGAGTGACAACACATTTTTATGTCTTGTCAGATAGTATACATAGATACATGGATACAACCATGTTGTATGTTAACCTATATGCCAACATATTTTCCCAGTTAATAACACAATAAGATTGGATAAGAAACGACAATAATTACACATAATTCAGTGAGAAATAGAGAAAGAAACAAAGATATTTCTGAAGGAAATTTTAGGGGGAAATTATCTATTTTTAGATTAACATTTCCCTGTGTTAGAAACTAGGAAAACCACATAGCTTCAGCAGCCCATGCCAACTAGACACCAGCAAACTGGATAAAAAGCACAAAAGAATCCATCACAAGATAATTTTAGGGTATTTATTTTCAAATAATCAAGGTAAGTTTAGGGCACGCTGACATGAATGGCATATTGTGAATAAATCTGCAAAACTGAATTATTATATTGAAAATGTTCATAACACATCACGTTTAAAACAAAAAAATTGTCCTAGTAATTCCATGTGATGTTTAGATGCTTCTTTCTGAAATACTGATGAAATGTAAATTAAAATATTCTTGTATTTACACCTTGTTACAATAATATTTTCTAAATTAGAATCATCTTTTTTCTTTCATATTTTACACTGAGATTTCACAGGGGTAGAAAATTCTGACAGGAGTGAATGACCCCATCCACCACCACCTGCTACCCCTGGGGCAGGGGACGGGAAAGATGGGGGCTGGGGGTTCCCAGGTGTCTGGTTTTCGACTGGAACCTCCACTTGAAAAGGGAAACTGGCAGCGTCTGATCAGCACAGAAAGTCCAGTTGTCAGCAGTAACTGGCCCCCATCACTGGGGGCAGGAAGAGCAGCAGGGCTGGGAGGGGCCAGGCTGTGCTGCGGGGTCAGTGTCAGGGACAGAAATTCCCTCCAGCCTCAGTTGGGACCGGGCAGATTATCATGGGCGCCTTGTTTTTACCCGAGCGACAGGGATGGAAATAAGGGCGGAGTGTCCCGGAGAAGGTGTCAGTGAAAGTGAAGAGATGGGACCTGTCAGTCACATTGTAAAATGAGACCTCACCTGCCTCATAGTCCAGGAAAATCCCCACCCGGTTGGGCCTGATGGTCACAGGGAAGGAGGTCCGGGGGGAGGTGCTGGCTGCGTATTCCCCACCCCTCAGCCACACGACACAGTATCCATGCTTAGGTGTGTATGTGACCTTCCCCTTCCTGCGCACAGATTCCTTACAAACCCCCAGGTCCCATCTCATCTTGTGTCCCACTTCCACCTCCCAGTAATGCCTCCCACCCGTGAACCTCTCAGCGCCCAGGACACAGTAACAGTGATCAAATCTCTCAGGGTTGTTGGGCAGATCCTGACGTGTGTTTCCGCGTCTCATATGTTTCCGATCCTCAGACAGGAAGAGCCAGGGATTTGCTGTGTCTGGATCCAGAGTCACGTCCACTGGGGAGAGAGTCACAGAGTCAGAGCCGGGGGCAGGGGCAGGGGCTGGTCATTGGGATCAAAGGGAAATTAACCTGCAACCCCATTAATTACTGGGGGGAGGAGGGTTGTTGCCTGAGAGGAGTCAGGGCCCCTGTGCCTGGAGGAGACAATGAGAGGAAAAGGCAGGAGGAGCGGCGGAGGGTGGGAAGGTGTCAGTGGGGGAGGGGAGGGGACAGGCTGACACTGGGAGAGGAAAGGGGAGGGGTAGGTGACAGGATAGAGGGCGGTGGGGCAGAGGGGAGGGGCAGGCACAAGGGCAATGGGGGCAAGGGAAGAGGAGCAGGCACCAGGAGGGCATAGGGGGTGAAGGGAGGGGCAGGTTCCTGAGGCTTCAGGGGGTGGGGAGAGGGGTGGGCACCAGGGCAGAAGAAGGGGATGGACCCCATGGGGTACAGGGAAGCAAGGGAACATAAGAACATAAGAAAGGCCGTACCGGGTCAGACCAAAGGTCCATCTAGCCCAGTATCTGTCTACCGACAGTGGCCAATGCCAGGTGCCCTAGAGACAGTGAACCTAACAGGAAATTGTTGGTGTCATTAGGAATAACCCTAGGTAACTCCGGAGAGGGTTGAAGACCACGAGTGTCAATGAAGCCTTCCTGCTCTATGCCTAAATGAACCAAAGTCCCTCCATGTTTGAACTTTAATCGACCTAACAAGCCAGCAACAGAAAATGGAATGTGTAACAGCCAGTTATCAGTTGCAACACCACTCAAACCGGTATAAAACGGTACTAATAAGGCCTGCATGCTTCTGGCCAGAAGGCAAGATAACAGATCAAAGGAAAAAAGACAAGATAATGGTTCAAAGAAGAGTTACTAATGAGCTAGACTTGTAGCCGCCAAAGATGACTTAACTGCTTAATGTAATTGCTACTGCTCAGTGTAACTGCTACAGGGGGGTGGGAGGAGGGAAAGGGGGAGAGAGGGGGGGAGAGGGAAGAGCTTAGCTAAAGTTATGTATAAAAAGAGAAAAACTGCTTATGTTGGGGTGCTTCATTTGAGATGTGTCTGTCTCCTGGCATCGCTTTGAGATCTCAAATAAACTTTGTCTTCTCCACCCTGGTGTGTTGATTGGCGTGAAGCACACTGGGCAACGAACCCTGCTGTTGCTTTCCTCGGGCCCTCTGTGCCGGCAACAGTCTTGGCATCCCTGGGTGGGCTCGAGGCTGAAATTTAGCCTTGCCCGGACCCCTCCTGGCGGCCGACGGATTGTGGTGACGACCGATGCCCAGCGCGCACCGGTGACTTCATCGGGGGCCTCGGCGGAGATGCGGTTCGATCGACCCCGGAAGGCACAATGGTGCAACGCGCTCGAGTAGTGGAGAAGCGGCTGCGGGCGACGGATGGGGAACCGGTCCCATGGATAAGGTAGGAACAGTCCAGTGGTGTGGACTTTTGCCTGTTAGGACCTGGGGACACCCAGTGTCTCCCTAGAGTATGGGGCAGGGACAGAGTACAGGCAGGGCACGGTGTACACCCTTAGAATGCATTCTAGCAAATTGAAAAGTGTTTGGGTCGGATCCGATGACTAAGAGTAAACTGAAAAGATTCTGTACAGTAGACTGGCCTCAGTACTAACTAGAGGGCCAGGAAAGGTGGCCACCGGAGGGATCACTTAATTATAATACGATCCTTCAATTACTTCTGTTTTGTCAGTGAACGGGTAAATGGAATGAACATATGTATGCACAGTTGTTTATGTTGTTAAGAGATAGGTCAGATCTTTTGCAGAGATGTTATTTAACCTCGACAGGATCGGCCGTGGCTAATGTTAGTCCCCCGAACACCTCCCCGGTTGTGATGGCAGAGTCGGTGTCCCCTTTGGCTCCAACACCCCCACCATATAAAGACGAGGTGCCTCAGGTCCCAGAGATTGCCCCCTCAGTGGGATTCTATCCGTTAATTACTGAGAGTCGAATAGCCCGTCCTGAAAGAGACAATCGCCCGGTCGCTACTATGCAGGTTTATACCCATGTACCTTTTAACCCAGTGGACCTAGCTGCCTTTAAGGCAGAGGCTGGGGAATTCTCAACGAACCCAAGCAAGTTTATCTCAGTTTTTGAGGGATGTCTGGCCAGCCACAAGCCAGACTGGGATGACTGTAACATCCTCCTGAGAACCCTGCTGTCAGAGGTAGAACGAAATCAGGTTCTGGCTAAGGCAAGGGAGGAGGCGCAGCAGAGACACGACAGGGATCCGGACAATGTCCCTGTAGTCGCCGACCTGGTCCCCCTAGTAGATCCCAGGTGGGATCCTAATGACCACCAGAGTATGACCCGCCTCACCATGTACAAGGAGCTGCTTTTGCACGGACTCCGACACTCGGCTGTCCGCCATAAGAATTGGGCTAAGCCTTACAAGCTCATACAGGAGCCAAAGGAAAGTCCGGTCGCATTCCTACAGCGCATTCAAGATGCTATTAGACAGAATACTAATGCAAACCCCGATGACAAGGCAACTCAGGCAATCATAAAGGGTATCTTTACCAGCTGTGCGGCCCCTGATATTAAAAGGAAATTGCAGAAAAAGGAGGATTTATGCAGTTTGCATGGCACAAATTCTGGAAACTGCAAATAGGGCTTATACCCTTAGAAAGGGAGAGAAGGAAAAGAGGCAAGTGAAAATGATGGTCGCAGCAGTACAGGCCAGTGGCAGGGGAAAGTTTCAGGAAGGTGGAAGGGGCCGGGGAATGAGAGGCCATGGACGTGGGCACCCTGGCTCACAGGAAAGGCGTCTGGGTCGCAACCAGTGTGCCATATGCTGGAAGAAGGGACATTGGAAAAATGAGTGCCCCGAAAGGGAAGGTACCCCTATGATGGCAGCGGAGGATCAAGAATAGGGGTATCAGGGGAGACGGACTATCCTGCCCCCGGAACCCTGAGTAAAAATGCGGGTGGGAAATTCAGAAATAGACTTTCTAGTAAAGCAGCACGAACTGCCGTAAACCAACCCCTTCAGCTGCCTGTGGCAGATTCCCTCACTGTGGTGGGCGCCACAGGGAAAGGAACCAAGTGTCCAGTGTATACCCCAGCGGAATGTGCTTTGGGAAACAGAACTCTATCTCACAAACTGGTTTACTTCCCCGATTGTCCAACGCCTCTATTAGGACGGGACCTGCTTTGTCACTTAGGTGCCACCCTGCATTTTACCCAAGATGAAATAACCCTTACCTTACCCCCAGAGAATGCATGGATAATGACCCTTGCAATTGAGCCTTCAGCCATTCAAGCCCCAGAGTGGAGCCAGTGGGAAGACCAGGTTTTTCCTCTATTATGAGCATTGGGGGGTCCCAGGAAAGGCAGCCCATCAACCCCCCGTTAATGTTCAGCTCCTGCCAGGAAAAGGCCCAGTGCGAATCAAGCAGTATCCGATCAAAAGGGAAGCCAGAGAGGGACTGCAGGAGACTATAGACCAGTTCCTAAAATACGGGGTACTTCAAGAATGCCAGTCAGCTTGGAACACTCCCATCTTGCCTGTACAAAAGCCCAATGGCATGTATCGGCTGGTCCAGGACCTGAGGGCAGTCAATGAGCGGGTTAAAACTCTGCACCCCCTTGTTCCAAACCCGTATACACTGTTGGCCTCTATAGGGGGGCAGTACACCCATTTTTCGGTCCTAGATTTAAAAGATGCTTTCTTCACGATTCCGGTCGACACCCAATCTCAGGAGATTTTCTCCTTCAAGTGGGAGGACCAACGGAGGACTAAAAAGCAGCTTTGCTGGACAGTGTTGGCCCAGGGATTTAAAAATTCCCCCACTCTTTTCGGCCAGGCTCTGGCCAGAGACTTGGAGGAGTGGAATAATTCGGACGGGGTCCTCCTCCTGCAGTATGTAGATGACTTGCTAATTGCTGCTGTGGGTCTAACCCCTTGCCTCAAAGCCACTGTAAGCCTCCTGAACTTTGTTGGACTCCGAGGATATTGAGTAGCATGGAGTAAGGCTCAGATTGCCCTCCCAGAAGTACAGTACTTAGGGTTTCACATAAGGCAGGGGGAACGGCAGCTTTCAAATGAAAGGAAGGAAGCTATTTGCCAAGTTCCTATCCCAAGCAATCGTAAATGGCTCAGGGCATTTCTGGGCATGGCAGGCTTCTGCAGAATATGGATCCCAGAGTTTGGACTGTGGGCTAAACCCTTGTACGAATGCATTAAGGGAGCAGATCACAACCCCTTTCACTGGTCCTCAGAAATCGATAAGGCATTTAAAGTGTTAAAGAGAAAACTGATGGAAGCCCCAGCCCTGGGTCTGCCAGACCTCACTAAGCCGTTCCAACTGTACGTGCATGAAAGGAAAGGGGTGGCCCTGGGAGTGCTTACTCAGTTATTAGTCACCTGGAAACGTCCCGTGGCATATTTCTCTAAACAACTGGATCAAGTTGCCAAGGGGTGGCCGGCATGTTTGCGGGTGGTCGCAGCAACTGCCCTAGTGCTTGGGGAAGCAGAGAAGCTGACTTTGGGGGGAATTGTGCAAGTGTATACCCCTCATATGGTCCAAGCCCTGCTGGACACTAAGGGTGGTCTCTGGCTTACCCAGGCTCGGGTAGCTCGGTACCAGGCGAAACTTTTAGAAAATCCTGAAGTTACCCTGCAGACCTGCCCCTCCCTTAACCCAGCCACCATGTTGCCAGAAACAGAGGAACAGGAACACGACTGCTTGGATATAATGGATGCCCAGTACTCCAGCCGTCCGGACTTAAAAGATCAACCACTCCTGAATGCAGATTATGAGTGGTACACCGATGGCAGTAGCACTGTTACAAACGGACAAAGAAGGGTGGGCTATGCTGTTGTAACTCTCCATGAAACCATGGAAGCAGAGGGTTTGCCTGCCGGGACATCAGCCCAGCTGGCTGAATTGGTAGCCTTAACCCATGCACTTGAACTGTCAAAAGGGAAAAGAGTTAACATTTTTACTGATTCCAGATATGCTTTTGGAGTGCTACACGCTCATGCAGGTCTGTGGAAGCAGAGAGGAATGCTGACAGCCCAAGGCTCTCTGGTCAAGCATGGGCCCAAGATCCTCCGGCTTTTAGAAGTGGTACAACTCCCCTCAGCGGTAGCGGTGGTGCATTGCAAATCCCATCAAAGGGAAGATCGAGATGTGGCTAAGGGAAATGCCAGGGCGGAAAGGGAGGCCAAGCGAGCTGCTACCCTGGAACCACTGAAAGCTGAAGATGCCCAAATGCATGCCCTCATTCCATCAGTAGGGGAGCTCCCGGCCCCTCAGTACTCTCATGAAGAAAGGAACCTGGCCGACACTCTTGGGCTCCAGGAAAAGGAGGGATGGCTCCACTCCACGGAAGGAAAAATCCTCCTACCAAAGAATCTAATATGGCTAGTGCTACAGAAGCTACATCAGACCACCCATGCCGGCAGGGAGGCTCTTACCCAGCTTATGAATAAATATTTTCTAACCTCTGGACTTAGACCCCTAGCATCCCAGGTACAGGCTGAATGTCTGATCTGCCAAAAGAATAACCCTCGACCGGGAGTGTCAGTGCTGCCAGCCACTCTGGAACCTACCCCAGGCCCGGGATTGGTTTGGCAAATAGATTTTACTGAGTTCCCCCGGACCCAAGTGTTCAAATACCTCCTCGTCTTAGTGGATCGATTCAGCAGATGGCCTGAAGTCTTCCCATGCTGTAACAACACTGCTAAAATAGTGGCCCTCAAGTTTGCCAAAGAGATCATTCCATGATTCGGGCTTCCCCAGTAGATGGAATCTGACAACAGGACACACTTCACATCACAAGTTGTTCAAAAGATATCAGATGCCCTACAGATCTCCTGGAAGCTCCACACTCCATGGCGACTGCAGGCCAATGGAGTAGTGGAACGCACAAATCAGACACTCAAGTGACATCTCTCAAAGGTCTGCCAGGAGGCTTCTCTTCGGTGGCCTGATGCCTTACCCCTTGTTTTGCTCCGAGTTCGCGCTCTCCCAAAGGGCAGGTTAGGGCTCAGTCCCTTCGAGATTATGTTTGGAAGGGCATGGCCTATGAACGGTACACCGGTTCTGTTAGGGGAGTGGGAGGTAGGCTACGGCTTCTTATCTCAGTATATGTGCTTTCTGTCTGCTGTTCTCTGTTCTCTCCACAGGTATACCAAAGATTTGCAGCCTCTCCCGCTGTATGCCCCTGTCCACTCCCTGCAGCCAGGTGACTCCATTCTCGTTCGTACCTGGAAGGACGAGCCTCTCCAAGAGAAGTGGAAGGGACCCCACACCGTCCTGCTGATCTCCCACACAGCAGCAAAGGCTGAGGGACACAAGAACTGGGTCCATCACTCTCGTCTAAAAGCAGTGCCCGCTCCTGAACGGTGGACCGTCCAGCCTGCAGAGAAAACTGCCAGCGATGATCTGGGACTTAAACTGTTATTCAGGCGACAATAAGGTCTGCTGGGAATGCCCTGTGCTCTCTTTGGACAGTCGCAGCGCACTCCCCGCGAGAACTCTGAGCATTGGTTGTGTTTATTTTCACAGGGCCTGCCTAACCTGGTGGCCTGGTCCCTTTTATTTTTAATCTGCCTGCTATTGGTAATTGTTATTTTGTGGGTATTTGGGGAATTGTAATTGTTAGGCCCTAGGGTCACCAGCCCAGTATGGGTTCAGGTCCAGGGTCTGCCACAGTATTACTCTTTGCCATGGGAGCACTCCTCTCGCTAACTCCCGTTTCCCTCCAGACACATGCGGGATGGAGAGGAATCCCTATCAACTTAGAAACAAATACGTATGAGGCCCTGTAGGTTTGCTTTGCCCAAGAGTTTAACCTCTCTAACTGCTGGGTTTGTGCCCAGATCCCACATCATGCCGCTGGGATGTCCTGGAGAGTTGTTCCCCAAAATTGGTCAGACTTCTGTCAGGAGTGGATGATAGCCAAAAACAGCACCTCTGACAATGAAAGTTTACGATCTAACTGTACCACAGAGGCCCCTTATGGCTTACACACTAGCTCTTGGAATTCCCACTATAATAGCACTCTTAAGCCTCGGCCTATTCGTTTACGCTTTCCACCCGCTGGCCTCATATGCTTTCGGTAAGCCAGTACGAGTAACCATACCTGGTTTGCAGGCAATATTACGTATAGATTTTACATTGGTCCTGGTATAAATCTCACTGTCCCTGTACTAAATGCTACCGGTTGGCAGATCGGCAATGCGTTTTTTACTCTTTCCACACATGCCACCCTACGGGACCAAAGAGGTGACAATGGAAAGGTTAGTTATGGTGAATCATTCTGGGTCTGTGGTAATAGTGCCTACAAATGGCTTCCTCATGGCTGGCATGGAAGCTGTTATTTAGGCCATCTTGCTCCTCCCCTCCGCGTCCTAGCCCAGGCCCCCTCAGGTCGCCCCAGATACCGTCGATCCTTGTACGCCACCCCAGAGCCCATTGGCGAGGGAGACAGACTTGGTATGATCCTCCTCCCATCCTATGGGCTGTGGCAGCTGGCTCAATTTTATCGTAGGCTCTCTGGGTTTCTCACCAAGTTTGCCAACGAGACCTTGGCCACAGAGAAAAGCCTTAATTCAGAGCTTTACCAACTCCGGTTGCTGTCCCTGCAAAACCGACAGGCCCTAGATTATGTTCTGGCCTCCCAGGGTGGAGTGTGTGCCCTTACTGGGGAGGAATGTTGTACTTATGTCCCGGAAAACTCACAGGACATTAACAAGCACGTCCTGTCGGCCGAACAGGCTTTCAAGCAGTGGAAGGCCCAGGAAAGGGAACCCACGATTTTTGATTCCCTTTGGAATTGGTTGCCCAACCTGGGAGGGCTGGGGGGTGGCCTCCTTCCATCCATCTCCACCCTCTGTCAGACAGAGGCTAAGGACACCATTCCTTACCCATCCTGGCTAATAACCATTTATGGATTTAACCACCATGAATGTATCCAGTTCTCTTTCAAACGCTGTTATAGTCCTAGCCTTCACAACCTCCTCAGGTAAGGAGTTCCACAAGTTGACTGTGCACTGTGTGAAGAACTTCTTTTTATTTGTTTTAAACCTGCTACCTATTAATTTCATTTGGTGACCTCTAGTTCTTGTATTATGCGAATAAGTAAATAACTTTTCCTTATCCACTTTCTCAACATCACTCATGATTTTATATATCTCTATCGTACCCACCCTTAGTCTCCTCTTTTCCAAGCTGAAGAGTCCTAGCCTCTTTAATCTTTCCTCATATGGGACCCTCTCCAAACCCCTAATCATTTTAGTTGCCCTTTTCTGAACCTTTTCTAGTGCCAGTATATCTTTTTTAAGGTGAGGAGACCACATTTGTACACAGTATTCGAGATGTGGGCATACCATGGATTTATATAAGGGCAATACTATATTCTCAGTCTTATTCTCTATCCCCTTTTCAATGATTCCTAACATCCTGTTTGCTTTTTTGACTGCCTCTGCACACTGTGTGGCCATCTTCAGAGAACTGTCCACGATGACTTCAAGATCTTTTTCCTGATTAGTTGTAGCTAAATTAGCCCTCCATCATATTGTATGTACAGTTGGGGTTATTTTTTCCAATGTGCATTACTTTACATTTATCCACATTAAATTTCATTTGCCATTTTGTTGCCCAATCACTTAGTTTTGTGAGATCTTTTTGAAGTTCTTCACAGTCTGCTTTGGTCTTAACTATCTTGAGCAATTTAGTATCTTCTGCAAACTTTGCCACCTCAGTGTTTACCCCTTTCTCCAGATCATTTATGAATAAATTGAATAGGATTGGTCCTAGGACTGACCCTTGGGGAACCTCACTAGTTACCCCTCTCCATTTTGAGAATTTACCATTAATTCCTACCCTTTGTTCCCTGTCTTTTAACCAGTTCTCAATCCATGAAAGGACCTTCCCTTTTATCTCATGACAGCTTAATTTACGTAAGAGCCTTTGGTGAGGGACCTTGTCAAAGGCTTTCTGGAAATCTAAGTATACTATGTCCACTGGATCCCCCTTGTCCACATGTTTGTTGACCTCTTCAAAGAACTCTAATAGATTAGTAAGACATGATTTCCCTTTACAGGGAAACCATGTTGACAAGGAGTGGGCAACAGGGGGCAGAAGGATGTGAGGAAATGGCGGGGGGCTCCAATGAGGCAGAGGGAATCAAGGGGAGGGACTGTTGCCAGGGGTGAGGGGGATGAGCAGTGGGGCAGGTGCCAGGACTGTAAGGTGGGGGGGAGGAATTGGCAGGCACCAGGGGGATGGAGTGATACAGGAGCCTGGTGGCAGAGGGTGTGAGTGAAGGAGGGGCAGGTGCCAAGGAGTTGTGGGGATGGGGGTGAGCAAAGGAGCATGTGCCAGGGCAGAATGGGGTGATCTGAGGGGTGAGCACTTGGGGGGAGCTAAGAGGGAAGAGGAGGGGCATGCATCAGGGCCATAGAGTATGAGTGAGAGGCAGGACTGGTGCCAAGGGAAAGAGATAGATGAGGGGAGGGTGGGCTACAGAAGGGGTGGGCGGCACTGGGGGATGGGGGGCTTGCAGCAGGGAAGACAAGAGGTGAACAGAGGGGCAGGTGCAGGGCCGGCTCTGGCTTTTTTGCCGCTCCAAACGAACAAACAAAAAATCCTGCAGGGTGGCTGGAGGGAGACTCCCTGTGCTGCAGATATGCCCCGGGCAGCGGATGCGCACACCAGCTAGCAGGGGGGAAGGGGAGGGAATGGGGGGGAGAGAGCAGGGCCAGCACAACCCATTAGGCGACCTAGGCAGTTGCCTAGGGCGCTAACCTTTGGGGGGCAGCGACCGCGGTGGCCCGTGCCTCTGTTAGGGGCAGCATTTCAGGGGGCGGAACCTTCTGCCGCCTCTGTCGGGGGTGGCATTTCAGGGGCGGGACCTTCCATCGCCTAGGGCGGCAAAAAAGCTGGCGGCGCTCCTGGGAGAGAGAGAAGGGGGGCGGCCATGGCTTCCTTCAGCAGGGCACTTGCCTTGCGGCCCCTCCCACCACAGAGGGCTCCGCGCCGCTCCAGTCGGTGGGGAGGGAAGGACGTGGGCTGCCCTGCCAGGCTTGCTGCAGACCTGGCACCGGCTGGGGCAGACGGAGCGCGTAGCCCACTCCCAGTAGGGGGCTCCCCTCCTCCGCCCCACCGCCCCCTACAGGGCAGCCGGAGCGGTGAACCAAAAAGAAAAAAAACCCTGGTGCCTGGAGCCGGCCCTGGGCAGGTGCTAGGGTGGCAGAGGGAGAGTAGAAAGAGTAGGAGGGGCTGGCACCAGGGGAAAAGGAGGGGGTGGGAGAAGGTGCAGGTGACAAGGGGACAAAGAGGGGTGAGCGGTAGTACATGTGTCAGAGGGACATGGGGGGAGTGTAGGGCAGACCCCAGGGGGCGACAGTGGAGAGAGGGAAAGGGCAGTCATAAAGGGAGAGAGGGACATGAGGGGTGGGTGCCAGGAAGACAGAGGTGGGGCGAGGGAAGGGGTAGTAACCAGGCAGGATGCAGGGGGATGAGCGGAGGGGTAGATGCAAGGAGGGGAGAGAAGAGAGGGGCAGGCACCAGGGGACAAAAAGTGGGGTGTGGAGAAGGGCAGGCCCTAGGGGCAGAGAGGTGTGGAGATGTGGGCACCAGGGGGGCAGTGGGAGGGTGAGGGGAGGGACCCAGCGGTTTGGCGAGGGGGAGGGGAGGGGCAAACACCAAGCGGCCAAAGGGGGGGCAAGGGAAGGGGTTTGCACCAGGCAGGCTGAGGAGGCAAAGGAAGGGGCAGGCACCATGGAGGCAGATGGGGCCATGGTAGAGATGGGCCTCGGGGGGCAGAGGAGGAGTGAACAAAGGGGCTGGTCCCAGGGGACTAAAGGGGCGTGAGGGGTGCAGGTTTCAGGGAGGCAGAGGGTGTGGGGAGGGGGAAGAACTAAGGGGAAGGTGGCAGTGGGGGGTGCAAGGGAAGGGGCAAACAACAGGGAGTGGAGTTGAGGGAAGGGGCTTGTGCTGAGGGGAGAGATGGGGGCCAGAGCAGGAGAAGGAAGGGGCAGGAACTGGGGGCAGAGTGTGGGAGAGACAAATGCCAGGGGACAGTAGTGGTGCATGGGACGGGGAAGGCATCAGGGGGAAATGGGGGGGGTGAGGTAAGGTGTGATCATCAGTGAGGGGAGGGCAAGGCAAGGGGTTGGTACTGGGGCTAGAGGAGGGTGAAAGCCCAGGGCACACGAGGGAGAGCAGCTGGGCAGGCAGCAAGGGCGTCGGGGGCGGGGCAGGCACCAGGGGGACAGCGGTGTGGCATGGAATGGGGTAGGCGCCAGGGAGAACAAGAGGCCAGAGGCTGCATTGAGGGTAAAGGGGAAAGGGAATAGGTGGGTGCCTCAGGGACAGGGGAGGGGCAGGTGCCGGGGGACAGAAGGGGGAAAGAAAGAGGCAGACAAAAGGAGAGAAAGGGGGTGGGGAGGAGTGTGTGCCAGGAGATGGGGGTGGCGGTGAAAGGACGGGTGGTCATGAGAAAGGCAGGGGGTGCGAAAATTCATGGGTGATGGGGGCAGAGGGGCGTGAAGAGAGTGGAGTCAGAGGGGCAGAGGGAGTGAGGGGGGTGGGCACTAGGGAGGAAGGGGGTGAGGGGAGGGGCAGGTGCCGGAGGGCAGGGGGAGTGAGGGAAGGGTTGGCACCAAGAGGATGCGGGGGAGGGAAAGGGCAGGTGCCAGGGATTGAGTGGGTTGAGCAGAAGGGCAGGCACAGGGAGGACAGAGGAGGGGAGGGACAAGCACCAGGGGCAGAGAGGGGTGAGAGGCAGGGAAGGTGGATAGAGGGAGGTGTTAGGAGAGGGGAATGGGGAGGGGCAGCAGCCAGAAGATCAGAGTGGGGCTAGAGGAGGGGTGGGCACAGGGGGACGAGGGAAGGGGCTGGTGCCAGAGGCAGAGAGGGTGGGGAGAGGGACGGGTACCAGGCGGGGCTGAGGGGAGTGAGAAGGGCAGGAGCCAAGACAGCAGAGGAGGATGAGGGGTGGGGGGGCATGAAGGGGCAGAGGGGGTGAGGTCAATGGCAAGCACCAGGGGCAGGTGGGGGTGAGGGGTGAGAGACATGGCAGCAGAGGAGGAAAGGGGAGAGGTTCATGCCAAGAGGTAGCGGGGGGGTGAAGTGATGGGAGGGCTCCATGGTGCAGAGGATGTTTGGGGGAGAGGCGCAGATTCCAGGAGGGCAGGGGGAGAAGGGAGGGATGAGTTCCAGGGGGCAGAGATGGGTGGAGGGCAGGGGCACATGCCAGGGACCCAAAGTGGGGGCAGAGGGCCAGGGGCCCAGAGGAGCAAAAAGGGGATGAGAAGAAGGGATGGGTCAAGGGGGAGGGGGGAGGATAGAGGCAGGGGCCAGGTGGGCACAGAGGTGAAGGAAGGGTAAGGGTGGAGCGGGATCCAGGGGGCATAGGGCCATGCGGAGATTGGTAGGTGCATATGCCAGGGAGACAAAGTGGGGGGAGAGGGGCAGGGGTCCATAGTAGCAGCAGGAGTTTGGGGTGAGGAGGAGGGGACAGGATAGAGGCAGGGGTCAGGTGGGCACAGGGTTTGAGGGAAGAGTAAGGGAGGGGCAGGTGCCAGCGGAGATGAAGGGGGGCAAGAGGGAGGTGAAGGGACCAGGCCCCAGGGAATCTCTGTTGCTCTGGGGCCGTGTGTTTGTTACTAAAGCAGGTTGGTGCCGTCCCCACACACACTGATAATCAAATCTCTCAGGATTGTCAGGCAGATCCTGGCGTGAGTCTCTGCATCTCACATGTTTCCAATCCTCAGAAAGGATCCTGCCGCCTCCATATGGGAGAATCTGCACCAGGGGCCAGTCCCAGTTCATACCCGCATCTGCACTAGGGGTTTGCACAGCGGCACTGACATGGCTGAGACACTGCTGTGCCAGGGGCCATAACCCCACCCCTCACTGAGGTTATGGATCAATAATTACAGGATCATTGGAGCAGAAGAGCTGGACTCTGGGGGGCCTGACCCACTGGGCTGCAGAGTCATCCTCACTCCCAAACTCTGGCCCAGTGCCCATGTCAGTGTTTAGACACAGGGGGACGTTTTCAGCAGGAGAGATTGAGGGAGCAACACATCAGACACCTGGAGCGCAGCGGTTCCAGCCCTAACCCGGGGGGTGGGGAGACCCACATTCCAATTCTTTCCCACATCACCCAGGGGGATTGAACCTGGGGCTCCCAGCTGAGCCCCAGCCACTGGGCTAAAGGCTAGAAGGGAAGTGGTGGCACCTTTTTCTGTTCATTGAAACTATTCAGCAAACTCGACATGGATTTACGAATAGTTTCAGTCGACTCAAAATATAATTTTTCAGCAAATAAACTATTTACCCCCCAAATTACACCCAGCTCTATTTCAAAGGTGTCCCAGCAATTGAGGAGCCCAAATCCCAGTGGCGTGCAGTGAGTGACTGTCAACATCCCTAGAAACGCACAGGTACGGGCAGGCCAGGCTCAGGACATCAGCTATGAAACACTCCAGAGCTGCTGTTAAATTTGCCCTTGGTAGAAAAATTCCCCCTCGGGCTCCCATAGCTCTTTCACTGAAGGCTGTGGGAAAAAAGATATGACCAGTAGTAATTAGTGACACTAACAAGGAGCTAGTCTGAATGAAAGAGACCTTCAAAGAGACTAGGTGCAGATTTATGTGAATTCAGATGACATCTTTACCTGGTAGCCAGCCCGCACAGGCGGCCAGAGAAGCTGCTGTTGGCGATTCCCGGCAGCTGGAGCCGCTGGCCCAAGCCTCAGTCTCACCGGAGCTCCCCCCAGCAGCGCTCCTCCTCCCTCCCCCAAGATTTGGCCAGGGGGATTTATAGTGTAAGTCATGGACAGGTCACAGGCCATGAATTTTTGTTTATTGCCCGTGACCTGTCCATGATTTTACTAGAAATGCCCATGACTAAATTGTAGGCTTAATCATAAGCCTTACCACTTAATGAAGCC